>NC_052501.1:64176424-64517965 GCF_016617805.1 Bactrocera tryoni | reverse complement strand
TCGGCCAAATTTCGATCTCATTTTACGAATAACTGCTCGCAAACAACGCATAACATTCAATTCGTTTTCCTTGTTGACAGTTTGGTCGATCGAAAAGAATTCAGAGTCCACCACACCTCGATAATCGGAAAAAACTGTCCACATAACCTTGATGACATGCTTTGACGTGATTTTTTCGGCTTCGGCTCATCTTTTCGACAAAGTTTGGCCGATTGATCGTCTATTTCCTGGTTGTAAGCATAGACCAAAGACTCATCGCCTGTAATAGTACATTTCATGGTATCCTGATAGTCGGAAAGCATTATTTCAGAAACTTTAACGCGACGCTGTTTTCGAAAAAATTTAATGATTTTGGAGCCAATTGTGCCTTCACTTTTCGTAGACCTAATTGATATTTCAACATGGCTTTCACTGATACCTTCGATATTCCAATAAGGTCTGTAAGATCTCTGACTGATGATCGTTGATTCTCAAACACCAATTCCTTTATTTTATTGACGTGTTAATCAACAGATTTCACTGACAGTCATACCAACATAAAAAAAAAATATTTCGACGAATGAGCTTTCGCGCAAAATTTCAAATAAAAAGTCTTACTATTTTTTGCCCACAGCAGTAAGTAACTATTATTTCTTTTTCTTATTTTTTCTATGAATTTTAATATAATCTACGATTTTCTGAATACCAAAAATTTCACATAAGAACACAAAATACATACATATACACATGCATATTTACATATGTGTTGAAAAGTAGTATACATATATACTATAAATACATACACATACAAATCCCACCAAAATTTAATTTAATTTTTCCATTTTTATCTTCCGCCATTAGCGTCATATTGCATGAGAACAAACAGTTGCAATATGCGAATATACGCGCTTGCCTCTTACCTCTTACCTCTTGCCACTACTTGCAACAAACGCGGGAAACATTTGCCCTTCTTGCTGCGGCCAGAAACGCGTCTAACCTCAAATTCAGTGCAGCCAAAATGAACACAAACATTTGCCTGGCCATATGCGCTTCACCGAAGTACTTTCATGTGTTGTTAGTGTTATTGTTGTTGCACTTGTAGCATGTCTGCTGTTCAACCATATTTGTGTTTTGGCTGCTTGTCATGTTGCAAGCAGCGACAAAAGGAAAAAAGCACACAATATGTGAAGCAGGTCGAAAGAAAAATTGAAATCAAATGTAAATAACAACAAAAACAATAACAACAAAGCTAACAAAAGGCAGCCAGTAGTAAAATCAATGCGAAGCAAATAAGGCAGAAGCGAAAGATATTCGAAGATTGCTCAGCAAAAAATGCGCGCATGTGCGAATGTTTTTGTAAGTGTGTGTATTAGTATGCGTGTGTGCTTGTATATATGCACGGTTGGCGCAATGATGTATGCAAGTTGAACTAGCGCGCTTGAATGCTGCGCAAAGGTCAGATTTTCGTATGAGTTTTGGTGCACTTGCAACACACGTACCGACCCATGTGTGCATGCAACAATGTCTTGCCACAAGCGCACAAGTTCATATTTATGCATACATGTGAGTTTCTGCACATTTTTTCGTTTAGTTTCTGCTTTCAGTGACAATCATTGGCGCTTTTTTGCCAGTTGTTGCATGCCGAAACGGCGCGTTGTTGCCAATATATCAACTAATATTTATTTCTATGTAATTTTTTGCATTTTATTTAATTTTTATTTCGCTTTCAAATCATGTCAAAATATTACCAATATTTATTTGGTTGCATGCCACATGCGCTGACATTGCATGCTGGCACGCCAAACTCAAATGTCGCCCAATCACAATCAGCCTGGCAATAATTTAATTAAATGACAAATAAAAACACGAATTTCGCATATATCAAAAATGGCGCGGCATATGCAAAGTAGCAACAAAATCGAGAAAAAAAAATCAATAAATTTGCGAAATTTCAGCCGTTGATACGTTGCATTAACATTGGCAATAAATGTTGCACATGAAACGTTGCATATATTTCCATGTTGCATATAGTTATCGTGCACGCACAGACTTACACGTGTAGATATATATACATACATACACTACATACTATATGACCTAATCGTGTATTACAAGTGTGTGTGTGTGTGAGTCCAATCGAATTGTTTTCAAAGAGACGGTTGACAAATGAAGACATTTTAAAATAGAACTTTGAAAAGGATACCTACTTTTGATTAAGGTTTTTTAATTTGAAAATGTACAGATTTTTAACAAAAACTGAAAAACTAAAAAATAATCCACTAAAGTTTAAATACAATAAATAAGCAAAAAAAATATTTTTCTTTCTAAAAAAATGTTAAAAATTTTGTCATATATTCGAAATCGCAAAATTATTTTTCATAATTATTTTAAAATTTAAAATTGTTAATAAAAAAAAGCTAAAAAAATTAGAAATATTGTCACATTATTAAAAAAAATTAAAATTGTCTTGACATCTTTCAAATTACAAAAATATTTTTTACTGAGAATTTCAAAATTAAAAAAAAAATTCCTAAAAAATAATTGTCATTTAAATAATAAAATAAAAAATATTAAACACAAATTAGTTTAATTAATATCTACAAAAAATGTGTTGCAAATTACTTTTTTTAATTTAAATATTTGTATATATAAACTAATGAGAAATATTGTTACATATTTAGTAATATTAAAAAAAATATTATATTTTTTTTTTAATAATTTCAAAGTAAAAAATAATAAAAAGTAATTTTTCACATTCAAAAAATATAAAATATTGCTATATATTTAATATTATTAAAACAAAATTTATATAAAAAAATTAACATTGTTTTCTAAAATTCAAAGATATAAAAATATTTTTTTCTAAGAATTTCAAAACTAAAAATTTTTTATTTATTTTGTTTTAATTTTTTTGAAAAATAAATTTAATTAACATCTATTAAAAATGTGTTGCTAATATTTTTTTTACATTTAAAAAGTTTATTTTAATAATTTCAAAATAAAAAATATAAAAATAATACAAAAATATTTTCTGATAATAAAAAAAAATGAGAAATTTTGTCATATATTTGATATTACTATTAAAAAAAGTTATGTAAAAATATTAAAAATGTTTTTAATATTTCAAAATTATAAAAATATTTTTACTAAAATTTCAAAATAAAAACACATTAATAAAAAATAGTTTTATATGCAAAAATATTGCCATTAATTAATATAACTAAACATATTTTGTAATAACTTTTTATTTTAAATTATTTTCTAAAAAAATTAAATTTAATTAACATATATTTAAAACAAATTTATATTTGTTTAAAAAAAAATTATTTGCAACATACTTTTTATATACTAAAAATTAAAAATTTATTAATTTTTATAAAAACTATTTTATTTTTTTTTATTATCTAAAAACAAACACTTAAAACAATTAATTTTTAATCTAATGACATAAAAAAAGAAAAGTTTTAAATATTAAAAAAATAATAAAAAAATATTTTTTTATTTTAGAATATAAATATACAAAAATAAATTAGTAGACAAAATTTTTTTGTTAGAAAAAAAGTAAATAAATTATTTTTAAAATAAACTATTATTCCTATTGCATATATGAAACTCGCACTTTACTTGTTACTCTCCCGCGCCACGATTCCATCTGATATGCTAAATTACCCTAACCCCATAAATACACGGTTATTTCATTTGATATCGTTGAAATCACATCAACAGTGCATCAGTTTCAACTCCTTTTTGCATACGTTTCCCAAACTACAAAATTTCGCTCACTAGACTTGGTTAGGTGAGGTGACAACCACAGATTTTGTGCAAAAATTGCTCACCAAGTAGGTGAATTGAATTTACATAGTTTTGACACGAGAATCGCTGCATTTTGACATGTCAGTTAGAGCGCATAATTTTGCATAGAATAACTAAAAATTTGGTGGAGGTTACAGGTAAATGTGACTCATGAATAACTGATTGCCTGGAAAATATATGCGCATGTACGAACTTAAGCACGCCTAGATCATTTGCATAAAATTTTAAAATATTTGGTCACAAAATTTAGTTGCACCTACTAAAATATCTAATAAAATACGAAATTTCAAAACTGTTTTAAATGAGAGAAAAGCTAATTTTATTGTTATTAGAATATTATATTCAATAAGTTTCTTTTAAATTTATTTGAAATATGGACTTTGTACCTAAGATTTTTACATCTTGCATTAGTAAAAAATTTTAGAAATTAATTTAATAAAATTTGATTAAAATAAAAAAAACTTAATTTAATTTAATTAATTATTTTTAAATTAATTGAAATTAAAAATAATGATTAAATCATTTAATAAAATTATTGAAATTTAAATTAATTAAAATTCCTTAAAATTAATTAATTAAACTTACTAAATTAGTTAATTTTAGAGAACTTTTAGTTAATTTAAATTTATTTAATTAAATTAAATGTCGTTAAATTAAATTAAATTAATTTTTTAAATTAAATTAATTATTAAATTTAAATTAATTCAAATTCTTTAAAAGTGATTAATTTAATTAATATGAATGTAAATTTAAATGTAACTAAATTTATTAAATTAAATTAAATATTATTTAATTACGTGTGCTCTTCCGATCTTTCTTAATTTTAATCAATTAAATTTAATTCATTTTAATTAAATTTTTTATTTATTTTAAGTAAAGCAACAAAGCCATTTACTACTAACACTGAAGCGGTTTATCTCATTCAAATTATTCCATTTTTTTAATAACCGTTTTGACTTCAAAATGCCTTTTCTTTTGGTTCTAAAAAAATATAACACCAGTTCTCTCGCTTAAAAAAAATGTATGTATTTATTAATATCTTTTTATTACGAAAAACTAACCATTTCTTAACCCAAATCTCTTTATAGCAGATTTCAAAATTCAAAACTTCGAATTTTCAAAGGAATCTTAAGTATTTTCTTATAACAATTATAAATTTATATTTTTTTTTACTTTATCTCTTTATCAAACAACTCTTAGCTCGCTCCTTACTCACATTAAATCCTAAAAGGAAAAAAAGTACTTCAATTTTTTCCTTAATCCAAAATGAATGTGTTCGCTTTTAATTGAATGCACGTCATCAATCTTAGTTTTGACACGTAAGTCCACAAAAATAGAGACTCGCTGCAAAAAAACTCGAACTACTCATAGCATATTAAAAACAATTTAAAGTTTATTTATTTTTTTGTTTAATATTTTTGGCTCTGCGGACACACTTCAGCAACATTGCCAACTCTGCAAACACTTAACTCAAAATTAAAATCGAATTTATATTTACGCAAACATTAGCAAAGGAGGAAGGCATGAAGTAAGCGTGCAATTGAAGATTTCGATATCTATTTTTAAATATTATGCGGCAGGTGTGTATCTATGTATATATGTTGGTATGTATATACGCATGTACACCACATTAAACATTTGTGTTTCACATGTGCTTGTTCAAATGATTGTTGAACGCAAACTTGTAAACACCTGCTGAGCTTCATTGCAGCTCATGCTACCATAATCGCTCGAAAAATAATTCAATCAAATTTTCGACAAGATTTTTTTGAAGAAGGAAACATAATAATTAATTAGCACATGAAAATAATAGTAGACATTTTTTCAATCTTCAAGTTAGAACTTTTGAAATAAAATTAATCGTTTTTTCACCCACTTCGGTTAATATTTCTTTAGTATGAGAGCTTTTTAATTATTTAATTGCTTACGGATAATCAAAGTAGAGAAAAATTATCATTATCAGGTTATTATTATTTCGAGTTATTTTGATGCTTAATTTCAAGTTATTTTGATGCTACGTCTACTAATGTTTCTACACGAAACTAAAATTCAATTTTGTATAATTGGCATTATTGATTTTTGATACTAAGTTTGCCAAGAAGTTTGTAACTCCCAGAAGAATGTTGGAGCCCCAAAAAAATATATATAAATAAATGATCAGCAAAACGAAGCATCAAAAAGCCGGTGTGCGGACCTTAAATCCGCTAAACCTAATCTACTCCCAACTCCAGACCCTCCCACGGAACCACCTGAACCAACTTATTATTATGATTACTTCGTGGGAGGGATAAAACAGCTTCTGTTCTCAGCAGTTCTCAGTGTAATGAGCCATGAGTGTCGTCAAATTTTCCGCCGTAAAACTACCTGGATCCATATTGGAGCCGCATATAACACAATCAATCTCAATACCATTGCGAGTAACGCAAGGCTTTATTTCCCATCATTCTTGATAAGGCGTGCAGGATTTTATTTGCTTTACCTGCAGTGTATTCTTGCTGATCCTGAAATTTGAGCAGATATTTTAGTTGTGGCTTTGAATGAATCTCGCAATCCCTTATGGTGACAGATATAATTTCCTCCACTTTTCTGGTACTTATGCGCAAGACTTCTATCTTTTGCTCAGTCAGTTCAAAACTCATTGAGGAGAACCATGGGCGCATGCCGTTTGTGCACTCATTGCATTTGCTCCGGAGGTCATCGGCTGTTTAGCAACCACAATAAGGTCGTCTGCGTACGCATTTAAGCTGGCGGCTTTCGGTTGGTGTCTCCTTAGCACCTCATCATATATTAGGTTCCATAGAAGGGGTCCTAAAACCGAACCTTGCGGTACTCCTCTCAAAATAAAGTAGCTCTTGGTGCCTTCATCAGTATCGAATAATAGTCGCCTGTTTTCAAAATAACTCATAATAATTCCCTAAAATATTGAGGAGCGCGTATGACATACAGTGCCGTTATTATGTTTGCCCACTTTACTGAGTTGAAGGCTTTCTTCACGTCTACGGTGATCAGCGCGCAATATTTTTTTGTCCGCCTTACCATCGCTTGCCACTTACGCGCATTTCGCAGAGTCAACGACATCGCTTAGAACGTCAATGGTGGACCTCTTTTTCATAAAGCCGTATTGTCTTTCTGACAGCTTTCTGGATTGCTAACTCCAAGCGATTTCTTACTATGCTTTCATACACTTTGCCAATTGTGTCAAGCATGCACAGAGGTCGATATGATGTAGGTTCCTCCGGGGGCCTTTTTGGCTTAAGAAGTAGAACCAATTGCTGTACTTTACATGGGTCGGGAAATAACCCTCTTTTAAGCACGCATTGTACATTTTTGCAAATAAATTTGGTTTCAAAGTCATGGCTTTCTTTAAGGCTCTGTTTTTTAGGCCATTTTATCCAGGCGCTTTTCATTTTTCTGGCTATTACCAATATTTCTCCTTCACTAACTAGCAGTGGTGGCTTTACTACTTCGCTTCGAAGCTTGGCATAAGCAATATGGTGTTGTTTTGGTCAAAAAATGTCGATGGTACTCCTCGGATCGGATTACTGCATGATATAGCTGCCAAGCAAATTGAACGTTCAATATTAAGTTCTTTTATGGAAACTTCTTTATTTGTGTAGGGTATTATAGATTCGTTGCAACTGAAATAAACATATTTTCTTATTTATTCTTAATCATTCTACCGCAATTTGTTTCGGCAAATTTGCTATTTCTATTTCTTAGCAATTAATCAAAAATACCTGTGAATTTCTAAAAAAAAATCTATATCTCATATACTGCAAAACTAAAATGAGTGATTACTTTCAACGAAGTTAATTGAATTGTAGATATGTCTTATCATTAATTACATTAAACATTTTTTTAAACTAATTTGATATGTGTGTTTATAATTGTAACTCAGCGTGTAATTTTTTTCAATTCTTCATGGTGTCGACTTTAAGCGAATTCGCACGTTTCTTGTAGATCGTAGTGTTATTTACATATTATATTATATTCATATATATGAGTATACATATGTATGTAAGGTAAGCTGACTAATGCTTCACTGATTGAAAATGGTAATAATGAGTTACTCAATGCAGTTCAGTGGGTTAAGAGGTGGTGGTCAGCTTTGCAACAGCTGAGTGTGGCACTTAATTGAAATTGTTATGATTTAATGAAATTTTTTATGCTTCATGCATTTGTTGTTTTCTGTTATGCGATTTCAATATTTCAAGGTGAGTGAAAGGATGGTCTGCATTTGAGTGGATGAACAGTTTCTGTTGAGCAGTTAATAAGGTTTCATTGTAATAAAAAATAACAGAAATAATACAAATAAAAAGTGGCAGAAATTACTTATAAAAGATTAAATTATTACAATTAAACCGTGAAATATAAAAAAACATTTAAGGTCAATTTATTTAGAAGCTTTGAAAATTACTTAAAGAAAATATCGTTAGCTAAAACAAATAATTTTAGTTCAACGTTCTACAATCAAATTAATCAAAAATCTTATATACAAAAAATGTATAATATAAATCCAGTTGAGCTTCTATAACTCGAACTTCCATAACTTGAACTCTTTAATTGGCAATCGAAGTCAAATTTCTTACAAATTTTTATGGATTGAAATTTTTATGGATTGAAATTTGTAAGAAATTTGACTTCGATTGCCAATTCAAGAGTTCAAGTTATGGAAGTTCGAGTTATAGAAGCTCAAGCTCGAAGTCTCGCTAACTCGTAGTTTTTTTGTGTTTTATGGTGAGAACTCAAAGTTCAATTGTTTATACATATGTATGTATATACAAATCAACTCAATAAATGTATGCAACAGTCACTAAGCAATTTGCTAAAAAATAAAAATTATATCACCGACTAGACTTGTGATGCGCTCAGTGTTCATTTAAGCGCTCAGCAGCTCATAGCTCACATGATTTTACACGTGAGTGGCCCATAATTCGACTGTGCCACAATTTCATGGCAATTACAGTTAATCTTTAAGTAAATATACGACATTAAACGGCATTAGCATAAACTTTCAAAATGCTAATACAACAAGTGGTTCGCCATAGACTTCCCTTTAGCGCTTCAATGAGACCGTTAAATGCGAAACTCAATATGGTTACGTATGTATAAATGTTTTTATGTACGTATGCATGTTTGAGACAGGGTTCAGCCGAAGTTACTTTAGGATGTTAGATGCGAAATCATATAACTGCATATAACTGTTACCTCTAAAATAAACAATTTTAGTTACCTCTATATGTTATATGTCTGCACTTATATTTGCACATGAGCATATGCTTACAAATATATGTATACATATACATACTTGTATTGTATATACAAATTGAATTAATCATATGTCGTGTTTGTACTGCAGGTTAATAGCAAATTAATTTGGTACAAATTACCCACTCACTGCCTGAATCATAAGTAGTTTTTTGGCAATTTTTTACAATGGCGCAGTGTGGCATGCAAACGGAAAAATAAATGGAAGAACTGGCTAAAAATTAGTGGAGAGAGCAAATTCAAGGCTTTAAAATCTAATTCAACAATAATGAGTGACTTTTGGAAAAATTTAAAAAATAATAAAATGATGAAAAAATCAAAAAAAAATAAAATTTAAATTTTTCAATTTTTTTAAGATACCATTTGCGTGAAATAAATATATTAAAAATTGTAAACCTTTATTTTTTTATAAAAAAAAAAAACAAAATATTGTCTTGCACCCGATTAAGAACTTTCTATTAGCCGCTGGTTGAGTCAAGTTAAGTTCGTTGTCTGTCTTTCCTCATCAGCTGGTCAGTCTTACAGTTACCTGCGATTCTGCTGTGGTCTGGTACCCACACTAGTCTTTTCACAAAGTGATTCGAAGCCATTGATAACGATGTTAGACTTTCCTTAACTAGGTTTAAACGCAAGCTTAGTAGACTCAACGCAGTTATCGACATCCTGCTTTCAGAGTGCATAGTAACTACTCTGAAGGAGGCTGCATTCTAGATCACCAAATATAGCACTATCTTAATGGCAAGAACCATGGCTTAAAACAGGATACAGAAATAAGAAAGTCTGAAAATGAAGTTGATAGAGAGTTGCTGATGATTACTCCTCTATCCAGCCTTCCGCCAAGCTTTGACCCATCCGTAACTTCCACGCATGATAACCTAAAAAATCTGATATAAACTCAAACCGTGCTATGTATTCGGAATGTTCAGACACATTCACTTAGAAACGTAAATTCTCTGAGTCTGAGTATGAAAGTAACTTCCGTTGCCATACATCTTCCGGAGATATATATGGCATTATATGAAGAATAGAACATATTGGGCTTGACTGTGATGTCGTTGAGTTTGTCGCTGAGGTTCCTTTGTGTTAACTCCTACACGTACATTGTTTGCATAGACCACCATATTTCAGTCGTTGACATTCATGACCAACTTCGATGAAAGAGGAGAAAAAACTCCACCTAGTAGAAAAAGTGCTTCTAGTACTTTATTAAAAAAAACGGTATAATTATTTGAAATTTTAAAAAATTTAAAACTTTTCCAAAAATTTTCAATTTTTCTAAAAATTTTAAGTTTTTTCGAATACTCCTTTGCTTTTCAATGACTTAAAAGGCCGCGTCTCTAATTATTTTTTTTAGTGAACACTCAACTGTCTACTCTTCCTTCTCTTCAGTTATCTCCCTACACACAGAAACTTTGGTTTCTTGTTCCTTTAAGCACTTAACAAATATTTCTTTTGTACAAATCAATTCATTTCAAAGACAAAGCCAAAGTTCACCTCAAAAGTGGGACTTATGTGAAATCTCGAAAGCTTGAGTTACTGCTAGCCATTACCGTTAAATAGCAGAGCTTGGTGACTTGCAGCATGACGGCGCCATAATAGTAAAAAAAACAATTTCTTTGATTTGCTAAAACATACATACAGGCATTCACAACCCAAGTACTCCCTGGCAGATAAAAGTGTTTATTTAATTTGTTTGTTCATCAATTTCTTGCTTTTCTTATTGTTATTTCTTTCATTAGTTTATACTTTTCTTTTTCGATGTACATAATTTGTAAGTCAATTTACCGCTTAAGGTTCGACTAAGGCACTGTTGCGATGAAAAGCAGCTCGTGTAGACAATTAGAAAATCAGACAGCGTGCGAGGGTTGAAAGGCTGCCTTAGCAGAAACTTTTAGTATCCAAGAGCGATTGCTGAACAACTTTCCAGGCAGCGGCTAAGCAAATAAGACTTCGAATTTTTTGAAGAAGAAGAAAAATCAGGAAGAGAAGAAGGAATTGCTTTAAGTAATTGTTCGGTATTTCTTGTTTTTTTTTATACTCTGAGCGGGGTATATTAAGTTCGCCACGAAAGTAACATGCAGAAGGAAACGTCGGATACCCTACGAATTATATACATATATGTACATATATAAATTATCGGGATGAGGAGCTGAACAGTTTTAGTCAAGTGCGTTTGGCTCTGTATACACGAAATAGTCGCTGAATTTTCGAGCTTTCGATGAAATTTTGCACACGTACTCTTCTCCCCAAGCAGTTTATCATTTTTCGTAATCGCTGATATCGAACTACTATAGGAGGCCCTATGATTCACCTAGGAACTACGGGAAAATATATATATGTATTTATAGGAAATTGCTGCCATGCAAACTGATCGATCAAAATCAAGTTCTTGTATGAAAAATTTATTTATTTGCCGAGCTATGTTCACGAAATTCGACAAGGATCACTTTGTAAAGTATGAATACAATCTCCAGAAATATTGTTCAGATCGGACAACTATAGCATATAGCTGCCATATTAACTGAACGTTTGAAATCATGGTCTTGAGCACCTGTAAAGGGTCTTATATCTTCGATGCAAGCGAAATGAATTTCTTTTCTTCAAATTTTAGTGAAAACAGTTAAATATTTTTTTCTAATTTTTTTTTCAACTTAATTTTCCATTTTATTTATTTATTTATTTTTATTTTTGTTTACAAAATACTAGTATAACCAATACTTGCATTATTGTTTTCTACTATTTTCCCCGGAGAGCCGCTCCGTTTACTTATTTCATGTTCTTTTTTAGTTTTAACTAATTGCACATTGTTGTGCGGCTGATTTGTGTTAAATTGATAAAGTATCGATTTGCTGTTGAGATTTGCTAACAAGCTTGTTGATAGCTATTAACCATTTTGTGTGTTTTTCCATCCAAAGTGGTTGGAATTATTTCTTTTTTTCCTTAGTTTTTTACCACTTACAAAACGAAGCGCACGATTTGAAAGAGTTGACTGAATTTTAGTTAAAAAAAAATACAGAAAATCAGAAAAATACAAAAAACGGTGGAAAAAAATAAAAATGCGATTTTTTTGAATTTTTTTTTTTTCGAAATGCTTAGTACCAAAATATAAAAAAAATTAAATGCATTGATGGGATGGCATATTAAGCCTGAGAATTTTCACTTAATGAGTGGATAAAAAATACGAGATTTTTAGCAGATAATTTAATAACATTTAACAATAACTCAAATTTACCCCAATTTCATGTCTATTAGCAACACTTCCCTTTTCCAGTTTCCTAAATTTTCAATTAACCAAAAATTAAAGTTCAATAAGTCGTTTAATTTCCACTTATAATTGTTTTCCGCACAACAATATTCGTATGGTTGTCTGCAAATGCCAAACACGCCACGCAAAACGCCAACGTTTTCAAGTGCGCATGCGCACAAACACACTCATGCCGGGAGATATGCGCGCCAGAGCGCACTTAAGTGCCATGCCACAGACTGCGCGCTACCGCACAGTCAACACAAATGGTTAAGCCAAATCGACTGAGCAAAGACAGCTAAACGCGCCCACTTGAGCCGGCGCAACAACAACGAGGCGGCATTTTGCGGAGTTAGCACTAAGCCAACACTTAGCAAGCAGAAGACACGCTAAGCGCATGTGAGCGCCCAAACATAGCCATGTTTAGTGGCAATAAAGTAATAGCATTTGCTGCTTTTGTTGTTGTTATTATTGGAGTGTATTGATTTTACCGCTGTTGTTGTTGTTTCATGCTGAAATGTTAATTATTGTGGCTTTTTATGGTTACCAGCGGCAGGTAATAGCAAGCGTTGTTTGTTGTATGTAAGTTTTGTTGTTGGTTTTGCATTTACTTTTTCTTCTGCTGGCTGTGCATGTGTTGTTCTATTAGAATTTGTGGAATTTTATGTAGCCACACACAGTTGTTGTACTACAAATTGGCTATGTTGCGTACCGGACATGGCTACTCAAGTTGCCGCAAGTGTTGTAAACAATGTGGTGATGGTGTTGTAGTGCTGTGTAGTGTAATATGCTGGCTTACATGTTTTACACATGGCAAAATAATAATTTTTTGAATTTTTTTGTGCTTTTTAGAAGTGTTTCTGTTAAAAATGTACTTTGGACCGCATTTTTTTCTTTAGTGCCGTTTTTGTTGTTTTTACGTTGCTTATTGCGTCGTGTAGGCACACATCAACATTTGCCTCACTTGCCATTAATTGAGTGGCATGTTTCCGCTGCGTTAAGTGCCTGTCGTATTACCAACCAAATTTTGGCGCAAAAGTGGAGCAAGTTCGTTGCTTAAGTCTTTCGTTTTGTCTTGCGGGCCGCTTGAACTGGTTGCTTTAAAGGCCGCTAGCCCTGCAATTAAGCGTGCGTTGCGCATAAAAAATACATTTTTGCACTAACAGTACATGTAGCTAGTTGTATAGCATGAAAATATCAAAAATTTATGTTTTTCTTATTTTCCACAATTTTTTTTATATTTTTTTTTTTGTTTTTTGTGCGCATTTTAACATTCATTAGCAACTGTGGAGCATTTTTCGTCTTTAACACCGCATATCGTTGCAAATATTTCACACTCTAACCACTAAAATTTGCAGCATGCTGCCACTGCAACGCCCACTCACTTCTGCTGCCACGTCGTCCGCGCATACAAATAATAACAAATGGGCAGGAAGAGGGCGGCCAAAAATTTTGATGGCTACTCTTGGCCAGACAAAGCCCGCTTTGTTGCTGAAGAATTACCACTAAAACAATAATAATAAATATGAAATAGGCGCTCATAAAGTCATATAAAAGACTTGCTGCAGCCGGCTACCTGTGTGCGGGTAATAATTTTCGCAAAATTGCCTCTTGACTGCACATCAGCATACAAAGGAGAAAAAGATGCAAGCAGCAGCGATAAAAAAGTTATGTAGCTAAATTATTGTGGGCTGGCACTAAACGCGCACTACCGTTGCGAACGAGACGCACACCCGTGCGCAGAAGCGCATACACCAACATACAAGCGTACAAGCATAAGCTTGCAAACGAGCATATATTGGCTGGCTGGCAGCTTTTATGCGTTGCTTTTGTGCTGTTTGTTGTTGTTGCAAATGCTTTAAAATGGCCATGCGCTCAACACATCAATCATTTATGCAATTATTCATTGATGAAAACAAAAGATCGCTTTGTATAGATTCGCCTTTCGGTTAGCAAAGCAACGGTAGCTGCTTTATGGCATAAAGGTGGAGATTTGCGCACTGAAATATTGGCGGCTTTGTGAGTTGTTGTGCTAATTAAAACTTCAAAAAGCTATTGTATGCGAAATGGAGAGGTTATCATTTTAGATTTAAATATTATTTAGCAAAATATGCGCTAAAGCAGTGTATTTTAAATTGTATGTATGAAAAAATTACATATAAAGAAAGCAATGAAAATGAAACTACATTTAAGGGTTTGATATGGTCTCATTAAGTTGTAAGTTATAACAAACCGAAATCATAGGGTTGAGAATTGTAAGAACTAAATTTAATGGGTGATTTTTTATCTTGTCTTGCGAGACAATGTTTTGGAATAAAAGCTAAATAAATAAAAAAAATTATCAAATTAATTATTAAAGAATTTACATATATACAGCTTATGCAGGATAACAAATAATAGATAATAGATAACAGATAATAGCTAACAGATAATAGATAATAGATAATAGATAATAGATAATAGATAATAGATAATAGATAATAGATAATAGATAATAGATAACAGATAATAGATAACAGATAATAGATACTAGATAATAGATAATAGACAAAAAATAATTTTCTACACTATAATTTTTCAATAAAACTTTGTTAGTAATTATACATTTCGGCATATCTGGCTTGATTATTTTTTCATTAAATACATTTTCTGTTTCAAAATTAAAATAACTAAATTTTTTTAATTACTACTATTACTGCTTAATATATTTTTGTATAATTTTATGTTTTTTTATAAAATTGGTTCACAATGTAAAATATTTCATAAATTTTGATCCAATAGCTGATTTTTTATTTTGATGTAGACTTGTAATTTGCCTCTACTTTCGGCTTTATAAACAAAATTATTAGAAAAGATGTGACAAATATTTTTGATTCCAATTTTTTAATAAAAAAATGTTTTTGTAAAAACTTTTTTTTTAATTTTTTTAGGAATAAGTTAAAACTGCTTTTGATTCGATTTTTTTAATAAAAAATTATTTTTATAATAACTTTTTTAAATTTTCTTTGGTTGAAAATATTTTTCATTCCAATTTTTAACTCTAAAAATATTTATGTTAAAGTTATTTACAAATTTTTTTAGTTGAAAATATTTTTGATTCGAAGTTTTCACAAAAAAAAAATATATTTGTCTTATAACTATTTTAAAATTTTTTAAGAGTTAGCTGAAAATGTTTTTGATTCGAATTTTTTATTAAATAAATATTTTTATAATAAATTTTTAAAATTTGTTAACCAATTTTTGTAATTACTTTTCAAAAATTTTGTTTTGGCTGAAAATATATTTAACCCCAATTTTTAAATAAAAAAATATTTATTTAACATAAGTAACAGTTATTTAAAAATTTTTTTATTTGCAAATATTTTTGATTCCAAATTTTCACAAATCAAAAAAATGTTTAATAACTTTTTTAAACTTTTTTTAAGAGATAGTTGAAAATATTTTTGAATCCAACTTTTAAATAAAAAAATATTTTTGTAATAATCTTATTAAAATTTTTTTGAGAAGTAATTGAAAATATTTTAATTCTAATTTATAATCATAAATAATTTTTTTTTTAAACTTTGTTTTTTTTTATTGTATTATATTTAAGATATATTTGAAAATGTTTTTAATTGTCATTTCTAATAACACTTTTTAGTTTTTAGTTATTTAAAGAGATAATGGAAATATTTGCATAACCAATTTTTAATTAAATATTATATCTGTTTAATAAATTAATCTAACTCATAAATTCTTTCATTAAATTGAAAAATTTGGTTTTATTAATGTAAATGTTTTCTTCAGAAATTCGAATTCTTAAGTTTTGTACTTTAATCATATATATGTATTATAATATGGAAATGTAGTTGGGTGGGGCGTATACGTAACCAAATGGTGTGCAATGTGCAAGTACCAAATATTATATAAAATTTACATATTTGTTATACCGCTAATGTAACGTATAAAGCTGATGGGTCATTTTAACTTACATTTGTGTTTTAAACAAATAAGCAAGAAAATATTTAAATTTCAATGTTTGTTTGGTAGAGTTCATTTTGACTATAAATTGTTCTATAGCCCTCGAATCACTTTTGGAGACATCTTGAAGCGCCACCATTTCTTGATATAATGTCTTTCATAAAATTAAATAAGTGATTTCCGCCCATGTAGGCATTTTTCATTTTTCAAAACCTTATTTTCACTACTCTTCAACGCATCTATCAGCGAAAATATTAAAAAAGAAACTACCACCTATTACTTCAAATTCATATGATTCAAACTTCGCAATCCACACTATTTTGCGGCGACATATGCCGCTAAAGTGCAGTTCTACACGCTAAAGCTTTTACTAACGTCTTCATTTTGACAGCGCAAAGGTCAAATCGAACCACTCAAACGCAGAAAAATAAATTAAGTCATTAACATAGGCTACCAAATTCACATAAACGTGGTTGGAGTGAAAAATAAATCATGCCAAATAATCAAAATGTCAATTAAATTATAATGTCGCACTCAACAAGCACACCAATCAACGAAAACGAAACTAAAACTGACATTTACCGCCTGCTTTTCACACACGCGAGCCAACAATTTGATCGGTATTTGGAGATCCACATAGCGGCAAGCACTTTTTTATTGTTATAGCGGCAGCCAGCTTTTGGCCACTCATTGATTTGTGCTTAATTGAAATCAAAGCACTAGAATTGTTCAACACACATCTATGCATACAAACACATGTGTACTCGTAAGAAATCTAAGAGTTGACCCGCGAAGCTGGGTGAACCACATGTGGCAGCAACAAGCTGTGCATGCTGTGATCGCCAGCACCGCAAACGCACCTAAAAATCTGCTAAACAGCAGACAAAGTGCACAACAACAACAGAATTAAGTGCTGGAGTGGTTGAGATGTGCAAAGCTCTGCATGTACTTACTTACTATATATGGGCAGCAAGTAAAATCTTGTGTTGCAACAATAACAACACATGTTGCCACTCCACGCTCTCAACTCTCTAGCGTTGCGATTGCCGATGTGTGGCTAAAACAATTTATTTGACATTTTTGTAAGATTTATGAGATGCAGATTTTCGCATAGAAAATAAGTATATTAAATATGCAAAGCCTTGCAGCGTGCGATTATTTATATTAGACAGTTAATGAAGCAGTTAAATGGCAACAACATATGTTGTATATCTTTATATGCATATATCTTTATATATATATATATATTTGTATGTGTCTGCATTCTTATAAGTTAGTCACTTTAATTAAGTTAATTGCTTCATCTGCGACACAACAACAATCAGCTGTTGCGTTCACATTAAACAGCACTTTAGCAGCTGCCAGACAGCCTGCGTTGTTGACTACTCCGCATTTCGCTGCTTGTTGTTCTTTTTCTTCTTCTTTTCTTCATCTTGGCAACTTGTCAACCGTTTCGTGGCTAGGTGAGTAGCTGAAGACCGCCTGCTGCGATTGTGAACTGCTCCGCTGCGAAGCTATCGCGCTTTTAAAATTGCTGGCAAACATAGAATTTAGAAAAAAAAATTAATTTATTGCTCTTTAGCCTAAGACAAAATTCATAGTCGATAAAAATAATAATTCTAATAATAATAATAATAGTGCAACTGGTGAGCGATGTGGCAATATTTAAAGTTTTTTAGTTTTCTTTTGAAATGTTTGAAAAAGTAAAAATAAAATGAAGCTAATTTGCTGTTGTTAGCGATAATTGTAGTCGTATTAAATTCTATACTTATAAGAACCAATAAAAAGATATCTAGAAATGTGGCTTTATATAAAAATATCCAAATAAAGTTTTATAATGCAATTGCGGAGCGCAAAAAATAAGAAGCTGTTCAAGAAAAATTTAAATATTGAAAATAAATCTAAACAAAGTTCAGTGCTTTACAACCCATGTCTTACTAAAATTTTGCAGCTTTTAAAGTGGGTGTTTGAGTTAATGGCTTCCACTACTAAATTAGCCAATTGGCTACGTCGAGTCAATAAAAATATAACTTTAAAATTTATAAGCGTTTCTTCAAGTTGTATATGTGTAGTTGAATGGTGTGAAGACTGCAAATTTTTATAGGCCCATTAATCTTTATTAGACAATGTACAAGCAGTTAAAACTATAAAGTTTTAAAATTATCACTCATTACCACCATATTTGGAAATTATACTTTGAATAAGTCACAGTTCGAAATAGTTACGAATCGATTTTAAATATATTGCATAATGAAGGCAAAGAGTGTGACGAACATTGCTAGTTAGAGAGAAAATTCCTTTATTTTACTAGCGTCCATCAGGTAATCTCAAACATTATTTCTTCCAAAAATTATTTAAGAGAAGAGCAATCAGAGATTAGCATAAAAAATCTTTAAAGAGATTTCATTGTTTACTAATTACTTAAATGTTTCAATTACTCTTTTGATTATCAAACCTATAATGAAAGGCATTAAAACAGCCTATTTTTTAGACGATTATTTTAATTATTATTGATCAACTTATAAATACTATTAGACTTGCGAGATTTACATTACAATAACATCATTACAGTAATTAAAATAATTCAGTCTAATAATTGCTTTTCATTATAACTAAAAGTAGTCAAAAAACAAATGTTATGAAAAATAATTACTTAATGTATATTCAATTACTTTTGATTACCAAGTCTATAGTAAATGGAAAGAAGTCAGCCTATAAATACTAACGGCAGCTTTAAAATTGTATTATTATTTGTGATCCAAATGATTACTTGATTACTAATTACTTTTAGATTACCATGGCAATAATGAATGGAAATAAGTCTGGCTACAAATACTATTTAGAGTTATTAAATTTATATTCTGATTTGTAATCCAAGCGTTTATTTAATGACCAATTACTTTTTGATTACCATGGCTATAATGAATGAAAATAAGTCAGACTACAAATACTAACGAGAGCTGTTAAATTTAAATATGAATTGTAATTCCAACGGTTTCTTGATTACCAATTACTTTTAGATTACTATGGCAATAATGAATGGAAATAAGTCTGGCTACAAATACTATTTAGAGTTATTAAATTTATATTCTGATTTGTAATCCAAGCGTTTATTTAATTACCAATTACTTTTTGATTACCTTGTTACCACGGCTATGAAGAATGAAAATAAGCCAGTATACAAATACTAACGAGAGCTGTTAAATTTAAATTATGAGTTGTAATGCAAACGGTTTCTTGATTACCAATTACTTTTTGATTACCATGGCTATAATAAATGAAAATAAATCAATCTACAAATGCTAACGAAAGCTATCAAATTTAAAATTTTGTTTTTTTAATCCAAACGATTATTTGATTACCAATTACTTTTTGATTAATGTGTAATGTAATGTAAATAACTACTACAATTTAAATAACTGTTAAATTTAAATTATGAAATGTAGTCCGATTTGATTTATTTGATTACCAATAATCATAAATTATTAGTAATCAATACAATTAAAGCAACTGAAGAAAGATTTAGCTATTGCCTTATTAGCAAAAACGAAAATTAGTAGTATTTATTTAATTACTTTTTCAGTTACTAAAACAAGGTATATTAAATGAATGATTCATCTTAAATGTGTTAATCAGTACTGGTATGTTTATATTGATATTTGTAACCCAAACGATTGCGTGGTTGCCAAAGAAATTAATTTATATAACTATTAATTAGTACTTTCCATTAGCAAAAGTAAAAAATGTATTTAATAAATATTCGATTACTTTTTTGTTTACTTAGCTTTACGATTACCAATTCAAGCAAATACTTTATTACAGTAATTAAAATAATTAATTCAAGTAGTTATTAGACAGTTTACTTAAAAGTACATAGTCAAAAAACCTTCGTATTTTTTGCAGAAGCGAAAGTGTTAAGCAAAATTGATAATTTTTTAATTACTTTTTTAATTATGAAACTGATAAGTATTAATCAAAGCTTTTATATTTAGATCTTTAATTATTAGATTACTTTTTTAATTACTACGCCTAAATTGTATAAAAATAAATCAGCTGATATTCATAAATCTGAGCTTTTAATTTATGGTTATGATTAGAAATCTTAATGATTACTTGATTACAGTAATGTCCAATTTAACCTCAGAATCAAGTAATTAGTAATTAGTTTTAATAAATACTTAACACAAAATATTTAATATTATTTTTCATTAACAAAATTAATGAAAAATAATTATGTAATCATTACTTGATTACAGTAATGTTAACAATGATTACTAATAAATTTTAATAAATAGTAAACTTAAAATATTTAATAATCTTACCATTAATAAAAAAAACTGTGTAATTATACTTCAATTACCTTTTCCATTACTTTATTGCCTTCGAAGGCGGATTTCTTCATGTATTTCGAAGAAACCGGGACCAATATAACTACTATGCAACAATTATTTAATGTTAATACAAATAACGGTTAAGTGGATAACAATATTATGTACATATATAATATACTGTAACCGTTATGTGCCCAATAATATTTTTCTTTACAATATACTTGTATTGTGAGATTATTTATGAGAAATGCATAAATAATCTAAATAGCTAAACAACGGCGTTTAATTCAATGTTAAGAGACAATTCCAACACTTACGTTGATTAGCAGCTTTCATTTGCACAAGCCAAGCAATTGCGCTGCGCTGAAAGCAGTCACAGTTCGCACCGTTCAATGGCAAAGGTATGACGTTGCGTATGATGAACTTATCCACATGCGAGTAGCAGCAATTAGCATATCGCGATGCGACTACAACAACACTTTCCAAGCACCGCGATAATTTGCATAATTAATATAAGCGGCAAAGAAATGCACACACATACACACACAGTTGTTGTTGTGTGCAGGCAAGCAAACTGCTGTTTAAAATAGAAATATGATCAGAACTATCACACAATCAAATGAGACATGCAAGAACATAACGAGTGCTAAGAAATAACGCTTATTTTAGCTTCAATGCGCTGATGTTGTTGCTTATATCATCTTTATGTGTGTTTGCAGTTATTTATTTATATGCATTTATGTAATAAAATGGTGATAATAGCAACAATGTATTGTTGGTGATTGCATTTTAATCGCAGCAAATCATGCGGCACGCTGACGAGCCGTTAATTATACAATAAAACTCATTAAGCAAATAGTTGGAGAAAATTACGACTAACAATTAGTAATAATTATTAAATAATATAAACATACAAACAGCTGAAAGAGGCATATGTGCGGTTATTAGTGAGCTATTTGGGGAGGTTTTACATTTTTAAAGTTGAGAAAATATGTTTGAATAGATTTGAGTAGATTTTTTAGTATTTGCACTCATAGAGGATATCAATCAAAACTAATGCTAAATAATAAGGACCTTTGGAAGCTCCAAGTAGGCCATATAAATACTCAACATTTCACAAGTTACTCTTGAAAATCAAAAATCTTTAAATTTCCCAAATTCGGGGCAAAAAAACTTTCAAGCGCATGGCAATCAAAGATTTTCTCAATTTTAGTCGAACTCTGCAAACTTCGCTCATTACTAAGCTTAAATTAATACATTTAAACATTAATAACCATGTTTAGGCGGATTTTTGCGAAAACACTGTTTTTCAATTAAATTCAATCAAAAAATTTGTTTAAAGAATTACGATTGTCCACAAAATTGTTTAATTACACAGTTTTCTTTCAATATTTTTACACATCAAAATAAAATATCCATATTTTATAAAGCGCCTACTAACTTACTATCAAGCAATCACCTCAAGCAACACATACAATCAATTTTTTTTTTTCAAACTTTTCTATTTTTTTCAAGTTGTTTCAATTTTTTTCCAAATTGTTTAAAAAAAATTATAATGCCTGTCCACTTTAATCGCAAAACGCCGGAAAATCATTTTCTGTTGTGCTTCAATCATAAATCTTCCACCAAAAACAACATCAATCAAGCAATCAATCAAAACTTACTACAAAATATTAACTACCCAATGCTATTAGTCACCTATCAGCGCCTACACCACCACAAACAACAGTCTAAAGTTAATGAACGGGCTTCCGTTACTTTATTGCAAGCTTTTTTACACGCCTCATATCGTCAAGCATGCATCGCCAACACCTATAAATAAATAGCGTATTTATGTAAAAACGCGTGCGCGCTTGACTTTGACTTTGGCCCACGACTGGGCGACGATTTTATCACACACACGTACACAAGCAAATATTTATATTTATTTATGTGTTAGTAAGAACAATTAAGTATTTGCATTCAAGCATTCCTAGTTTTTGCGCGCCGTAAAAATTACGGGAAACATTTAAACGGTATTTGAAAAATATGTAAAACAAAAAAATTATCTTTGCAAAAAAGTCACGTTTAATTAAATTGTTGCTGCGTTGAACGTCAGCGATCATTACGGTGCATTGCTTGCCGCTGGCCAGTAGCTGTCCTTCAATCGCAGATTTCCGTAATGGCTTAAAGAAAAAAGCCGCGCTGCTACTTTATTTTGCTCAAGCTAATGCATTTTGCTGTTTTCGAAAATATTTGTTTATGTTTATTTAACTTTTTATTGTTGTTGTTGTACGCTTTGTGAAATTGAATACCACTTTTTTGCTACGTACTCACAGCAGCAGTGACATGTTGCATGCATAAATCAAAAGCACAATCAGCCATTCAAAGCGGAACAGGTTAAGCTGTCGGCCGATCTGTTGTGGCCGGCAAGTGGTAGCGATCGTTGCTAATCGCCTGCTGATTTTGTCGTACATTCCCGCTTGCCAATCACAATTGAAATGATGCGCAATGCTGATAGTCATAATGAATAATGCAATTACAGTTAATATATATGTATGTATATGATGACTTTTAAGAGTGCTGAAGATCAGTAACGGGGTGATCGTGTAGATCATTATCGTGGTTGTTAGTATTGCTGGCATGTGGTTAACGCTGATTGATGAGTTGGACATTGTGTCAATTTCTGAAAAAGTGTTTTATTCAGAATCAATATCGATATTATGAAATAATGATAATATAAATTTTAATAAAATTATTTTGAAATACTTCTGCAAGCGAACTAATAACCCTTATCGCCCCCGCCAATGGAACGTCCGCTCTATCGCCATCGTTTGTGTATCGGGTTCACCATCTCCAGATGTTATGCTTTCACTGCCATTCAGCAGACTGGAAAAGTGTTCCCTCCATAATTTTAGTATGCTCTAGGCTCTGGTTTCAAGATCACCTGTAGGGGTGGTTAGGGAGTATGCTCCGGTCTTGAAACCTTGTTAATTGTCAATGTTAGGATCTCGAAGCGTACGCATGTCTAAAACACTGGAGACGTGTCCATCTATCATAACATGTTCGTCTGGTTGGTGACTTTTTTGATCCAGAGACTGCCAGGTAGCTTGATGAAGTTTCCTATGCTGGAATCTAGTACTACAGATAACCATATTTCGGGCTACGGCGAGGTCATAGTAGTACTTCTTGGACGGCGGTGATGTCAGCTTTTACTCTTACGCGGACATCGACCAGCAGAGCAGCGGCATCTTCGCGTTTAAGATTCCGGACATTCCAGGTGCATGTCCATAAATCGGAGTCCTTAAGGATTCTCTCATCCGAGGCTGTTTTCTTCCTTTCATTGGGGTCTTTTTTACGTGGCGGGTCCCAAACCCAACACATAATCCTAGGGATGGGTTGATTTATACATTCCCATTGGACAAATTGTATTTACAAAGCAACGCTTGTAGTCTTATTTTTATTTGAAATTTAATTTTTTTTTATATGAGGTGGCAACCTTAAAAATTTTATTTATTGTATTTTTTATATCAAGTGAAATAATTAATGTATTAACAAGTGATTCTCCTACTTCAGTATTTTTCACAATTTTTTGTCATATGGCAACCCTAAAAGTTAAAATTCTTAATTATATTTTCTTATTATTAACTATGCGCAATTTATATATTTTTTAATTCACCCACACATTTTTTTGTTACATGGCAACCCTTAAAATAAATTTTTTTTATTATATTTTTTTGTAAATTATGGTGAATATTTACTGAAAACATTTTTTTATTTACGCTAGTATCTAAATTAGCTTAAAACACGTGGCAACCTTATTATTTTAAAAATTGAACGGACTATTTTTGAAACCAATCTTTCTAACTTACGACCACCTAGCTACACACTATCATACTTACTTACATACATATGTACATGTACATTCATAGGTAATTGCAATAATTTAAAATGCAACTGCATTCAGCCTTTACCGTTGTGTCAGTATCTTCCATTAGCAACTCACACATACGCTGCTCTACTTAAACATGTTGCCACATTGCTGCTTTTTAGTATTTATTGTTTTGGCGCGACCCGTTGTCTTTTGCTCTGCCATATATCAAGCTATTGGCTGCGCCCTTTTATGAGCACAACGCTCAGATTCTCAGGCACCACCACTCTGGCAGACATTCTAATTTTATTCCTCTTCAATTCCGATAACTTACTATTGCCACGAAAACAAAAAAAAAACGAATCCCAATTTATGGCGCTGCACCTGCACATGAAGAGCATGGAAATTGTCATTGTTGTTACTGTTGTTTTTGTTACAAATAGTATTTGTAGTTCTTTGGCTCGTTCGTTCACAGGGAGGCGTTGAATGTCAAATGCGATGTTATCGCACACGTTTTGTTATTCTTTTTTTTGATTTTCCAGCGCCTCTACGACTCAATACAATTTATTTCCAATAAAACTAAAAAATTAAAAAAAATATTTACGTGCATTTATCGTTTAGTTATTTGCCAAAATTAAAATTGATTGTAAAATGTTTTGATTTATTTAACCTTTATTGGTGTGGTGTGGCAGCGCAAAAAGCAATTGTGGCAAGGGAATTTGCATAATTTTTATAGTTACATGATTTGCACATAATAAAATATTTATTTGTTAGTGAATTTATGTTTCTTTAATATATTTATTTTATTGTTGTTATGCTTATTAATTTGTATTAGTGTTTTCTGTTATTTTTAATTGCTAACTTTTTATTGCTAATTTTCCCAACATTTACATTTACTGCCCTCAGCAATCTTTGTTGCAACAATTTTTCATCTGCAATTCTCTTTATCATTTTTGTTGTTTTGATTTTGTTTTTGCAGAGCTCTACAATCGCCGTGATCGCCTGTGTTTGCGCGCAACTCGCTCCCGGCTCAAACATGTACCTGCCACCCAAGCCAAATGGCTACAACTACCCAGAGCCCAAGAATCCACTGGTAAGTAGGCTAATATGAATGGGCTGTTCAATCACCAACACACACACACTTATACAGCGGCAAATAAATGAATATGTTTGCATTTTGTTGTTGTTTTTTAGTGCTTTTTACGGCTGGTACTACAAACGAATTGAATTTTGCCCTTTCATTTGGTTTTTGAAATGACTTTATGATGCAATCGTCATGGGAAAATGAAAGGCATTTTGTGGATTTTTGCTGGAAATACCCTTACTCGTACAAAGAGTATCCAACGCAATGAATTAAACTGATAATTATTGGCGAGGATAATTATGAAAGTATAAGCTTTAACAGACACAGGAATTTTGCTAGCTCAATTAGTGTATGGTAGACCTTAGCTTAAAAAAATTTAAGCTAACTACACTTGTCGATGAAATGAGTAGCTTCAAAGACTTCAGGAATAACCCCAAACCTCCAACTGCAGATCTTCTGGGCTAATAAATGGAGATAAAGTTAATACAAATAGAAAGAGAGCATAAATTATAGATAAACGATTACGCGCATACAAAAATAAAATTGTTTGCATAAGTCTCTAATACCGTTTGTTTATCTAAGGATCCATATTGCATATCGAGTATCATTTATCACCGGTTATATAACTTCCACAGACCATCTGCCTAAGTAACTATCGCATAGCCAAATAGCAACTCACAATTACATATATAGTCACGACTTATAAATTATATTTATCATTATTTTATCATTATCATTATCACCAGTAGTTTGTGCCACTTTCAGGTCACTAAAACCCCCCGCCCCCTCTATAAGGAACCGTCGCCCACCCTGGAAGCACATTAGCATTACGTCAAGGAGAAATATATATATAGTACATTTGCTCACCTGCTTCCAAATCTCTCATTTACGCCGATTATATTGTCCGCGTTTATTTCGCCAAACAGGTCTTCTACGGCGACGAGTTCTCGTTGTCATCGCGCAAATTCAAAGGATCTTGTATAGGCAGGAGGGCTCTTCGACTAATCCCATTCTGTGGAGGTACTTTTTGAAGTAGCCGTGACCGGATAACAGCTGGGTTGTATAAAAATAGACATCTCCAAATCGACGGCTTTTCAATAAGTTTGGATCTTTTATTAGTCTTGCTGTCCACCTGCCGCGACTCTCATTCTCCCAACTTCGTTGTCATGTTGTTATTGTATCTTTCTTTATTTGTTCTATTGCGCTCTTGTTATTTTCGGACTTTCACTTTAGCTCACACAGCTTTTTCCTTTCGTTTGGTCAATTTTGGCATTACCGCTTATGACTAATATTGCATCGCCTAACACGGTTCGGTAAGCTGGTGGAACTCTGAGGGTTGCCTTAAGCCGGTTTTCTTTTTAAGCACATCTCAGCATTTCTCAGCTCCGTATAAGAGAACGCTGATTGTCATCGATATAAGGAGCTTTCTCTTTTCTTAGCTCGGGACCCCCTATATAGGCCATTAGTCTGCTAAGTTGGGAGATGATTTTCACAGGCTTTCCTACGGCGTGCTGGATTTCTACCCAGAAGGTTAGTCTGTGGTCCAGTGCCTAGGCAGTTCTTTGTTCTTTGTGTCCTAAGAATATCCGTAGTCGTTTGCATACCTATTTCGAGGGGTATGTGCTTATTTGTTAGTAGTTGCTCTGATTTTTACGTAGCGAGCTGGAGGTTCTGTGAGTCGAGCCATGTTTTGGTCCACATAACCTTATTTGTAGTAAGTTCTACCAAATTAAAAACATCTCCAAACAAGTAGTGAATTTATAAACATTTTTTTAATGACAGAAATAACTTAGAAAGTTTACTAGTGCTAACTGAGGCACTAATGATACGAAAATGGTGTTAATTTTAGTCGCAAGCTGGTATCATTGATGATCATACAAAGGAGTAATGCGAACTTCCAACTACAAGTCATAACGCTGTCGCACTCTCTTTGCGACTTATCTGACCGATATCCAGCGGCAGTCGACTTCATCACAAATCACGAATGTGTCCCTCGATCGTGCTAGATCTGTCAATAGATAGATTGTTGCTATTGTCAAATCAAAAATTATCAAAGGACTCTTCATGGTCGTGGTATTTACGTACAACATGAGACATCCAGCTAATGGAAGTACGGAAAATTTATAACCTACTCCGTAATAATTGTAGTTCATCTTTACACACACATTGATAGGAACTATTCTTGTGCCGAGATATTAATCTAAACGTACTAGGCTAAAGAAGTAGAAGAAACAGAGAAAGAATTTCATTTTGGAAACACCTACTCAGTATTTGATGAAGAATTTTATGTTACACGGCGAACGTGCCTTGGCTTCATCGATATAAAACTGTAACCGTGGACGGTTAGATGAGAATCGAAACTACAATAGAAAGACCGTTCGGTTGAGAAAGCATATGATTTTGGATCAATCTATATTACAACCAGATTTTAAAATAAAGTATAGTTTGAACGAAGACATTTCGCCTAGTCTGCAACATTATTTGATAACAAAAAGCTCGATTACGTCCTTTCCAATGATAACAGTACTGGAGTTACAACATAATACCTATTTACAGAGCTTTCTGGCTTCCCTGTACTTTTTAGTTTAACCTGATAATTATTAGAGATCACTCAACTCAAATTTTAGGTTATGCTTTTATTGTTCTAACAAGCTGCTAAACCTGTAACTTGTTGGAAACTCAAACCTCAGCCGAGAGTACAAAGCACGAAGTCATTACCCCGACAAGAGCAAAGTAATTGGCAACAATGAAGAGGCACGACATAGCAGACACGGCAGCGATGCCCGTACTTAGCAGGTGAAGGCACGTGGAGTGGCCGCCGCGTCAAAGTGATGGCTGCAACCAGCCAAAATAGACACAACACCCAAGCAGCCAAGCAATCTTTCGCGCTCTTTATTTTTGCTGATGATTGCCAAAATGTGCAACCGAAAAGTAAATAAGCTAAGGTAACAAAAACAAATAACGCAGTCGGTTAGTAGGTGAATGTGCTAGTGGGCACAGCAACAACAATAACAAGCACTCACTGTTACCCATAGCAATTGTGTTGCAAGTACCGTTATTTAAGTATGCCACTAGTTAATAGGTTAGCAAAAGCTTGCTCCCAGTCACCGCTGTCTTGCCGCTGCCAAATCAGCGCTTTCTTCCTTCCAGCGGTGGCTGCTCATTTCGTTGCTTTTATTGACTTTTCATTGTTGTAGTTCACAATTTTTAGGCGGCGAAAATCAAAATAGCGCAGCCTTTGTGCTTTTCAGTGTTTTTGTAGTGGTTGTTTTTCCCTTTGGTTGGCAGCAAAATGTTGCAAGCGCCGTAAAATGCAATGTGGCAACAGCAGCCGTCGTTGTATGACTTCATTTTACGTGTTGCAGGTTGGGCGAGATTTCCGATATGTTCACGTGTAACACACAGACAGGCTTCCAACAGTGCGCTTACACTTACTAAGTACATAAATACATAAACAACAAAAACAACTTCATTTGCGCTTGCAACAAATGAGATTAGTTGCAGGTTTCGTTGATGTTGCGAAAAGTGGCATTTTGTGTTGCCGCTGTTGTTGTTGTTGTTTGTATATAGTGCAATGGGCATTAAATTAGTTAGGATTTTAATTGTTAATTAGTTGCTTAGCTTTGCTTTGTTGCGTTTTTTGCCGGAAAAGCAATCTGTAACATTTGCAAAACTTGCCACAAATAGTTTAGAAAGGCGGAAGTATGAAGGAGGCGCGAAAAATAAAAAATATGTTTTGTTCTAAAGCTTACGAGCTTTTCTTGTTTTAAATGAAGTCCTTAGCTTGCGTTGCTTCTAGAAATACAACTTGAAGTCGAATAATAAGGAAACTCCACTCCTACTTCTTCATTGGCGTACAAACCGAGTTTATAACAGTGCGCCAGTCGTTCTTTCTTTTCGCTGTTTGGCGCCAATTGGAAATACCAAGTGTAGCCAGGTCCTTCTCCACCTGGTCTTTCCAATGCTGTGGAGGTCTTCCTCTTCCTCTGCTTCCCGGTGGGTACTGCATCGAATACTCTTATAGCTGGTGTATTTTCATCCATTCGAGCGACATGACCTAGCCAGGATAGCCACTGCTACTAAATTCACTGAACTATGACAATGTCGTCATATATCTCGTACAGGTCATCATTTCATAGATTGCGGTATTCGCCGTTGCCAATACAAAAAGGCCATAAATCTTTTGCAGAACTCTCGAAAACTCGTAACGTTAACTCATTCGATATTGTCATCATCCATGCCTCAGCACCTTATAGCAGGATGGGGATGTTGAGTGACTTGTAGAGGTTGGTCTCTGTTCGTCGAGGAGGACTTCAATTCTCAATTGACTGCTCAGTCCGAAGAAGCACCTGTTGGCAAGAGCTATTCTGCGTTGGATTTTTTGACCTCGCCCACAGCCAGAACATTAGGCTTCACTTCCTTATAGTGCGGAGATTCCAAGTTCAAACATAGCGACTTAGAGTCAGTTCCTTTTCTTGCTGCCGAAGGCGACTGTAAAATCGACGAAGAGATGGTGTGTATCGACCCTCTTTTCACGGATCTTTTCAAAGATTTGGCGCATGGTGAATATCTGGACAGTTATTCATTTTCGAAGCGTAAGGCCAAACTGATAAGGTCCAATCAGTTTGTTGACGGTGGGATTTAGTCTTTCACATAATTCTTTCGATAGCACAATACGATGTCAGTCTTTAATTTTACGAGGACACCTTCCCAATTAAGGATATTCCAGATGCGTCATCAAAAGTTGGGTATCGCATCCGAGGCTATTTTTTCTTTTTTCATTTGAGCGTTTTTTACGTAGGGGGTCCCAAACCCAGCGCGAAGCCCTGGGGTGGTTGGTTCACCTGCCCACTTTAGCTCGCCTTCAAATGGATGTTCTTTGACTACACAGAGGATACTTGGTCTAAGACCGGAAGCCGTAAGCTGCTTGAGTCATATGTAAAGGAATCGTTTCTGGCCACTCTTAAGTGAATGGCGCTCAGAGAACTTTTCTCACTTGCGTGTATTTATACACATGACTCCATCCTCCATATCAGATAAGTTTAGTTAATTATTCCTCCTTTTGATATTATTCTATACGTGTTAGCTGTTTTGGTTTGTGTGAAGTATTTTTTTTTTTTTTTCATATGATACTTTTTCTGGATCCTTTTTGGGATTCGCCTAAGTGATTTTTTCTGAGTTAATCTTGTCGCTTTAACTGTTTTCTTCTTTTATTTCGCCAAAGAAGGTATTCACAATTATTTTTTCTCATAAGTTCATACATTTTTTGGAAAATTAATGCTTAAAATATTTCACTTCTTCTCTTTCTTTCTCTCACTCTCTCTCGCACTTTCTCAAAAGCGGAAACCCTCTAGCTCATTTTTGTCATGAAAGACTTCACATAAAAATTCCTTTGCTATTCGAAGTCGGATTAAAACAGAGAGACCTATTGCAGTCGGGATAACATAAAAATAATAACAACCTCGGAACAATTAAATCTAGGTTTATGCATCCAAGAACTTATACCTCTTAACCCGCAATCTATCAGGGATCTTGTGCAATATTATATTGAAGTGTTCGAACCCTTTTGCAAATTCTTCTTGATGGTTTCCCTTAAGCGGAGTTTTACGCTACGGTTCTTTTCCTAAACAGCCATCGCTTCCACAAACTATTGCAGCTCTGTTTCATGTTGCTATTCTTCAATTTTTTTTTAGTAAACATTTAGTGCAACCACTTTCGACCTTTTTAGCAGTCACTGGAGCAATAACACGAACGATAGCAATAACAACAACTACAACAATTATCATACTTGCAAAATTACTCGTAGCAACGTCTTTGGAACCTTTGACATTGCGAGGTGTGTGTCGGAGGCGTGTGAGACAAAAACAAAACAACAAATACGTGCAAGAGGTGGAAATGACAGTAGAAAACAAAAGTTGCAGCAAATAGTAAAATGTAAAAGTTTGGAAGACGAAAATAGAAAAAAAACAGGTGTTGCAAATACACATATTTCTTTTGTTCAAAGCTTCGAAACAGCTGATGAAGACATGGAAGCAGTAAAACTAAGAAAGGCACTTGGAAGAGGAATAAGCTGTGAAAAGGAAATTGAGAAGAGCAAAAAATAAGAATTTCTTGCATACAAAAATGCAACGCTGCGTTTGCAAGTACATAGTATGTATGTTTGAATGTGTAACTTTGAAGCCGCGTTCATGCACCCATAAGCCTCGGTCGTCAAGCACAAGCGTCAATAGTTAGTTAAATGCAAAGCGGTTGCAACAGCAACAACAACATTAGTAAAATAGCACACTCGCGACCCGCACCAGCGCACATCACGACGTGCCACAAAAACTCTTGAACTTTAAATTAAAGCGACCAACGGCAAAAACGGCTGCCAACAACACGACGACGAAGCACAAGAAGAGCAACAAAAGCGCCAAAACACAATAAAAACTGCCAGACAGTCAGCCTTGCGAGCGAGCAGACAGACAAACAGTCAGTCAAAGCAGACAGCCAAGCAGCAGCAGCAGTCACAGTGGCTCAGCAGGGCAACGGACTACCTGCAAAAGAACAGTTGTCAATGTTATTGTTTTTTTTGCTTTTGATTTTTAACTTTTTTTTTAATTTGTTGTTTTTTCTGCTTTTTCGGAGCTGAAAAGTACTACTGCTCAAAGCGCTCTTGGTAGAGCTTGCCAGCTATTGAGGCTGCCGATCGTGGCCTAAAGTGGTTTGCAACCTGCTGGCTGACAGCAAGCAGCGCCCGCCACGCTCCACCCGCACCCCTTAACTACACATATGTACGTGTACGCTTACTGCGAACCACGTTCCTTAGGCTAGCAACCCACACCGACACCGCACAAACGCTCGAACATACACTTGCTTATTGGCGGCATCGGCATTCTTTTCGAGTGCGCAAAGCCGCACCTCCGGTTTCTCAGCGCGAAAAACCGCACAGAAAAAATAGTGCCGAGCTTGTTTTTTTGCTGCAGCTTCTTTTTCATTACGATTCTTTAGCGCTGCGCTGCTGTAACCGGCATTTTCGTCGCATTTTGCATTGCTTTGCACTGCAATTGCCGCAAATTGTGGCAAACGTACGGCAATTGAATGTCGCCATTCGCCTACGACACATTTCAACTTGTTGGCAATATCACTGCTGCTGTTATTGTTGTCAAGTGTTGCTAAAATCCTAGCACTATTTGCTCACCGCTGCTCAGTGTGGAGCGCATGTTGACTTTGCTGTCATTTGGGTCACCTCACTTGCGCCAAAAATGCATGCTTGCCTTACTTATGTGTACTGCCATCCAGTCGATATTGTTGTTGTAGTGTGGCCGATGTTTGCGCCACTGGTCACTTTTGGCATTTCTCATTTGGCTGAGAAATACCTTTTAGGGCCCGCTGTTTTAGCATTTACTTTGAGTGTGTTCGTAGTTTTCTAGAGCTTTCAGCCAGTCGGTAGAGCTTTTTGGGATTGTAGCTTTCGAAGATTCCGAATTGTATATTTTACCTCGAAATGATCCCGTTATTTTGATATTTACTTTGAGTGTGTTTGTAATTTTTGTAGAGCTTTCATTCAGTCGGTCAAGCTTTTTGGGAATGTAGCTTTCGAAAATTTCGAATTGTATTTTTAACCTGGAAATGATGCCGCTGTTTTGGCATTTACCTTGAGGGTGTTCGTAAGAGAGTTTTGTAGAGTTTTCAGGCAGTCGGTAGAGCTTTTTAGGAATGTAGCTTTCGAAAATTCCGAATTGTATATTTTACCTCGAAATGTCTATTCATAATCCAGCAACTAAACGCTTTTATTAAGATACTAGTAGTTAAAACGTCTTCATAACTTCAAAGTTAGAGGAGCAAAGCTTACGGAAGAATTAGTTAGAAATCATAATAAGGAATTCTAATTCATTACGAGCTATTTTATAACGTCAAGTGGTCTAAGCTAAGGTCCAAACTAGCTGCGAAACAAACATATACCGTGCCGAGCATGGTTTCCCAAATTATGAAGATTGCAGGGATAATTGTAATTCTCGAATCTTATTGCTTCGTGGAGCTGAATAGCATCGTTAAACATTAAGGATTAAAGATGATCTTTAACTTGAAAAGTTTCGATTTCAAACGCAAAATCATAACGTATTCTATTCGCTAGAAAACCAGAGCTTACTTTAAAAGCTAATTAAACTTGTTTTCTTTACAGTCTGTTGAAGTTTAAGTCCTTTTCCAGCAATTGAGTTGATCTAAAAAACTTTTGCATTCTCTTTCTTTTTAGCGTCCTGGAACCCCATCCGGTCCCGGACCACGCCCACCAGGCCCACAACGCCCATCGCAACCTGGACCCGGCGAGCCTGTAAGTAAACTCACTAAGAAAATTGCGTGTATAATAGTGTTAAAATTAATGAGTTTTTGCTAAGCTTTCATTATAAATTCCAAAACTTTCTCAACAAAAGCTTTCTATACACTCTTTTGACATTAATGTCTAAGAAAGCCTAAAGAATTATAAACCATAGATAAAGCTAATAAATATTCGAAATAACAGATATTTAATACGAAAGCTTTTATATGTTCTGGCAGAGCTTTCATTGGCGCTGAATTAATTTCTTTAGATTTTATGTTAAAAGCTGTTAATCGAAAATTATGTGAAAGCACAATATTTTAGAGCTTTAAAAAAAGAAATGAAAAAGCCAAAATTGAAAGCTTTGCAAGAACTTTAACTTTGACTAAAAAACTACAAACAAAAAAATTTGCATAAATCATAAAAGCTTTCAAAAATTGTGGCCTTACAAAAATTAAATATAAATGTATTATTCTCTTTCACATTTCATGAAGTTTAACTAGGCGAGCTTTTAATCACTAAGTGCTTTCCGTAATTTAAATATTCATTAAAAATTTACTAACCTAATTGTCTCCACAGGGTCACGTTCACGTCCCCGGCATGCCATTCGACTTCGAGTACGCCGTCAATGATGTTGAGACCGCCAACGATTATGCCCACAAAGCTTCGAGCAATGGTGATGTGGTGACCGGTGAATATCGCGTTGCACTGCCCGATGGTCGCACACAGATCGTACGCTATACGGCCGACTGGAAGACTGGCTATCATGCGGATGTCAGCTACGAGGGTGAGCCACAATTTCCTCAGGGTCCCGGCGGCCGGCCCGGCTACAAATACTAAGGGAGTACACGCTGAATGATGTTGGAGCGCCGGAAGCACACTCTTGCACGCACGCACACAAACATACACTAACTCACTTGCTCACACACACACTTAACTGCAATTAAGGCTACAGCAACTGCCACAACAACAATAAACTACCACTGCCCCACATGAAGATGAGACAACGATAAGGCGATGCATTTTTTTTGGAAAAAAGAAATTCCTGAGATGTAAATTTTTGTTTAGTTTAAATCCATCGAATTTTTATTATTAGTTTAATTTTTAATAAGTTTTTAGTATTGAAATTTTTTTATATGTTTTTAACTAATATACACCGAGTAGTTCTCATATATTTTTCGAAAAGAATGAAAAATAATAATATTCATTTTAACTTTTTCGTATGCAGTATTTCAAATGTTCAAACTCTTTACGAATAAATAAAAACACATAAAATGAAACGAAGAAGCATGCCATTTCTTATTTTTCAAAAGTTTTAAACACAATGAAGCTTTCTACCAGTGAAAGCTTGAACATATTACTTCGTGTGTGAGTTTCTTTCGAAAATTAGCTTTAGTTTCTGAATATTATAAAAACACGACTTCCTAACGGCAAAGCATTGGATATAAAGTGAAACAGGTAGGTAGTAATCACTTGGAGCCAGGTCCGGCCTATAAGGTGGATGCATAAGAACTTTCCAGCCAAGCTCTCGGTGCTGCTGCCGACTCACTATTGAGACTTTTAGCCCAACGTTGTCCTGATGACATATTTCTCTCTTCTCATATCTCTAATACTTTCGAAAGCTGGACGCTTTTTAAATTTCCTTAGACAGTTCAAATTGTTGACAGTATAGATCCAAATTAAGTGTTTGATCGTAGGAATATGAGGATATGCTTGGACTAGATGATTCCCTGCCAATATTCGCCGATATTTCTCAACCTTTGTTAAATTTTCTTTACAAAAAGCTTTAAGCTCACTCTAAAGAGCTTCCAGTTTCCATGCTAATGCTTGAATTCAAAGTTTTCTTCTGAAAAACTCACATTAAACAAATTTAGTGCTTATATTCTAACGATGTGATATCACACGGCCAAACGTGAAATTATCTGCTCACCGAAGTGTTCTCTCAATAAATCGATTGATTTATGCGACGTGTGGGAAATGGCGCCGTCTTATTGAAACCAAATGTCACGCAGATCATGAGCATCAAATAGTCGGTTATCATGGTGCAATAACGATCGCCATTGACGGTTACGTTCTCACAGGCGTCATTTTTGAAGAAATATGGACCGATGATTCCACTGGCTTACAAACCAAAACAAACCGTTTTTTTCTGGGTGAAATGGCAGATCTTGAATCTCTTCAGTTTGCTATTTGTTTCAAACGTTGGATCTTCCTCGGACTTTTCAAGAGCCCATAGAGCGAAGCGATGTCTTTTGGGAAGGTCAAGTGGCTTCAGCAAGCTGTATTTTGTACGCTTTCAATTTAAGATCTCGACGTAAAATGCGCCAAGTCGTTCCATACGTCATTCCGAGTTGCTACGAACAACGCCGAATCGACTCTTCACGGTGTTCGTGTACACTCTCAGCTACGGCTACTATTTTCTCTTCACTGCGTGTTAGACGTGGTCTATTCGGTCGAATATTATCCCATAATAAATTCTGGATCTGAAGATGGGTTAGGGTATTGCGAATAGTACGCTCAATGGGCCGATTTTGTTGAATATAAGTTGAGCGAAGCGCGTGAAAATATTCTTTACAGAACGTGAATTTTATTTTTTGTGATGGGTCATTGAGTAGAACATATATTTTTTCATTGTAAAAGCAAGAAAAACTTTAGTTAAAGCTCACATAAACTTATATTTTTAATTGAACTTAAATTTTTATTTTGTTTCAACAAAATTTAAGTTCAAGAGAAAGCTAAGTGCACTTATTGTATACACTCTGGATGAAGTTTATAGCCTCATACTACCAAAATGTGAGTATCTAACATCAAATTAATAAAAAGCTTTATTTCTGAGATTTGATTCACCTTTCTTTACTGACCATCCCTTTTAAATAGTATTTGCTATCCTTTTCCTTTTTTTACTCTTACTTTTACTTTTAACGAGTGTTGCAGCTGTACTTGAAGTTTTAGACGCTAAAGCTTTTATTTATTTGGGTTTTTTCACTTTCCGTCTTTGCTGCTTATTTTCGCTTCGTCGCGACTCCCACGTGGTCACATAATTTACGACTTTGTAGCCAATAAAAATTGTCTGCGGCTAAATGAACGTGAAACGCATCTTAGTAAAAGATTCTTTAAGGATTTCGGCGATTAAATTTTACTAAAGAACAACTTTCTGCTGTTAATATTGCTATCCAAAATAGTAGACAATGTTCAATGAATTATAGATCACCACAAACATTACATTTATAAGCTCTATTTCGTACTATTTAAATAGGTTTCATGTTTCTCTAGCTATTATAATTAATTTTTGACCTGAGACAACCTTGATCCTTTGATCAGCGAGCGGACCTACAATATCGCCGCTATCCGTTATAATTTGAGATAATTCAAAGACTGTAAGGATCGAACATCGGTCGAACAACCCAAGAGGTCTTTGAAAGAACGCTTGAATGTTGTATATAGTATATTGATAAAAATTGGTGTAACAATTTTTTGATGAACCACGCACAAACAGGAAAAGTAACGTGACAAAAATCTATAATTTCATATTGTCAGACCACCATTTGAAGATGCACAAGAGAGTTTAGTTAATAGGTATTTCCAAAGGCACCGTGGGTCTGAAATATCTCATAAAATTTAATTAATAATGAAAGCCCGTTGAGTTCCTTGTTCGCCGACTCCGGACAACAAGCGCGATTGGCAGATCACATTGCCGCAGTGTTTCACAAGGTTTAAACGCAAGCCGAAAGACTTTCGGCGTGGTATCGTAACCTTTCACGAAGAATAATTCCACTGATGCACATCATATGCCAAATTACGTTTGAAAAAGTGGACTTGACCTAGCAAACTTACTCCGAATGTGGCGAAGACTTCGACTTTCACTTCGATTACCTAGCGACGGGCGATTGGCGCTATTCGATGCCGAATTGCAAAAAACGGTACTATTTGTAGAAGGAAAGGTAGTTTCCATCATCACGACGCCTCAGCAGAGTCCCTACTACCGTTGCCACTGCCAAACTCATCGAATTAAACCACCAAACTCTTTCTGCTCCCTCCACTGAAATCTTTAATGTTAGTCTCGTCTAATTGCAAAGCCACGTCCAGAAACCGTGGTCTTCGTGAGGGTTAAAAAAGTTGGAGCATTGCTTGTGTTGAGTTAAATGGGGGCTCTATTGTGAAATAACTGGCGATTTTTTCCAATTATTTCATTTATTTTTGTAGTCTATTTACTAATCGGACCGCCTTTGTGTCATCTGAGATGAAGTATGAAAAAGTAACTGTTAAACAATGTATAAACCATTGGTCGCGAGAGCATACTGAAATTATGGCAGTGGAAGCATAATACCAAGAGATGGTGAACCCGATTCCCCAATCGATGACGATGGAGCAGACGTTCCATTGCCCGACCATGAAGAAGTTCTAATAGCAATTACCCATCTCAAGAACAACAAAGCGGAAGGGGCCAATAGATTGCCGGCTATTCAAATACGGCGGCGAAAAAGCGATAAGGAGCATACATCAGCTTCTTTGTAGAATATGGTCGTATGAAAGCATGCCCAACGATTGGTGGTAGTGAACGAGGGCAAGACAAAATATCTCCCGTCATCAAACAAACAGTCATCGCACTCGCTAATTTGCGCCCGCGTCACTACTGAATGTCATAAATTTGAAATCGTAGAAAATTTTATCTATTTTGGAATCAGAATTAGCAGCAACAACAATGTGAAATGAAATTCAACGGAGAATAAGTCTTGCTTACCAAATACTTTTCTTATAAACTGTGCAGACAGCCTTAGCGAGCATATCACACACTTATTCAGTTACTCACTACAAAATGGTGTCTTCCCAACTATATTGAAATCATCCTACATCTGTCCGATTCACAAGGACAACCCAAAGTCTGAGGTCGTTAACTATAGGCCAGTTTGCATCCAATCAGCTTTGGCCAAGCTTTTCGAGAAGATAGTTCTTCCACAACTCACTGCATTCTTCACAAATATTATCACCAACAAGCAGCATGGTTTCGTCGGCGGAAGGTCGACTTCCTCTAACCTGTTTATCTAGGTAAATTATCTACTAGATGCCCTAAACAATGGCCACTCAGCTCACACCATTTACACCGATTTCAGCAAGGCTTTTGACATGGTAGATCATATTAAGTACTTAGACGATACGGTATATGCGGTAATGCACTGTTTTGGATTCAATCATATCTTACAGGTAGGCATTTCCAAGTCAAAGTAGACGGATACCTGTCTGCTAAGTATAATGTAACCTCAGGGGTCACATCTGTGGCCTATTCTCTTTAATATCTTCGTAAGCAATATTGGCGATAACTTTCAATCAGAATTTTTGCTTTATGCAGACGATTTGAAGATCTTCAGAATGATAACCGGTGAGCAAGACCTTCGAGTTCTTCAGAAGACGACAAGCTTTCGTTGCGGTGCCGATTAAACAAATTGGATTTGAATGTCAGAAAATGTGTAACTGTATCCTACTCACGGTCACATATCAGAATACCAGCTAATTATTATCTAAACGATGAGTTGTTAAGTGAAGTGGATCATGTAAAGAACCTGGCTATCATCATAGACAATAAACTGACGTTTAACAAGCATATTGAGAAGATCACTCTCCAGGCTTTTAAAGTTCTGGGATTCATTACTAGAACTAGTAAGGATTTCATGAATCCCATCTCACTGTTACGCCTTTATTCATCAATGGTTCTGCCAATTTTAGAATATGGCACTGTAATTTGGACGCCTTATACCGATGCTGCCTCTAGTCGTATTGAAAAAATACAATCAAAGCTATGTAAATGTCTTGGCTATCGATATGGTATTCCTGGTGGTTACAACACAGTGTCTGATGTCTATAAACACTACTATCAGCAGCCTGCAAGAACGTCGTCAAGTAGCTGACATGATATTTTTTTCAAAGTCGTGAACGGCCTTATCGATGCGCCAGACATCATCAGCAGTTTCGAATTTGCATCAGTGGGTCTCTCACTGAGACGTAACCGTCTCCTGAAGACTATGAAAACTACCAAGAGCTACGTTCTCAATGGTCCTCACAACCGTCTGGCCTGGCTCGTCAACTAATTACATAGTGATGTGGACTTCTATAGCGGATCACTCAGTGCCTTCATCCCGGATATCAAATCACGTCTGCTGCAATATTTCTAGTCTCACCTTTTCCACTTTCTCCTTCCTAACTTGCTATTCTTATAATTTTTGTTCAATTTATAGTTTTATTTATACTAGTATTAAATACTATTAATCCCTTTCTCTTAATTACATAACAAATATTATATAATTTTAAATTTTTTAGTTGTATAATGCCGTTTGGCGTATGTATACTTAAATAAATAAATAAATAGTTATATAAAAGAAGACGACTTCTATAACAAAATACGACAACACTATGTTTTCTTTTAATAAATGTTAAAACATGTGATTTTTTTAATGTTAAAAACAGCTGTCTCATAAATCTCCAACGGCAGTGAGAACAGTCTGGATTAGTGAATAGATTATATATGATTATATATATAAATATTTGTTATATTAAATATATAATCTAATCACTTATAGTTTTTGATCGAAACATGGTATTAGAGGGCGCGTAAGCACATAAGGGTTAATAACATGCATAGCGACATCTGCCGTCTTCTAGCTAGATACAACAGCGCGGGCAATGACATATTGCAGCGGTGGCGGCATATGATAAAAATAATAACAATGGCAACAACACAAGTCAACAAGCCATATGGACAAACAATCTCAGAAGCATGAAAATCTCGATAATTTAAATAAAACATCTGTTTCTTATATTCAAATATATTGTTATTTATTTTTTCTTAAATATTTTCGTTCAATTATTCAATAATTTTTAACATTCTGGTAGAACATAAAATTTTAACGCAACAGCATTAACATTTGGACTTTTTTAGAGGAATTTTTTTCAATGAGACTTTTTTATTTGTAGCTTTTGTCTTCTTTTACATGTAATAGTTTTTTTATATATATATACATATAATATATTTTTGTTACAATTATAAAATTATACTTCTTTGTCCTTAATTATGATTTGTAGTTTTTTTGTTTGTTTTTTATTATAATTTTTTTTCTTACACAAACTCGAAGTTGTTAAATATTATTTAGTGTATTTTGGTGTTTTCTTTACTTATATACCGAGTTATATATTATATATAGTATGTATGTATGTATATATGTATAAATATATATGTATATTAAACATAATTTATATTAATATTATAGTAATTTACACTTAGATATACATACTTAATATTTTTTTTTATTTTAATTATTTAATAAGTATTTTTATTTTTTACTAATATTTATGAGATAGCCAGCCGTCCATTGTAAATATGCTTAATTGCTTATTTAATTACATTTATATTAATTTAATAGCAAATTTTTAATTCTATATTGATTTGCGAAATTTTTATTGTTAAATGAGGTTTTTTTATAGTAATTATTTTTAAGATTTTTCTTGTTTATTTTATTTAAAAGCTTAAACTTTTACATCTCACTTAATCTAAATAAAAAATGTTTAGTAAATTTCGTCTTATTTTTTATTTATTAATATTATTATATATTATTGTTTGTATTTCATTGTTTTTTTTTACTCTCAAATTTTAAGCTTATTCTTGTTGCTGGAGTGGTTAAATATAAGTGCCTTTACGGGTTTAAACCAGTTTGGAAGATTGCAGATTTCATTTCATTTATAAAATTTACAATAAGGATATTTTAATTATATTTACTTGCTCTTTAAAAATGCTACTAAAAAGGTAGGTTATCTATGGATATTTATATGTATGTATATGTGTGTGTGCTGAAGATGAGTTTTAAGTAGATAAAATATTTCAAACACAATTTAAAGTAAAAAAAATAATAAATCACTAATTTAGCATAATTTAAAAAAAAATTAAAAATTAAAAGAAGTACTATTAATATAAAAGTACAATTAGAAGTATGTTTTAAATAATAAAATTGTTAAAAATAGTTAATAGTAACATAATTTGTTTTAAACATTTTTTTTATAATAAATATTTTTAAACAAAAAAATTTTTTTAAATTTGTGCAAAATATAAAAGCCAGGCAACAAAAAATAATTTATACAAAAACATATGTAATATTATTATGAAACAAAAATTATGTTTTCAGAGAAAATATATAACAAATATTTTGAGTGTATGAGTTATAATATAAGTGAATACATACAGTTGAACTTCCCTAACTCGAATCACCATAATACGCAAGAGACCTTCGAGTTATGGAGAAATGCGAGTTATGGAGAAATCCGAGTTATGGAAGTTCAACTGTATTTTGTGTAAAATGTCATTTATGTAAATAAAATTAAATTTAACACATTTTAATGAATTTTTGACTACAAAAAAAAATAAATAAAAATATATAAAAAAAAAATATAAAAAATATATATAAAAAAATATAAAAAAAATATAAAAAATAAATAAAAAAAATATAAATAAATATAAAAAATAAAAACAATGTATAAAACAAAAAAAATATATAAATATGCATAAAAAAATAAAAGTAATGAAAAAATTACAAAATATTGAAATAAAAATAATACAATTAACAATAAACTATTAAAAAAAAATTTAAAATTTCTAATGTATTTATCAAATTAATATAGTATTTGTAGCAATAAGTTAATGCAGTTTAAGTCAATTTAATCTAACATAGCCGCTTTCATTTCCAGTAAAAATCACTTATTTCAAGCTACCACTTCGAAGCGCATATTTATGATAAACCACAGCACTAAATCACGTATCAGTTTGGCAGAATAACTCAACTGGACTTGAAATGAGTTAAATTGACTTAAGCTACTTTAAGATATGCATATGTAACAAGACATTCGTGTATTGCCTCAATCACTTTCTTTGTAAATTTGTTGCAGATCTCATGTAGTTGAAAAATTATGCCAGTCAATGCGCGATTAATCGAAACTACTCACAAAATTGCTGAGTCACGTTTAACATTACTTTGTTTTTCTAAACAGAATTTTTTTAGTTAAGCACATGCTTTGGAAATGTTTGATAATTCCAAAAAGTTTTAAAGAAAAGTAGCGAAATGTTCACCGCAAAAACGAGCAAGCTCAAAAATAAAATGTAACTGTAAGATATGTAAAATATTAGTTAAATCTGAGCCCACGGAATACATTAAATATTCAAAGCACATTTGACATTTGCTATGACATTTTTAAACTTAATAACTTTCCACTTAACACAAAGCACACTATCGAAATTTATCCGTATTGAATACTTGTAGCTACTAAAATATGAATATTTACAATTTAGTTTTCAAAACTAGCATAGCGCAAACTCACGCCACTCAGCAACGCGCCAAGCGCAGATATTTGAAGGGCGAGTTTCGACGGCAGCTTCCACACAAATGAAATTCAGCAATTATTTTTGTGTTAAACCTGATTATTTATTAACTTAATTTATACAGATTATTTGTATGTTTGTATTATTTCGTGTTTTTTGTTTTTGTTTTTTTTTTTGTGTTTTTATTAAACATTCAATGTAACTAATGCCACATCAAGGCTTTAATCTCACTACAGAAATCTCAACATTTGAAACACATCAAAATGTTTGTAGTTATTTGTTGTTGTTGCTTTTAATAACAAATTGAAACAAAATAGTGCAGAGTAAAAGCATAACATGACTTCAACGGTTAATTTCAATAATTTTTTCGTTTTTTTTTTATTTTTATTACAGCTAAGTAAACAAAACAATGCATAAACTTAAGTAAATTTTTAATATAAAATAATATTTTGCAAAAATTCTTCTAATTGAATATGTAAAAACCATATTGAAAATGCGGACATTATTCAGCAACACAAACGAGTTCAATAGAGCGTAAAATTGTTTTTTTTTTTTTGTTTTTTGAATATATTACCCGCAATATTTCTTTAAATAAACTTTGCAAGTAATTTTTACTATATTTGTTGCCGGTTACTTAATTTCTTAATTGTTTTTAATTTGTTTTTTGTTTATTACACAGTTATTGTTTAATTTCCCTTAGCATCATTATATTCTGCATATTCCTTTTGTTTATTTTAAAACACTATAGTATCGTTTTTTCACTTTAACATTCAAGTCGCAATAAAAATATATGCATTTATACCTTCACGATAATATATGTACGTAAATAAAACTAGCTCAGTTTCGCGCATCAGCACTTTGCAGTTTTCATGCAACACACCCGCCCTAATGATTACTATCGCCGCCGATATTGCCATTTTGCTGTTGGCGGACGGAGCGTCTTCGCGTCATAATACGCAGCGCAACACCGCCATTATTGCCACCCGCATCCATGGCTGACTCATCGATCGCCAGACCACTGGTGTGCTCCTCATTTGCCATACCAACCACCGCATTGTCGACAATACTTAGAGGATCCACTGCGGCAATGCCGGTATTAATGCCACCCAACATTTGTTGTTGTTGCGCATTATTACTGCCAACACAATTGCCGGCGTCATAGTCATTGATTTCATTCGATTGCACCGAAGTGCGGCGTAATTTGGACTTTTTTGGTGGCAACGTGCGTGGCGCGGTTACATGCGTCGGCGTAGCAGGCGTGATTACGGCCGGACTATCATTCAGTTCACTGCAATCATAATTACGTTTACGCGAGGCGACTGTGCGTAGCATGGCGCCACCTGCCACAACAGGTGAGGCGGTAATGAAGGGATTCAAAGTATTGTTTCCATCAGCTTCCGGCATTTGTTTAGCCACCGCGATTGGCACATGTGGTTGCTCCTCATTGCCATTGTAGAAGTCTTTTGGTGTGCCATAGTTGCGTAGACAAGAATTTTCATCGATGGTCTCCAAAGGTCGAGTTGCAGCATATTTTAATTCGTTGGCATTGTTGAGCGTATTGTGCGTTGGCGGAAGAACAGTGGTGTTGACGTTGTTAATAGTTGCGGCGTTAGTGTTGTAGGGTATGGCACAGGTTTCGGCAACATTTACTGTCATGTTGCAAGGAGCAACAGCGCCATTATGGCTACTGTGCAGAGCAGGGGTATTGGCATCAGTGACTTCTGCATCTGTTACTTTAATAGTATTCTCATTGTCCAAACTGCCAGTTTTCAATTGATAATTTTCCTTCTCCAAAGTTAGTATGCGATCGTGGGTGGTCTTCAGTTCTTGCTGCAGGAATAAGATTGTACTTTGCATGCCTTCAACATCTTCGTCTAATTCGGGCAGAAAATCGTCGACCTCTGTGGAAGGAAGGAGAAATGTATATGTAGTAAAAAAAGTATAAAAAAAAAAATTTAAGTATGGGTATCTTCCAGCTTGCTTACCTGATTGTGACTTCTTTACTTCTTCGCAAAAGCTTTTTTGCATAGCCAGTTCAGTCTCAAGTTTGGCCAAGCGACCGTTGGAAGTCATTTTACCCAGTTCCTCATTTTCCTAGTGAAATGAAATTTTACGAATTATACAATATCTTTTAAATTGATATAGCTTGTGTTGCTTACTTGATATAACAATCGACATTTGGCGATCAAACGTTTGCCAGTATTAGAATCTGGTGTGAATTTCCAGGCGGACAATTCATTTTGGGTTTCCTCCAACTTTGCTTTGGTAGCCTTTAGCTCTTTCTTGAGCTTCTCAAAAAGCAAATTAACAGCGGGATCAAGCAAAGCCGCTCGCAGTGCCAAAGCAGTGGGTGCTTGTGCTGCTTTGTATTCGGCAATTTGGCTCTGCAATAAATTTCACAAGATAGAAAATTAATTTAAATGTAAGGAACCATACATTTTCTTAGAACATACCACATAATCCTGAAATTCTTGCTCCTTATTGGCCAAACGGCGCATGAGTATTTTTTCGCGCCGTTGTGCATCAACGCATTGCTGCGATAAGCGCGTCTGTTCCAGCTTGAGATTTTCAATTTCATCTACATTAACGACGAAGAGAATTGCATATTTAATTTAAGAATTTATACATTATATGGTACATGACTTTTAAATATACAAATATTTGTTGTAAATATATAAACATAAGCTAATATACATATGTGATAAAAAATGATTACATGTTTAAAAATATAACATAAATCGAATATACATACATACATAGATTATATGAACAAGTTATAATAAATAATTATGTACATTTTGTTTCTAAATTGAACTTAATACGAAATCATACCAATACTGGGTGCAACAAGGTGCGTTTGTGTGCGAATTGCCGCACATTTCGTGAATTTCGAGTTGGCATTTTTGTTTTCTGAGTGTGTTGACTCTGCGATTTGTTGCGTTACGTTACGTTGTTGTTGTGTATATTTATTTGTCTTGGAGGACGGTCAGCTCAGTGTTGAAGAGTGTGACAACAGACCATTCAGAGCAGTTCGTATCGTTATGTATATTGCGACGCGAATGAAACGCCAATATTTTTTTACCAAAACAGTATAGAAAAACTACAAAGCGAATTTTTTTCTAAATTATTTTTCGCAATACACAAACACAAGTAACGAACATAATGATATTTTTTCAATTTATTTTTCCCGCACAACCAGCACTGTAAATTATTTACAAACAGTTATTTTTTTGTGCCATGAAATAAATATTAAAATATGTAATATATGCATTTTTATCGATAAACTTTTCTCTCAAATGCTTTTTGATTTTAGATTCAATCGATCAAAATGCCAACAGCGCACATTTTTTCGGGATAGACACTGGTATATTTTTTTAGATACAGCAATATTTTAGAAAAACACAATTACATCGACAACTAACACTCTTTTCTGACATTTTCAGATAATACCGGTTTGACACTTTGTGAGGTATATATACAATGTTTATGCAAATTTAATTAATTTTATTTCAATGATTGCATATTATTTTCTGTTACGCTTATCTGTACGTAAACAGATTACATTTTTAAAATACTGTTTATAATTTATTTTTCAAATTGATTTCAAGAGCTTTCTGAACTACCACAAGCAAGAAACTTTATATAACATATTTTCTTTTCCGCTTCCTTTTACCATATGTATATTTTTTGGGCCACTCGTTTTTTAACACTCACATCCCACCACAGCATGCATTGCAATACCAGGCTTATTATTTATCAATAATAACCATATTTGAATTTGCATATATTTTTATATATAATTTGTTATACGCTTATTAGCAACACCTTCATGATAACACCAAATTTTTATAGTTTTTCATTTTATAATTATTCATACTAGTAGATTATATTTTCGTTGTAAACTTTTAATGATTTCTGAATATTATATGTATTATTTTGTTATAAAACAGCAGATAGAATTAGATGTATCAGGATAAGAAAAAATATACCAACACCAACGAGGGTGTGGCAGGAACGAAAACAGACGAAGGGATATACAGCAGCATAAAACAGAACACACGACGTATAATATGAAACCGACGACGATGTGGCGAAATAGCGTTTACAATACAAATGTTGACCGCTTATATTTTTATTTTTTCTTTATATTTGTTGTTATTATCGTTGACTAAAGAGTGCATGGAGATAAAGACTTAGGAACATAATGATTATATGTAGAGAAAACTTATATTCTTTAATATGGCGATTTTAACACAATAAATTTATATTTATACATAATTACGAATGACTTTTGTAATATACGTATTTTCATAGATTTATATCACTTTATTTTTATTTATATTGTCTCCAAATATTTGTGTTTTTAACACAAATTATAATAAAAAATACACATATTTTTTCATGCACTTTAGTTCTTTTCTTCATTATTTACATTATTATTCTTATTTTCTCACAGTTTTTTCGCACTACATATTTATTAAGCCTTTTAAAACACGATTATTAGCCAGAGTTCAAGAAGGACATACATATACTTCTTTCATCGTATATACAATTGCTTTAACATTACTTCACCTCACAATTTCACGCTTACAAACTATGATTTGTGCTAGAATAAAATGTTCTGAAAGAGTCAAAAAGAGTGTTCGCTGATCGATTAACAAATTGAGTTTCTAACAAGCAATCATTGCACAAGCTCCACTTAGTACACTTCATTTATTCCAATATTAATGCTTTACAGTCATAGCTGGCTAACTTGCATCGAGTATTGGTCTATTCAATATTCTTAATGTACATTTGTCGTAGAGAAAAATTTCAACAATTCAAAAATAAATCAAAGTAAGAGTACATTATTTACTAGTAAAAATATATAAAAAAATGTTTTGAAAAATAAAACGTATTTCAACACACACCGAGTATTTAAGCATACGCTTTCGTCTTCAATGTATCTCTAGTTTTTTTACTATTAATTTGATTTTTTGTGTTCAATATATACCTTCGAGCAACCGCTGACGATGTTCGGCAGCAACAACGGCCTCAGCGACAGTGCTTGGCTGTTGCTGCTGCTGTTGAAGTTGCTGCTGCTGTTGAGTCTGATGGTGTTGGCTATGATGGTGCACATGTTGTTGCTGTTGCAGAGTTGGCGGCGGCGATGGTGGCTGATGTTCCACATGTTGATGCATATGCCGCGAATGATGATGATGATGATGATGAGAATGATGATGATGTGAATGATGATATTGATGCGAAGGTTCTTCGCTACCGGATGGCGTTGGCGAGGCAGGCCCAGATGGTGGTGCACCGCCAGCACCTAAACCATTGCCGCCACCCCCACCACCTAGTCCGGTATTACCATGCAAATTTTGTTCGTATTGTTTAGACATTTTATCGTAACTGTTCATCAAAGGTCTTTGATCGTCCATAGTCATTGCAGCGACACTCATTACAGTACAGAGGGCAAATACCGTGCCACAAAACTATTTTATATAAGTTTTTAAATTTTCTTTGATTAAGGTTTTGCTCTAAAAGGGAAGTTAGTTTTGTTGTACACCGCACCTCCAATTTGATTGCTTTCTAAAAACTAACACGCCACGCAGCAGCACGTATGCCTTGTGCGTTTGTTTGGCTTTTTTCACGAGTTGCTTCTCTCGCTTCTTCTCCTTTCCCTTCTCCAACACTTATTTCTTTCTTTCTTTCCTCTGTGCTACTTTTCTATGCTCATATAACTTTTTAATTGCCTATTGCTTCTTCTTCAACTTTTGTGAAATATACGTATATGCATGGAAACTTTCAACTAGCGCTCCGCTGACAATTTTTCACTTCCAATATTTGCGCACTTTCCAACTTTTCCGCTACTTACTTTTATCACTGTCGTATTAAATGTGTATTCAACTATATTTTTTCAATATTTTTGTAAGAAAATTTGCACTTTTTCCACAACTAATATTAATTTTTCTACACAGCGAAATCTCGACGCGTCACAATTTTAATTTATGAAAATTCAATATGGTCGTCTTTCACCTTGTGCTCACGGACGTGAAAGAGACAGATGTATAAGCTTCTTCGTAAAAAATGGCGAATATACAAAAGGCTTAGCAGGGTTGCATCGGTTATGAAAAAATATATTTAAAGAACGTTTCGGAAGGACGTATGGACTTTTACGTTTTTCGTATTTTTTCAAATTAATATTAATTTTTTAGTACGATATCAACCAATATTAAATATTTTTCTATATGTATGTATAATATTGAAATCATAAATTCATTTCTATTATAAAATGACATCTGTAATTTTAAGTTTTTACAAAATGGGGTAAAAAATAATTTAGTTGATAACCCCACAAAAAATCTACACATGATCTCTTGATAGAATTTGTTTTGCTGGATTTTCGACAAATGTCAAACACCGCTACTTTATTCGATAAACAATCACATTGTTTACAATACTAATTGCAAACAGGACAATGAGTGATAAAAAGGTACAAATAAACAAACGCGGAAAGGGTCGTGTAAACCGGGAAGAAATACTTCAATGGAGCAAAGAGGAGCTGATAGCCAAGGTTTTACAATTAGATGCATATAACTTCCAGATAAGAAATTTGTTGCAAAAAAAGCTGGGACAAAATGACAGTGAATTTTATGGAGAACTCGCTAGCCTGGACGCTAACGACAATACAGAAAAAACTCAAGAAACTAAGGCACAACCAATACAAAAGCCACAGAAACGTAAATTTGATTTTAAAAAGTAATATTAAAATAAAAATGTCGTAACTGTTCATATACATAGCTATATAATTTGTTAATTGTTCATAGAAGCCACAAGCGGCACGTGCTGATGAAATTGCTTTATTTCGGCTGGGACTACCACGGCTTGGCAACTCAAGAAGATTCAAATGCTACAATAGGTACAAAGTAACCCATAATCTTTAAAACTTATTTTATTTATGATTAAAATATTCTCCCAGAACACCACCTATTTCAAGCGCTAATCCGCACCTGCTTGATCGAGTCTCGCGAAACTGCAAATTACCACCGTTGTGGACGCACTGACAAAGAAGTAAGCGCCTTCTGCCAAGTTATATCAATCGATTTACGCAGCAAATTTCCATCGGAACAACAACTTTTAACTGAATCATTAACTAATGAAATTGATTATTGCGCATTATTAAACCGTGTACTTCCGCGCAACATACAAGCGGTGGCATGGATGCCGCTCCGCAATCCAGTGTACAGCGCTCGTTTCGATTGTGTCGAGCGCACATACCGTTATTACTTTCCAAAAGGCGATTTAAATATAGAGGCTATGCAAAAGGCCTGTGAATTGCTAGCAAGACATACAGACTTCCGAAATTTTTGCAAAATGGATGTTAACAATGGCGTAACAAATTATGTAAGGCAAGTATTTAAAGCTACGGTACAAAGGTGCGAAGTGGAACAATGCGAAAAAAATTCCATGGAAGGTTAGATCAATGAAATTATAGTTAAAAAAAACGTATATTGATTGTTTCATATTTTATGCAGGATATGCCATGTATATGTTAGAAATAAGAGCTAATGCCTTCCTTTGGCATCAAATTCGCTGTATTATGGCAGTTTTACTGCTCATAGGTGAGGGTAAAGAGCAGCCGGAAGTAATAAGTGAATTGCTGGATGTAGCCAAAAACCCATGGTGAGTATTTATTAGATTTATAATAAAACTCTTACAAAATTTGTCAAAATTGTGTCGTCAGCAAGCCGCAATATACACCGGCTATCGGTTTGCCATTAAATCTCTTTCACTGTGAATTCCGCGAGCATACCATACAACCCACTGATAATGCTGTAAATAATGGGGTTTCAGCAAATTCAGAAGAAGGAGAGGCGCATACAACTGCTTGGATATACGGTGATGAACACCTACAAAAACTCATCGAGAATGTGCAAGGTGAATGGATGCAATACAATATCAAGTTAGTGTCGCTATTCTAATTATAATTTGCGATACTTACAAATTAAATATTATCTTATTACAGAAGTACCATGATACGCGATGTGTTGCACCAATTAGAAAGCATATATCAAAAAGAATATCAATCTGCACCAGTGCAAGCGCAGGCTTGGTTGTTGCAAGACGGGGTTCGTCCACGTCAATATCAACAACTTTTAAACCGCAAACGTTGTGGTACGTATATACAATATATATGGGCTTTAACTGTTTATTCACAATTACTTATTATTCAAAATTGTTACTTTTTACAGAGAGTTTGGAAAATCGCATTGAACATTTCGTTAAAAAGCAGCGTTTGATAGTTACCAATGATCCAGTAGCACAAAGCAACTTAGTAACGAAAACGATGGCTAAAACGTAACACACACAAAAAAAAATATTTTAATTTGTTTGTTTATGGGCAATCATATGTTAGCCACTTTACAAAATATCTACGCGCTGCATATGCGGTATATTGTAGTGTCATCTTTAAGAAGAACATATTTGAAAGTTAAAAGAGAATGAATGCACTATTTCTATATTTCAAAAAATAAATGCTTATCTTATAAAACATTAACTCTTATACATAATTACACACACATAAGAATTATATAACTAGAAACTTCTACTTCGGTTGCACCAAAGCCAGAATACCCTTCACAAATAAAACAGTTTCCATAGAACAACTTGATTTTGATTGGTCAATTTGTATGGCAGCTATATGCCATAGTGGCCCGATCTGACGGGGATTGTACGGTTACTTGGGGCAATAATTCATGCCAAATTTTGTGCAGATATCTTGTCAAATAAAAAAAGTTTTCCGTACAAGGACCAATTTCGACAACTGAGCAGCTTTTTGGGGAGAAAAGAACCTTCAGATCGATGTCTTAAAAACTGAAAAACTTGTTTGCGTATACACAGACAGACGGGCATAGTTAAATCTACTCATCTGATATCGATGATTATTCATATATATGTTTATATGGCCTTCGAAGTTTCCTTCTGGATATTACAATTTCGCCACAAACTTATATCCCGTTCATGGTATAAAAAGCATACCAATAAATAGTTTAGCCATATATAAATCACAATCCATACAATTAGATTTATCTTATCTGCATTTATTTAATACAATAATCCGATTAGTCTCAACAAAAGTATCGCGAGATGATAACGACAGTATTTTTGAAAAACTCTAACAAATATTTGAATTTATGCATATGTATTTGCTTTGCTATCCAATAACTAAAAATGAAGTTGTAATGACGCGATAACTGATCAATTTAGTAATAGCGCTACTGACTTGCGCGCTTCATTGCTAACAGTCAATGCTTTTTGTAGCTTTTTTACAGTGCATACAATATTCTGATATTAATACAGCAGCTGATAAATCGATTTGAATTCGAATGCTTAACACCTTGTTCAGTTGAGTTTTTGCGTTTCTATCGCGCGGTCGAATTTGTGCAATTTCCGCCGATGTTTAAGTTGTGCGTATTGGAGAAATTAAAATTTTGCATTTATTAACAGAACAGCAACAACAACAAAAACGAAGTGTAAGGAGTGTATGCTTTGACACACCAAGCACATAATTTATAAATTTATTTATAAAAAGTGTGACACTTCATTTGTTACAAGCTGACTTCTGGTGTCACAACAGAGTAACGCAACAAAATGCACTCAAGCGGTGGCATGTTGTCCCTGTGCTCGGGTTATTTTGCAAGTATTTTGTTGTTGATAGTGCTGCAGTGCAGCTACACAGCGGTCAACGCTTACGAGGAAAATGACAGATTTTGCATACGCACTCAACCAATGCTGCTGGCAGATATTGAGAAGCATGTGAATCCTATAGATGATGATCCTAATTGCAAAGTGCTGGCCACAACGCTCACCACAAAGGAGAAGGTAAGAGCAAGAGTATACTATAAGAAGTAGAAAACGTGTACCGATTTATTAAAAAAATTTTTAAACGCCCTTTTATCATAACGTTTCTATTGCATTTCCGTTCTAAAGTGGTGCTGCCATACGAAAGTAAAAGTGGCGAAAATATAAGGTTTTTCAAAACAAAAATGCTTATAAAAAATAAAATAATTACCATTATCAAATTAAAAAAAAAATATAATAATAATATTAAATTAAATATAGATGATAATAACTTAGGGAGAACAAAGTAGCGATTTACGCGGCACGAAAAATTTAGCTTTAATTCCACCAGTAGGCACACAGTTTTAAGTTCCGAGTTCTCCGACATCATAGAATTTAAAATTCATCATAATTAGGACATATTCAGCTGTCTAAGTTTAAGTTGTTTGTTATACATAAATTATATTACTTAGCCATTGCAGTTACATATAAAAATAAAGAATTTATTGTCTAATCACATTTCTCGCCAAATCGAACGTTTCGCCCGACAGTCGCCAGTTTTTGCTTTTGGCATCTTTCATAGTAGAAATGCCGTTATAATGTCAATCGACCTAAAATACTTGTACTAGTGAAACAATTAGTTTATTTCACTAATAAAGACATTAAACCATAGATGACTATGATTAAACATCAAAAAATAATTTCTATAAAAAGTGCAAGGTCAACTAGCAAGTTGCTCTATTCAATGACCCCACACTGTATATGAAGCTGTTAACAAAATATTCCAGTGCAACTAAATTACCTCACACCAACCAAAAATAGATTCTTCATTGACAAGAACAAACCAAATTTGGTAAAAAAATACATGACATAGAAATGAGCACGAGTACGTAAATATGTGTACATGCATGTGTATTTAAACAACAAGGAGTTACATGCGCTTGCATATACATATATAGACGCATATGCGCCAGTGCAACAATGAGGCAATGCTTGGCTGGAAAACAAGTTTTCTTAGCAATGAAAATGTCAAATAGCATTAATTTGCTAAACGTTATCGTAAAAACACGGCTTTAAATTTATGATGGGTGTCTGTTACGGTTTTATTTACTACATACATAGTAATAAGTTTACATACACTTATAGTTAACTAAGCTCAAAATTAGTATCTATGAAAAAAAATCATTCGATATAATTATTAATTTTCTCGGCCTTTTTGTACTTACAGTTCAAATTTAAATATGACATAATGCAACATCCGCTTTAACTAGTAGAAAACTAAATTAACCCTTGTCGGATAACTAGTGCATATCGCTGTCTTATACTTAGAAGCCTTAAATAGCGATCATAAATTAATTATTACTAAATAAAAGCAGTTACATTAACAAAATTGAAAGAAGCCACCATTAACCTCGATGTCATTTGAGGTTAAGTATTAGGACAAATTAAAAGTAGTAACCATTTGTACAGAATTCCAAGTCATTTCATGTTCTATGATCTAGTGGGGCAGAAATATCTTAAAAATGCATAGCCAGCCACTTTTTTGCATTCTTTGGTTGATAAACTATTCAGAAAATATCAAATGAAAGTAAATAACAAGAAAAGTCGTCGCACCACCATCTAATAACGGTTGAATTGAGTTTACACAAGGTATGTGCATATGAAAAAAAAACAAAAAAAAAAAAATGTCAAAAAAATCACATTTGCAAGGCAATATTATCTACACTCAATTGTTTGTCTACTCAATTAATTGGCACCATTCGCTTTGATTTCGGCTCGCAATTGTAGGCATTAATGGGATTTATGTGCTTTCTTTGGAAAGCCTTCTCGCGGCAATAATGATAAGAAATGAAATTTAAAAGAACGCATGGTGTGTTTTATGTGAGTTAAATGAGGAAATGTCGTTATCATAAAAGCGTGGGATATTCCAAAACGAAGAATATGAGCTCAATAGTTGGTTGATAAACAGCTGATTGTTGGTAAATAATTTATGGTTCTAGTATTTATTTACATTTTCTTGTCTTTGTTTATATTTCAAAGATGCAAAAATCATTATTTTAATATGATTTTAGGAAAAAAAATACTATTTACATATGTATACGAAGTAACAGATTTTTTAATTTAAAAAGAGCTTAACTGTTGATATTTTACTAAAAATAACCTTTCCTTTTCTAAAAATAACCAATATGAATAAAAACGAAGTACACAAACACAAAAATTGTGAGAGCTCTAAAACTAATCTTGTGGGCTTAGAATTGAACATTTCTTTTTAATCCGATCTGGGTTTCAAGTCTAATTTTTAGATACATTTTTAACTAATATTTTCCCCTTATAAGTAGAATTGGAAGTAAGTGCAACTGCACGTATTATCTTTTTATTTATGTTCAGTTGCTTTAATGTTTTCGGAAGTATCACATTACCAAAATGAGCTCAAAACAACCAAAAGTGGAAGGAAGATACCATATACCGTTAAGCATACTGAAAGAAAATATGAACTATGAAAATATGAGCTTGCAGTTGATTTGCTTAATGAACTAAACCCTCACGTTTATCGAGTTTTAAAATTGTTTGAACAACACGACAGGTAATTTTGAATTTGTTTCTTCAGGTTGCCTATACATCATACATATGTATATGCAGGAGTGGAATGAAGATATTTTGCTGGATAATATTTCTAATTCGTGTGAAATTGAGTAATTAGAAGTGCTCGATGATGAGGAGAACGATTTAGATACAAATGTGCAGACAATAAAACCAAGCGAAGCCATCGAAGTATTAGACAGGCCTGTGGATTGGGCTCAATGCGAGAATGTTGAGCAAAATTACTTAAATGTATTAAGACGTTTAAGAGCGAAGGCTCTATTCCAAGTGGTGGAAGGAAAAAGCAGCAGGAAAAAATAACCTATTTTTTAAATGCTTATTTGTTTCCTTTATGAATTTGTTTATGTTTGGTTTTAGTTTATAATTAATAAAAACCTTTAAAAGAATATATGTTTTTTATTTAAAAATTTTACATTCGTAAACGTCAATTAGTTGACGTTTTCCCGAGTGCACTGTATATTAATTTTTCAAATCCCTTTATCTTTTATTTTCTGTTAAAAAGAAAATCATGGCTCCAGATACAATCATCATACATCATTATTCAATACTCACTCAATCAAATGCCATTTAATTAATTTACATATGATTTTTGACATCCAAATACCGTTATAATAACAAATTACAAAATTTGTGCATTGCAGGAGAGTTTCATGGAGACTATGTGTAAGGATCATGGCACCTCATATAAGGATAGTTACTATTTCTTCAAACTGCGCAATGGCGAACTGAGAGGACGCGGCTCGCACAAAGACATTTGCAATGGTGTGAAAAACCCATTGCTTGCTTGGGTGCCATACAATATGGTGCTGGAGAATTTCGCACAGGAACTGAATCCGAAAGAGGTGAGAAAAATTTAAATTAACGGCAGTATACTATTTTAAGAAGTGTTCACTGAATGCAAATCAAATTATGACAAATAATCACATCACATTGGATCTCCACTTTTGACTTAGTCTGCACAGATATCATGTGACAACAAATATACATAACTTTTCACACTTGGTTTAGAAAATAACAGCAAATGCAAGCATGTGCGACAGTAAGCGTGCAAACAACTCTTTTACTCAACAAATAATATTAACAAATTATTAAATAAATATCCGTAGCTTTTATTTGTATATATTATTATTAACTCTGTTAAACATCTTTCTTAAACTTGACATCTTATTCTGGCAGACGATATCAATTTAAATTGATTACGATAATTAGGGGACTGCAAAATCTGGCGCTGCTCGAGCGTTTCGGTTACTTACTTTATAAATTATACGATAAATTGAATCACATTTACGCACGTCATGAATATTAATACATTGGTCATAGCTTAAGTTAATACTTTCGAAATGTAATGTTTAGATAGCATTATGCATACTATTTCAAATGATTTGAGATGACAGGTGAGCGATTATCAGTTTGTTTTGAAGTTTAGTCTATTCTACTTGTTATGACTGATGGTGAAAGGCCATTAACAAGGAAATAGTTTCGTTCGGACGACAGTCGGGTCTACGTAACCGACACGAACCCGGATTTTTATCCGGCCAAGGACCGTCAGTCCTCTCTTGACGAACAAACACTAAATTCTATAAGACACTGATTATTATCGTCTTGCTATATGGTGAAGAGGCATGAACGCGGACAACATCTGATGAGTCGGTGTTATGAGTTTTCGAGAGAAAGGTTCTACAAAAGATTTATGGTCCTTTGCGCGTCGGCCACGGCGAATATCGCATTCGATAAAACGATGAAATATACGATGACATTTACATAGTTCAGCGAATTAAAAAATAGAGGCTACGCTGGCTAGGTCATGTCGTCCGAATGGACGAAAACACTCCAGCTCTGAAACTATTCGACACAGTATCTGCCGGGGGAAGCAGAGAAAGAGGTTTTAAAGACCTGGTGAAGTTGGACCTGACTTCGCTTGGAATCTCCAATTGGCGCCACCTTGCGAAAAGAAGGAATGACTGACGCGCTGTTGTTAACTCGGCTATAACCGCGTAGGCGGTGTCTACGCCAGTGAAGAAGATAAGGACCGTCAATTCGGGAGAACTCTGCCGCTAAGACAACAACTGCAAAGACTGTATTAAAAATTACTATAGTAAACGGCTATCTCTCCGACCTTTCCCGCTTCCTCGCTGCACAGAACTCAACCCTCTTCCCCACTAAATCCAGAGCGACCATATTCTCAAACTGGACCTCAATATTGCAGTCAATGGCGTTCAAATTCTGACTGAACCCTATAATTTTAGGTGTCACTGTCGACAGTCAGTGCTCCTTTACTCCACATACGACGCCGATTGTTGCCAAAGTACAGAGCCGCAACAAAATCGGTCGGCCGGCCGGTAACTACGACGCAACAATATGGTCGGCTGGATACAGTGAAACGCAGACGAGGAAGCTCCAAGCTTGTCAGAACACATCACTCCGAACTAGAACGGGATGCCTTATGAACTCCGCTCCAAGCAGTTCCTGCTGGAGTGCTTTCGCAGAAATCATACCTGTAGTCACCTGCTTGGAACGGAACCGCCTCCTAAGAGCATCAAGAGGTCATTCCTCAACTACGTCGACGACATCAAACAATAAGCCAATCAGACTTCGGACTCAACTAACTTCCATCGTAACGGGAATTAAGTACCCGTTACAACAATAACAAGAAATTAGTTTTTTGGTACACCAACAATTATTTTATTACACCACATATTTTTTAAATTTCGTTTCTCTTTTAATCTACTGTTTAGCAACTGAGTTATATTGGCAAAGCCACTGATGTGGATCGTGCAAAGACGGAGCTCTGTCACTTCAGCCACACCGATCTTGTCACAAACATCACATCTGACCTCTTTGCCTGCATTGTAATGATTTTCGAGGACAACTTTGTAAGTCTAAACATTTAAACGTAACAAGCTTTGCCTTTTATAATCTACGTAATCTTTTATAGTATGGACAAGATTCCAACATTAATGTGCTCGTCGAAATAGAGCCGCTCATGTATGAATTGCGCAACATAACCTATTTGCCCTGGGTCAATGTAACGACCAGCTACAAAACGTTGCTCGATCGCTCCAGTCTCAACAATCCGAATAGCGAGCCGAAGCAAATATATGGCAGCGTAAAATATGGTTTTGTCGAGAAGGTCCACGTTAATGTGAGCACTATATATAATAAAAATTTGGATCATTTGCCATTATTGTTCGAGCATGCGGGCGCTGTATTGGAATTGAATGATTTGGGTGTTGGCGGTGTAGATGTGACGGCGGTAAGCGAATTCATACTGTATGCGATTAGTTGTATTTTTATTAAGCTCTAGTTTCATTCATTAGAAAGCTTATTTTGGACGTTTCATGGACCCACGTACTTCGGTCAAGGTGGAAGTGATCGGTCAGTGGGCCGAGCACCATCAACAATTCAATGCTGATGTGTTCGACTACTTTGGTTATGGCATAAAACGCTACCGCAATGAAATCCATCGTGGCGAGGTTACCTTTACGCGTATTGAGAGCGCCGAACCAGTTTATGAAACACCCGATTCCACACATCTTACGTCAATTACACTACACTCGGGGGAAGAAAAAAAATTCGAACGTTTGGAAATGGCCGACACCGAAAATTTTACACAAACACCCAATTGGGATGTTAACACCTACTACGATTCTCATCCTTATCCGGGTTTCTATCCGTGGTTTGTAGCTGGTAGCATTGCAGTAGCTGTGGTACTGTTGGTGGTGGTATTCAACATGGTGCGCATATGGAGCAAGAAGGAGGAGAAGAAACTTTACAAGTTGGCAGCTTCCTCAGCATAAGTTTTGGAGATAGTTATGTGGAGCATAAAATATGAGAGAGAGAGAGGCGTGGAGCGCTACGAAAATTTTTGTTATTATAATAGTATTATCGAAGATATTAATATATTATATAATGAAAACACATGTATGTTGGCATGGAGCATGCTTAAAGTCCCTAAAGGCTTTTGACTATACATTCCAATAAATTTAACATATTAAATTTTTTTTCATGAAAACAAACCAGAGCTAAACTGCTTTAGTATTTGAGCTGATTTTCGTTTCAATAAATGTTGATGTGTTCTAAAATTTGAAAGCAAAAAAAATTATTATGAATATTTCGAAATAAATATTTTTAAATTCTAACTAGCGAAAGCTTATCTTATTTACTACCTTATAATTGTAGCGTAACTTTTGTAACTTTGTTCCACTGTACGAAATTAGTGATGTTGCTCTTATAAATCTGGCAGCATTAACGTAACAACAAAAAAGCACTACCAAAAATCCTTTCGCTCTTAACACTTTTAGACATGTTTTGTTAAAAGCCCGCTCCCGCTATCTCACTCACACACATCAGCGCACAGTTTGCCAATTTGCAAACGCAAGTCCTGTTGCTCAGTTTACATCATATAAAAGATGAAAGGAAAACATACTCAAATTCCGCCACTACTGTTGTTGCGGCAAAATCTAACTAGAATCAACAACAAAACCTACGAGATCCATTCCAACACAACCCATGTGTACATATGTTTCTATTATTTTTCTGTTGCACTGCTCTACTCGTTTACAAATTTAGTTTCGTGTCGGATTCCTTCAGCTTTCGATGTGACACTTCTGTTCTCTCTTGGTTCGCTTGTGAAAAAACATAAAAGACAGAATATTTGCGAAATTCACATAACTTAAATTTCCACAACCATCACGTAAACAAAAAGTGAGACTAAAAATAAAATCTTCAACTTCAAACGCTGTTGTTACTATATCAAAAAGTTCTTTCAATTCTACAATAGTCCAAGCAAGAAATAGTAATTCTCAATACAGTCGCAAAGTTGGCTAGTTGGAAAAGTTTAATTGCTCATTTTAAAGGGGCTAGAATAACAGGGTGGTGTGCAATTTATTGTATTACTACCAGCAAAAATCAATTCGCATATAATAACGAGTGTTTGCCGTGAGTGTGAGTGAATGAAAAAGTTTTGATAAATAAAAAAGAGTGCGTGCATTAAGTCGTATGGCAAACGCCGCAACAAAATTTATCTGCGAACTCTCTCTAACACAAATTTGCGCCCAAATATGGAGCGCGAGTTGTAAAGTGGTTTTAGTTTTTGGTGTTGGCGTTGTCGCCTGGTAAGTAAACATTTTATTTGGTCATAATTAATTTTTAATTACTGAAGTTATAAAATTACCACTCTAAATATTTTGATAAATACAAAAACTTTTACAGTTTCTAGATTTTTAAGTGAATTAGAAGCTATAAACCGCAAGTAAGAAATGATAGCCGCATAATCTTTGGAGATTAAGTAATTATTTTACTTTGAAAGGAATATTACTATCGAGTTTAATTTTTTCTCATTTTTACATTGGTAATAGCATTGACAGACGGCAGCGTTAAACCAGATTAATTGCTTTTTTCGGGATTAATTCAGGAGTTACCACAGCTAACTCCGTTGCTGAATCCAAAAATAACTCTAAAAATTTTAGGGAGTTTGTGAGATTTTCGTTGGCAACATTGTTAAAAATGGCCAATTTTCATCTATTGTGAATGAAATACAAGCAACCCTGACAGCTGTTTATCAAATTCTCAATATAATATCAATAAAACTTCTATGTTATGATGCAGTTTTAAAAATAATGTGTTGATATGTTTTTGTAATAAAAAATGGTTTGGTAAAAATTGGTCGGCTAACAACCGTAATGTTTATCTTCTCTCAATTTTCATTGAAAATATTATAAAAAGGACAATGAGCTGTTTATGAGAGTTTCAAACTCGTATAGCTGCCGTCTGTCACCTACAAATTTGGATCTGATTAAATGCACAGTTAATCTGGATTAACGCTGCCGTCTGTCAAGGCTATAACAAGGTTATAATAAAGAGTTATATTGTATAAATTAAAGTTTCCAAGTACGTAAACCGCGTGAACAATGTTTTTGTTTACATAAACATTTGTAATGGATATATAATATTGTAATCATCTGGCAACATTATTTTAATGATATCAACAAAACAGATGACTGCAGTCACCGATAAATATTAAATTAGCATTCAGTAACATCTCTGTTGCACGCATGAATATTAAGCGCCTTATTTCCATCTTTGTTCAGCAAAAGAGCAGATGGCTTGCAAGACGAGCAAAAACTAGTTTCACTACACCACTGTAACAGCCGACTACAGCAACGACAATCGAATCGTCTTTCTTGCACGAAGCCTACTAACGAACGAAACGAAACGAATTCAGCGCACCGCATAGAAAATGCAAACGGCAGCCATTGTGATTCACCGACGACAGAAGAAGACAAAAGGACGTATACAGCGTAAACGCTCTTATTAAAAAAGAAATTTCAGATATATCGCAATAAAATTTCACATAAGAAAATCTAGTTATTTCGTTTTTTTACTGTTTAATGTTTTTATAACGGTTTATATTGCGCTAATTGTATCGTGGGTGCAATTATTATGGAAATACGGTCTTAATTGGTAAATTGGTGTTCGCAAATATATCGGCTGTAGACATAAGTTGTCAAGCGCAAAATTAAACTGGATAAGGTGACGTGAATCGTGTATATCTTTGGTGAATTCAAAAATAAAAAAAAATTTGATATTCGGAAGATTTCCTAATAAGTAAAGAGTGTAGCAGGTAAGTTATGTGCTACAGCGCTGTGAAATTTTAAAATGTGAAAGTGCAAATAAAGATCTGGTAAATTGATAGATGCATTATTAAAAAGCTCTAACAATTCTTCCTATCGCTTAATTTTGTTAGTGCTGTCAAAATTAGTGCAATGCAATAATGTAAAATCAACTAAATTGGATGTGTTTTTTTTTTTTTGGAACAGTAGACGTTGCTGCTTCTGCTTTTCATTGCATATTTCTTTTCACTCGCTCGTGCCACTATGTGTCAAGACTAAAAATAACACCATCTCATTTTTGCATGTTTGTAGCAAAGATTAAAATTGCCGCGTAGCTAGTGTTCCCACCATTCATTTTTGTTACGTTGATATTGTAGTGCTGACTCGTTCGGTGCTCACAGTAGTTATTTTTTTTTTTTTTTGTTAAATGTTTTTGTTTAAATGTTATATATATATTTTAAATTAGACTAGTTGAGACAATCCAAGTGAAAGGATGTAGCAATTAAATCAAAAGGGTGGCCAAACATTCTAAATCTTTGGTTTTTAAAAACAATGTCTTGATAAAAAAGTGGTCCAATTAAATACAAATTGTAATGTAATGTAAATATTGGATAAAATTGTTTATGTTATTTGTACATAGTTATCATTTTATAGATTTGTTTCAATATATGTATGAAAGATAAAAGATGCATTCAATCTATTAATTTACCATAAAGATAAGATGTTAATGACTTTATGTACAATTGCATCTTTGTGCTGAGATATTTATGTTGAGTCTAATATTTATATAAAACTATTATTTTAGGTTCTGCGCTATACTTTATAATTTTGATACACATCTAAAAGTAGTAGTCCTGAAGGAAGATGGAGCGTAAAAAAGTTCTTGAGCTGGACAAGATTTGTCGAGTATGCATAGCAGAGCGTAAAGATATGCGTCCATTATTTAGTGAGAAAATCGCTGAGATGCTGATGGAGTGTGCCACTGTAAATATTGAAAATACTGAAGGTTGGCCCGATAAAATTTGTGTGCAATGCGTTCACGCCGTGTCGCGGTGTCATGCCTTTAAGAAACAGGTTGAACGCAGCGACAAAGAATTAAGGGAATACATTAAAAGTTTAACTGTACGTGTGGTCATAGAAGAAACCAATGATATGAAGCTAGACGCATCGCCGCAAAAAATGTTGTCTCAGAAGCCACCTAAATTGCAACTAATACAGCCGCAGACACAATTTCAGTTACAGACGCAGCAAAATCAATTACAATTACAACAACAGCAAATAATTCTACAGCCGCAACAGCAACAGCAGCAACAATCACAGCAGCAGCAACAGCATCAGCCTCAAAATCAACAACTGCAACAAGTGCAGCATTTACAACTGCAACAACAACAACAACAGCCAAGTAAACGGAAGGCCGTTAGTACATCACGTAAATCTCAACGGCAGTCGAAAAAGTCACATTTATTGCCACAGCAGGTGCAACAACAACAACAACAAACACTTGAACATGTGTCGTTGCAAACAATGGTGCAGAATGTAACACCGCCGCGAACACAGGCACAACCTGCAACTCAACATTTGCAAACTACACAAACGTCCTTGCAGCAACAACCGCCACAACCCCAACAACTAATTTCCACAGCCGCCTTGCCACAACAAATTGTTCTACCCAATGGGCAAATAATTACCACAGCGCAAATTGTCACACACGCTGGACCTCCACAGATTGCGCAGATAATAAGTACGCCGAATGGCTCAACGGTACAAGCAAACCCATCCTCTAACGCTGTTGCTGCGCAACCGCAATTCACGCCACAAATTATACAAACATCTAACGGACAGACATTACAATTGATACAGCAACCGAATGGGCAGCAAACATTGCAGTTGGTACACGTGATGCCACAGCGTACTATTGCCACTACGGCGAATGGAACAAGCGTGATGGTAACCACTTCCGAAGATGGTACCACGACGATAGTAGATGATGAAACATTGATAACGCCCGACGAGCATCACCTGATCGATGATGAAGCCGATCTGGAAGAAGATGATGAACAAGAACAAATCTGTGAAACAATTGTGGTAGAAGATGATCAGATCACTCATCAGCAGTTGCTAGCTGGCCACCATACAATCGTAGATGAAGATAATTTATCGCAAGGCGAAGCACAAGAACTGGAGTACCTTGAGGATGTAACTGTAACCACCTCGAATGTAGGTCATTCACATCATCAGCAACATCATCATACCCAACACTATCAACAGCTGAGCGATTGTGATGGTGATGCAAGTCAGCAGCAACATATGCAACTGCATGACGATGATGATATTATCGAAGAGATACACATGGATGAAGAGGAAATGCTGGAAGATGATGGTGCAGATGTGATGCATGTGATGGAAGGAGATGGTACCGAATTTATTAGTGATGAAGATGGCAGTCAGCAACATTTGGTTGGAGAGAACGGTGATCCTCTGCAGTACACTGTGCTGGAAGCAGCCACAGACGATGAAGAGCTTGTTGAAAGCGACGTAAAAGAAGTGCTGCAAGCAGCTTGCGGAACGGAAATGCAGAACGTTGTCGATTTTAATCAAACGGTCAGCAGTGTTGCAAGTGGTGGTGGTGGCGGTGGCGGTGGTGTTGGATCAGGTAGCGGCGCATCTGTAGGCAGCCAAACACCAACACCCAAACGTCAACGTAAATCGAATTCCAAAGCCGTTGCCAATTCACGGCAACTAGTTGCCACCGCATCCTCAATAGCGACATCAGGGGCCTCGGACGATTTGGATTTCGATCCCAAATTTATTGCCGAAATTATAAGTCAGCAAACGACTGTGCTCGGTTCCGGTCGCCATGTGTGTAATTTATGCCGTCATGAGTTTAAACAATTTAAAGCACTGCATAATCACATGCACCAACATTCGAATTGGATACGTGCAAATTGCAAGAAGCAACCGCAATGTGAAATCTGTCTTAAAAGCTTTAAGGGTCCAGGCATGCTAAAGATGCATATGAAGACACATCAATCCGCTGCGCGCACACCTACCTGCAACATCTGTAACAAGAGCTTCAAATCAAAAGCGATACTATATCGCCACCGGCAAACGCATCAACTGCGCTCCTATGCTTGCGCCGTGGATAACTGCCGCAAAACATTCTCGATGCCACAAACGCTGCGTACGCATTCGGACAACAAACACCCGAACTCAAAGCAGCCGAGATTTAAATGTGGCGAATGTAGTTTACATTTTGACGATGTCGATATGCTGCATACGCATGTGCAGACGGGTGTGCACTGTGATACGCTGACAATGGAAAATGGTGATGGTGGAGGCAATAATGGTGCCGATGGCTCGGGTGGTGGCAGTATAGACGGTTCGGGTTGTATGGACGGCAATATGACGGGTAACACTATAATTGTTGTTACGCAGGGGTAGGTTCGCTGTTGCTAGGCAAACTGCGCTCATTCCCCACTCGGTCGTTCTCTCTCAGCGCCAGTTTTGTAAATTTGATTGGTTTCCTCTACGAAAAAGAATGCTTTCCCAATGTGCTAGATTTAATGTTTAATTTGTTCAAAACAAAATAAACAATTCAACATTAGAATTAATTAATTAAAATATAGGATTATTTTTAATAGCAATTATTACATTTAAAAAAATACATGTACATATACTTATGTATTAAACAAACCAACAAACGTATGTACATATGAATGAAAAATGAAATTATTTTTAAAATATACAAAATTTACAAACTAATTCATAATTATTGAAATGACAAAGCAAAACAATAAAAATAGAAAACATGAACATGTTTGGTAATAAATAAATCAACGAATATTAAAATGTATTCAAAAAACTGGTCTTTAATTTATTAGACAAATTTTTATATCTTTAATTAAATTAGTTGTTTTTTCTAGCGGCTAAAAGTGTTCTTCAAATAGTTTTAACAAATACAGCCGAGCAAAAAGTCATCATTCGGGTTCGTTCCGTAAATCGTTATCATTGACTTTTAATTCACTAAGCGGCATTAAACTTTATTTAGTTGCAGTCTAGCGGCTGCAATCTTGGATCTTGAAAGAGTGCATTTTTTTCGGTTTGAGCTCAAAACAGTCCGGAGAATGGCAGTTTTAAATAGCAGGAACAGCTGGTTTAATATTCGTTAATATAAACTCCTGAATTATGGTAAACATTCCAACACTTCATTGACATTTCTGAACCGCCACAAATTTGTGTTTATTATACATTTGTCTTTACTATAAATATTAAAATTTTTCTAAAATTAGATAAAATCTTGGCGGTTTTTGACGTACTAAAATAATTTTTAAGAATATGACCTAAAGATTTGAAAATGTAATATACTTTAACATTTATACTATAACTCAATTCCTTCTAGCAAAGCGAGTGGCTTTATGGATATTGTCTTATAGTTTAATGCGATCCCTTACCTTTATTCAATGTCGCCTGCCGCTCATACACGTACTTTCTTTAAAAAGTAGAATCTATGAATCACTTTTGCAACATTTGCAATTTTGTTTTTTTTTAGTATTTTTTAATTAGGTTTGCAGTTAATAATATTGAAATGCTCGCTAAAAATACTTCCAGTAACACTTTTGTTTACTTTTGTGTTATTGCTTTCTTTAACGATCTATTTGCATATTGCAGAACTTGTTTTTTTTTTGCTATACATTTATATTTATATAAATTGCTAACGTCAACAAAACGTGTTTAGTAGACTGTTTTCAATTTTTTGTTCTTATAAAGAAATTATTTGACTAATAATCGCTTATAAGCTGACCGGTTATGGGGAAAAGATATATACATACATATGTACATACATATATACATATATGAGTCAAAGAAGACTATATATTCTTGCAAATGTTTCTATACATTTAATATAATTTTTCATAAACTCTATAACGTTTTTATAAAAAATCTCAAGCTTTGAGTTGGTAAATGGGAATTCAGGAAAGTAAATAATTACTTTATGAAAAATAAGAAATATAATCTGTATTTTTTTCGAAAACTAACAGTTGGGCTGAAAAGTTCATAGGCTGATATATAAGTAGATGGTCTTACTGTTATTAAGATCATATGACTTTTAGACACCGGCAACTTTCTACAAATACGTTTACGAATTTGAGAGCTGTCAAACTATTAGATATATAGTTTTTGAGTGAAGTAGCTTGTATTTGTTTACAAAAAATTAATAAAAGGCACTTCAAGTATTAATAAAGCAATACTTTTTTGGGTGAAAATAATGTGGAAGTCAAGGTTTAGCTTGAAGAACAATAGTTTTACTCTGAACCAGGAAAATAAACTGTGAGAAGTCGTTTAAGTTTAACGGTCGCCACTAAAGAGGCTGATACCGTGGAACACCAAAAAAGTCCCAAAATAATTTTGGATGACCGTAAAGTAGAGTTATTAGAACTATCTGATACCCTAAAGATATTAAAGGAACTTGCTGAATATATGTACATATGTACATATAGTATTGTGAATAAGTAAGTGGGTGCCGCGCGAGCTCAAAATCGATCTGAAGAGTTTTTTAAGCTGTTAAATCGTAATAAAACCGTATAGATTAGATAAGTAAATAAGGATTGCACTGTGACCTAGGGTCTATTTCAATAAAAGCCGAACCTTACGACGATATGTGACCAATTCCCACGACAGCCGGTTCTGCGCACCGGAATTGTCTCGGATTTCATCCGACCAAGGGCTGTTCTTTCGGCGATCTAACCCCGTTTGGATCGTCCGTTAAAACAACAACAACGATATGTGACAATGGCTAAAACATGGTACCATCATTTCACACCGGACTGTCGATTGAGTCAGCTTATTTTAAGCTTAAAGACAAATTGTATTATAAAATTAGTATTAAAAATTTGTATGACCGGTATAATTGTTGCACCGCCTTCGAAGATAATTTTTTAAAGAAAAAACACAGAAACTTCAAATTTAATGGGGAATGTTTATTATCATTCGAAGGAACATTATTTGGCAATTATTTTTTGAAGATACGCCTCAGATGGTCCATCCGTTGAATCCAATTTTCGATGACACGTTATAAAATTTCGACTAGTAACAGGCAAATGACACGCGTGATGTTTGCTCCAAGGCCTAAATCGAAGCGGGATTGCCCGCATAGACTTTAGACTTTACATATACCCACAGGAAAAAGTCTAACGGTGTGATAACACACGATCTTTGTGGCCGAACCCTCGGCCCAAAACGGTTACGTTATCATCGGCATCATTTTTAAAGAAATATGGACCGATAATTCCACCGGCCCATAAACCACACCTATCCGTTTTTTTCTGGATGAAATGGCAGCTATTGAATCTTCAGGTTGCTCTTTACATACCCATTGAGGCAGAAATAGGCTGAACATCTTTGGACTTCCCAAAGGAAATATTATAAAAGTTTTTTTTTTTTATTATATTTCGTTGCTAAAAAGGTCACATAAAAAATAACAAGAGACTTGACTGACATTATACATAACTCTCTTAATTTTATTTAAGCCTTTTAAAAAAGTACCCATCACGCGTTCGGCTCGTGGGCAAACCTGGATTTGTTTTCGTTTCTAGGTGTGTATGAATATTTTCCGCGATGTATCGTTTGGAAATCAACATTTAATAAATGTGGCTCGCTTAGCATTCCATTAACATTTCGGTCTCGTAAAAGAAAGCAACAGTTAAATGTTGACATACATACATACATACGTACAAATGTACTTGTACATGCACTTGTATGTGTATAATTTTTCAATAAAATGTACTTTACATGCAACCAGAAAGTAGGTGTGTGAATTCGTGCATATTTTTGTAAGAAGATTCATTAAAAAAAATTTTCCACACCCTCGCTCTTAATCGAACCATTTTATTGCCAATTAGTGTTTTTAATGTGAGCAAACAGGGAGATACCGAGATTTGACAAGCAAACAAAAGAAAGGAAGAAATTCGTTAAGACGCGTGGAAGTGCTTCATTCATTACCATTACCAAAGTGATTCCTTTATTTTTCATTTGATATTTTATTATTGAAAATTGAAGAGGGTAATTCCCAGCAGGTTATTTTTTCAGATTTGTTGTGATGACTAATATTTTTTACCGTTATCTGCACTTTTATTCGTAGTTAGTGAAGAGAGTCACTTAATTTTATTTTTTTATTTTGAGAAAATTTTTGTAATATACTCCAAGATCTTCTGATGGGGAATAACTTGTAGAGATTGGAGTTGCCGTTTAACTACTATTCGATCTCGATCTCATTTTTTAATTGCGCTGCTTCATGTTTTGTCCAGAAAGCATTAAAATACATCAGTCTACCAAAGTACAATCACTTAAGGAGAACATAAGATCTGGCTAAAATATGATACTTACCCTTTGTTGAACTGAAACTGATCAAGAAAGACGTATAGGCTTAAATATTTAAGAGTGACCACAACTTGATAAAAATCCATCTTATTTTAGAATAATTCCCGGACTTATGCCGTTTTACGATTTTCAACTCCACTCAATTGCATTGAAGTTAAGGGGTTACATGGGTTTAAGGGCTTCAAAAAATCGATTTTTTATATTGTCTTCTTAAATTCTACAACATCTCTAGAATATTGTCGTAAGTTTTCAAGTTGATTCGAGTAATCGGAGATACAGCCTTGAAAACTTGTGCGCTCGAGCTAGGCTAAGTGCACCGTCTTTAAGCGCTTTTTTCGCGAAACTGTGTTTTTGAAGTCGTTTCGCAAGTTTTATCGAGAACTACTCAACCGATCTTAGTGAAATTGTACGCAGGTCTTTGAGATATAATTCTTAAAGACTGGAACGAAGGATTTTTTTCGGTAACAAGAAAAAAAATTTTGCGAAATTTTCACTGCAATTTTCATTTTTTTGTAAAAACTTCTGCCAAAACTCCAATTTTCAGTTTTTTTTCTCATCGTCCAAGTCCTAAGTTAAGGTTTTAACTAAAACGGGTGTATAATGTAATGCCGACTATCAAACTCTCGAAATTTAGTATTCCGGCAATCAAAACACCGCCAAATCAAGATGCCGACAAATGAAATAAAAGGAGACTATTTTATTATAGACGAAACGTCCTGAATCCACATGATGAGTCGACGCATCTTAAATGTTTTCTACAGAAACTTCAATATTAGTTCTCTAAAACCGAAATAAACAAGAAGAAATCCAAGACGATTTAAACATTCGCAGGGAAAACTTAATAAGTTTTGGATGAAGTTGTATCATTTTAGCTTAAAAAACTATTTGATAGAGACAAATCTAGAGCAAGAAGCTAAAAAGTAAATATTTCGAATTATGTAATTATACTTTATACTTATATACATATACATATATGTGTATATATTAGGGTGTTTTTTTTAACTCTTATTTTTTTTTCAATCTCGTCACGAAATTTCTTTGAAAATACCCTAAAAAAGTTCCCTGAAAATTTTAGCCTTTAATATTAACATTAAGAACCGGACCAAGGCATGCACAAATTTTCCATAGAAAATACACTACAATCTTGATTTTTTATCTTTAAATTTCTACAGATCAGAGGTATTTTATGGCATCGCTTTGACTTTAGACGCATATTTCTCAGAATTGTTCACTCTACAAAAGTGCCCAGTGCAACAAAGTCGTAACTCACACCGGCGAGGTAATACGGGGCTCTAAACCTGACTTTTCCCCGAAATTCGCATTATCTCGTAAATGACAAGAGCTATAGAAAAAATGTACATGACAAACTTGTAGGAAATTTTATTTGCTACAAAAAAAGGTCCAAGGCCAAAATCGCTATCATTAATACTTCTCGAGATGTTCGGCTTTTTAGGTAAGGCTTTATAGAATTTTCATAGAAGGTATGTAATAAAAAATCTATCCAGAAATTTTAACTAAAATGCAAAATAAATAATCATCAATATTTAATTTGTCGCCTTCAAAATAATCCCAACCAGAAGTAATACACCTATGCAAACGACTTTTCAAGTCCTCGAATCCTTTTTATAAGCAAATTTTGGGATGACCTTCAGCTCCTTCAGCTTATTTCGTTTTTTCTCTTCGATGGGTTCAACGGTGCGGCAATTTTTGTTTGGGGAGCAAGAAAATTCACACGCAGACAAATCTGCTGAATACGGTGGTCATGGATTCATGGATTCATGGATTTTTGCCAACGTTTTCACTGACTTGTGACATGGCCGCATTTCGGCAATTTCGTCCTTCAAACGTTCCAATAACGCTAAGTAATAGGCGCTGTAGGTGGTCTTTTATTTTTCAAGATAATCAATCAAATTTATTTAATCCCAAAATATAGATGCTGTAACCTTGTCAGCTGACTGTTGCGTTGTTTTACTTTTCGAAGCGGGTCCAACAACTTCAGTCCACTCGGAGGACTGTCAATTTGACTTTGGAGTGAAATGATGAACCATGTTTCATCCATTGTAACTTATAGACGCAAAAATCAACTCGTTGTTGTTTTTGGTCAAAAGTAGGCTCGCACGGCACCTAGTTTACACAGAGCTTTCTCATACCCAGATATTGGCACTTTATAGCTCCTACTATCTCGAACAAGTTCACTTTACGCTCATCCAAAACTATCTAGCAGACTTTTTTGATGCTTTCGTTGATAAAAATTTCTTTTTGGCGTGTAAACTTGGCATATCAATATTTAATGGTTGATTTTCCTAGGGCAGTACCCGGAAACATCAAGCCAAGTTTTTGTTTCAGCTGTATTTTTCCCTTAAAACTTGTAATAGGCTTTCTCCAAACATTGTTGGGTCCTTTATGATTATGTACCATTATCTTCGTCTCGTCGCAAAAAATTACGTCATCCCAGGAGTTGAGAGGGTCGGTTTTATTTCGTTGTAGATGGCAGATCCGAATCCCATGTTGCCTGTTTGAGCTCTTATGGACCGTGGAGGTCCTCTGGCGAACTAGGTGCAGGATGCACAGCCGTAGAGGAGAAGGTCGCGGTAGTGCGTAGGCAACATGGGGCTACGTAACTTGTAGTTCACTCCCTGTGTGTTAAGACCTGAGCAGATCCTAAGATGGCTCAATCCATTGCATGTATTACACCAGACCGAGGTGGAGTTTGGCGCAAACGCGAAAAAAATTCCACCGGTCCCGGGGTGGGTCAATGCTAGCACGTGTCAGGAGGATACGGAGCAACCCTACTGCAAGGCGTTGCTTCAGTGACGAAAAACTTAAATTAATACTCACCGATCCAAACAGGTTAAGATCGGTGAAAATGAGCCTTGCGCAGCTTCGTTCTGGATACTGTAGCACTGAACGACTGGCGCGCTGTTGAGAACTCGGCTATAACTGAAAAAAATAAAAGAAAAGAAAAAAACATAATATAAGAAAAAAATATGTAATGTAATGACAAAAGTAGATAAAATCGGGCTTTATCTCCTATATACCTATTATACGATTATCAAATTCCCGGTTGGCTTTATACCGTATATATCGCTGACTTTATTTAAACCGTTAAGGTTGGTCTAATGAAATGAAGTTAAAAATTATAAAATTCTTACTCTTCCTTACTTCTGTTCAAATTGATAATATTGTGTATATAATATGTGACCTGGTCTACGGAAAGGGGGCTTAGGTGTCAAAATTAATGAGATAACGTGAAATAACGGTGAACGGAGAAATAACGAGATAACGGTGTTTCCCAGAAAACTAGTTTTCGCACATTAGCTCCCTTTTCGTAGACCAGGTCACATACATATACTCTATAACCTGCTCATACAAAGCCATCAATTGCCAACAATGTATTACCGTTGAACAGCGATTAATCGAACGCTTAGTTTAATTACTCGGAATGCAATGATGTTTCTTTATTTTCAACTCATTCCGAGTGGAATAGTATGAAAGGTATGAGGTCATCAGTGGGCTAAATTTTAGCAGGAAAACATGTTCAGTCTATAATTTATATGTACAGGGCTTGCATCTTCTGACAACATTTTCTTTCTTAAAAAATTTAGCTGGGGAAGCAAAAATAAAGATTTGGAATTGAATTCAACTGAAGAGAGTATACATGTGAATATATATGGGGTATTCCATACCAAATCGACCACTTTTGAACCCGACCCCTTTAGATTTTGCTGAAACTTATCAATCCTTTTCTACCCTTTGAAAAACATTTTTGAGAATTTTTTCAAAATTTTTTGTCCAACTTCAAAAAAGTTATGAATTTTTCAAAAATGTGAAAAAAGATATTGACTTTTGGGGATTTTTTTTTTAAATTTTTGTTTTTGAATGAACTTTTCGAAAAAATACACGAAAAAAATTTAACACGATCAATTATATAAAATAATCGGGTTTTTTTTAAGTAAAATCGTCATTTTTTTTGCAAGTTCGCCATTTTTTTTTTTGTTTTTTCCTCAAAAAAAAACTTCAATTAATTTGACAACTATCCTTGCTAATCCCGGAGTGGGCCGATTTTTTTTATTTATTTTTTTCATTTTTGAAAATTTGACAATTTTTTTTTTAATAATTTTTTTTGGAAGTTCGCCATTTGTTTTTTTTTTTATTTTTTTTCTCAAAAAAAACTTCAATTAATTTGACAACTATCCCTGCTAATTCCGAAGTGGGTTGATTTGGTATGGAATACCCCATATATATACATATATTACACATACATATATTATACATATATGTATATACTAATTATACCAGTAAAACTCATCGCTATGCTATCTCTCGTTGATTATGCCAGTTTATGTGAATTATACCAGTTGATTGTTTGATTTGCTACATAGCATAATTTCCGAGAAACGGAAATGAATTTATAGCAATTACTTAGCTGAGACTTAACGCGAGTTTTCCTATCATAAATAACAAAAAATACATTATATTATTAATAATTTTATGGCTTTTGAGACATATTAATCAACTGATCTGTTCGCGGCATTTTTTCGTAAATGTTCGCAGTTGTTAACGAAGCGTTTTATGTACAAACATATAAATCTACATACCATATATGCATATATATTTATTTGTCTTCACTGACGAGTGTTTACTAGAAAAGTTCACTGACTTATATTTCTTTCGCACTTTTCCCCATTCACAGACCAGCTAATATAAATAAAGTTTACAGCTGACGGTTAGTCAAAGAGACAAAGGCGTGATACGGCTTATCACTGACGACACCGTAAGCTACATATGTTAAAAGATAAACATTGTGACAAAAGAGTACCCCAAATTGTAGTTAAAATTCTCCGGGTAAATGATATTTCAAAAAATAAGTTGGTAGGACTGTCCTTGATTACTATGCCAAATATGAGCGTGATTCTTCAACCAGTCCTCAGTAGTACGTTGCGATTTTTACAAAAGAAGAAGAAAAAAATATCGAACAAAGAATTTGTCTCAAATTTTGTACTTCCAATCAAATTTCGAGTACGGAATCGCTGTGTTTCAGTTTTATCAAAAACACAAACCTAAGAGTGATACAAAACCTTCATAGACGGTCGAGAGATCGTTGAAGACATGCCTCGTTCTGGACGGTTTTTGACCTCCGACCTGATGAAAATATTAAAAAAGTGAAGGATATGGTGCTTGAAACTCGTCAGACAAGAGAGCTCGATATCTCTCGTGTACGAGTGATACGAAACCTTCAAAGACGGTCGAGAGATCGTTGAAGACATGCCTCGTTCTGGACGGCCTTCGACCTCCGACCTGATGAAAATATTAAAAAAGTGAAGGATATGGTGCTTGAAGCTCGTCAGTCAAGAGAGCTCGATATCTCTCGTGAGTCCGTTCGAATAATTTTGGATATTTTGCGTATGAAACGCGTTATTGCTGGACTTGTCCCGATAAACCTGAATATGAGAAAGAAAAGACCAATGTAAACAGGTCACTTTGGACATGCTTCATTCATTGAGAACATTATAACTGCCGATAAGTCTCGGGTTTATGTGTTTGACATACTTACATACAAGTCAACAATCATTGGAATGGAAAAACGAGCCGAATCAAAAAAACACGCAAAAGCATGAATATATTCCAGAGGACAGACAGTCAATAAGGAGTTCTAGTTCGCTGTACTGAGGTGTTTGCGTGAGGACATCCGTCGAAAACGGCCGGAATTGTGGAATAACAATTCATGGGTTTTACTCGATGATAATGCACCATCGCACCGAGCTACAATTGTGATTGAATTTTAAACCGAAAACGCAATGAATAGCATCGATCAAAATTCGCTGAAGGAGCTGAAGGCCATCCCAAGGCCATGTGTATTACGTTGAAGGCTACAAAATAAATATTGATGAATAATTAAATATTTTGCCTTCTATTTACAATTTCAGGAACTTTTTTGTCACATTGTCCACATATGTATTGTAGGGGCGTGTTTTGGCGAGATATTGAGAACATTTTTTGTGATTTGCGTTAAATATGAAATATGTATGTTTGTATGTTTGATTTACGCACTCGGCTACTTTTATCGTAGACTCGTATTTTGCGGTTGTAGTACGTTTTTGGTTGACTAGAGCATTGTAACTTTGGCAATTCAGCTTGTGGTTTTATGGTTTCACTGACTTTCAAGTGCTTGTAGATAATGTGGAGATGTAAAATTGTATGTATGATTATATATGCTTATATTATACTCGTCAGATATTGGCTGGCATTTCATTAAGTGGATATTTAGGTCAGTCGTAAGGTCATTCAAATATGCGTGGTAGTCTAATAAATAAGATTATTGCTCTTTTGTGATTTTTTAAGTGCGTTCGTAATTATCCGCATCTTCCGCAGAATCTTTCTTTCGAAAACTCGTAACCTCGACTCATCAGATGTTGTTATCGTCCACTGCACCATATAGCGGGGCGGCTATAATGAGTAACTTATAGAATTTGGTCTTTGTTCGTCGAGAGAAGACTTTACTTCTCAATTGCTTACTCAGTCCAAAGTAGCACCTGTTGGCAAGAGTTATTCTGCGTTGGATTTCGAGGCTCACATTGTGTTGCTGTTAATTGTGGTTCCAAGATAGACGAAATTATCTAGGACTTCGAAATTATGATTGTCAACAGTGACGTTGGAGCCATGTGGCAAGTGCGACGACTGTTTGTTTGATGTCAGGAGATATTTCGTCTTGTCCTTGTTCAGAACCGGGCCCAAACGCTTCGTTTCCTTTTCCAGTCTGGAGCGTTGTTAAGGCCAATGACATCAATGTCGGCAGCTGTATACTCTTGCTGAAGAGTGATCGATCTGAACTTTTCGATCGAGAGACAGTAAAGTAGTTTTTTGAAATTTCTTGTGCTGGAATCTACTACTACGGCGTTGGGTCATATTGTTTAGTTTGTGTATCATAAGGTAAAAGAAAAAACGATATTCGAAATTTGTACGACTTTCGGGTTACTTTTCGTTCGTTGAATCGATCTATTAAGTGGTTACCGGTATTAAAGATTTTGTCAAGGTTGTAAATGTAACTAACGAAATGCCGACTTTTGTACTAACACTACATTGGGTGTCTATTTGGTTAACGGGGCGAGTAGGTAGTGGTAAAGAACCTCCTTAGTGCCCGAGTCATGCTGTTGATGCATGTGACTGCATCAAAAATAGCTCAGAGGCCACCCTCTAATGCCATACAAAGGGGGCAATGCTTTTCAAATCTCAACTGCTCGACCTTTTTGTCATCAGATTTTACTTTCCCCATAGAAAAAGGGTTCAATTTTAATGATAAGTTGATACAGTGATACTTAAGAGTTATCGATTTATCGAAATATAAGGTAATGCGAGTTCCATTTAAAAACAATTTGTATTCTACATACATAGTCGTAATCTTTCTTTCTACAATACAAAAGTATCTATGTACATACATATATATGTACACATTGTAAATTACTTGTGGTCACGCGTATTTTTTACAACTCGTAAAACCCACCACTGTCATGGCCGATCAGGAAATGGTTCAATTGCTCGCATTAGCACTTGTGTCTATCATCTTAGTAGTAACTATTTTACATAGATACATGCATATGCTTATTCTATACTACTTAAATATACGTATTAGGGCCGATCAAAAAGGGAAGATTTTGTTTTTTTGCTTGGCACTCTGAAAAATTGGTTGATAGACATCTCTAGGCAAGGCTCTCCAAGTATGAGCTCTTAATTGTAGCAAGAAAGTATTCCGCCTAACGACTCGCTTTATTTGGGAGAGAAGGTTCCAAGTCACTCTAAAGGTAAATTGATGGCGCAGAAGGTATCCACACACTAGCGGAACTTGCAACATCTACACAGAGGGATCCAAGGTAGCCAATGGAGTGGGAGTCAGACTTATAGCTCGGAGGTGGATCTCAGGCGACCCTTCAAGCTTCCGGATTATTGCAGTGTCTTCCCGGCGGAAGTATTTGCAGTTGGGAAGGCGGCCGAGAAAGGTAACAACGTAGGAAATAACATAAAAAGGATAAATATATACGTTGATAGCCAGGCAGCAATTAAGGCAATAATCTCCCATCGCATTTCGTCAGAGAATGTCCTTAGAAACAGGGAAACAGTAGATGAAGCGGCTGCCGGAAAATGACTGCATATATACTGGGTTCCAGACCACAAAGGAGTTCCGGGTAAAGAAGCAGCTGATAAGATTGCCAAAAGTACCTTTCCTCTGGCTATTGAACAAATTCAGGAAATACGGAAGTCACTAAGAACGATATACAATGAAATTTACGAGGGCGAGATGGAATGCGTTAAGTACATGCAGGATCGCCAAGATCATGTGCAATAGACCCTTAAGGAAACTCATTTGCTTCTTACTCACACGTTTTCGAAAGGAATGCCGGACGGTTGTTGGCCTCTTGACAGGCCACAATTAACTAGTATCACATGCGAGCCGGATGGACATAAGTGATAACGATACATGCAAAAAGTGCAGACAAGTTAACATGAGAGAGACGCTGGAACACCTTATACATATGGTTTTGTTCAGCACTATCTATAACTCGACTCAAGTATCTAGAAGCTTCGAAGTTCAAATGACTGGACGAAGTATCAAACGTAGACATCAATTCACTCTTAAAGTTCAAATTAAACTGAACCTCCATCTGGCATTACTAAAGACCAGTAGGTCTATGTATGACGTGATAGCCGGCCAGTATAACCTAACCTAATGCTTCTCTAAAAATGTCCACAACATTCAAGTTTCTTGACGCACCCTAATACATATACAAGTAGCATCTGTAATACCACACGTGTGTTGCAAAGAAATTTACAGTTGAGTGCATGCGCTTGACAGTCGCCGAACATTCGACGTTACGTAACATTCTTTGATACATATCTATGCTTCTCTGGATTCACTATACCGGTAGTTCTTTGACACTTGTTTGGCATACGGGTATGCGTGTTTGGGCTTAGTAAGGTACATTAAACCCGCATGCAAATTATTTTCCTCGCAGAAGGTCTAAGTTACAATGATAAACTTTGGAGTGATGTGTTCTTTGTAGAACAGGGTAAATAGTTTTTCAAAGCAAAAAAAAAAAAATAATAGTTGGATGAAATTCATTGGAAAAGAAAATGAAATAACAAAAATAAAAGGAACAAGAAGTTACGTGTGATTTGAGGTCTGGGCAAGAGAGGGGTGGTGGTTGCATATTTAAAAGTATTTTTCTTCACTTCATTTTGACTTAATATCGGAAAAGGCTTCTAATTTTCAATTGAAAATTCTAACGTCAAAATATCAGATGTTTTAAAAAAGTCTGTTTAACAGGGACTTTTTTGACAGTTTTTCAGAAAATTTGATTATTTCTGAATGCATAACTTTTATATAAAAAATGGCAAACTGTTTCCTCTCAAACTTTATATCACAATCTCTTACCGTATTATGTTTTCTGCCATTTCACACGCTTATAAAACACATTGCTGTGATTGACAGTTCAATCGCGATACTGTGACAACTCATTCATATAATCACACGCTGCAGCTTACAAACTCCCGCACTTTAATGTGCGTTTATGCGCTCTCATGCATGTCTCTCGTGTCACAAGAAGTGAGCGCATACCAGCTGATTGTGACAGCTATCAGCTTTCAAACGGCATAACGAAAGAGCGGGCTATAGCTGATATGAAATGTATTCCGATTTATATGTATTTACGCGGTTATGAGTTTATACAAGCAGATCAGTTTCAAGAAAAGCATCAGAAAATATTATATGTTGACCGTACAAAGGAAACGTAAAAAAAATTAATATTTACACTACTTGATACCTCTCGCGACTCCATGGAATGCAGGTAACTGTGTCAGCGCGCCAAAAAGGCCAAACGAAACGGAAAAGAAATTTGACCGCACTCACACCGCACTATAGCTGGGGTTTCATGTGCATGCTTGGTGTTTGCGTTTACATTTCATTTTTATTTTTAGCCAACTTGCCTTTATTATATAAGTAATAGTAGGTAAATAAAGGCTTAAGAGCATAAAGTGGCTTATGGAAAAGTGTAAATATGTTTTTGTTATGCAAAGCATCTGTTGTTGGAAGATTTTGCACTGATTCTTCGTATTAAAAAATATATTTGTTTACTTACGCTTTTTAATTATAACTCACCGAGTGGAAGGGATGTTTACATCACTTCCTTGTTTATTGTTTTCGTTAATAGAAATGTAAATTAGTTTCTGCTAAATATTTCACTATTTTTATATTTTGTATACCCAGAAACTTTTGTGGTACATTTTTGATGCTAAAAATAAAAGTATTTGCTTCCGCGCTAAAAAAAAACTTTATATTTGGCCATAACATACCCTTCATACTATGTGTACATACATGTAAGATTTTAGGAACTTGTTAAGACTATTTTACTTATATTTGCAGAGGAATGTTTGGAAATTTCTGCGTAGGCTTAATTAAAATGGAACAACTAAATGCTCCTTTGAATTTGTACTAAAGCCAAATTTACTTTTGAAGTGATTAACCTTATCTTAGTGCACCAGTATAATTTGGTCGACGGCGGTGAGGACCAAGAAATTTGATTCTATTAACTGCCAGCCATCAATTATCGAATGAAATTAAAATACATATTTATTTTCACTCCTGCCTCACTCATTTTTTTTAACTCACTCAAGTCCAGACTAATTAGATGATATTGGCGAGCTGAAGTTATGAACTGTTTATATCCAGTTCACTAAATAAGCAATGGATCTGAGGTCGCAGCGCGACTGCCATGAATATATCCCACGCTTTGTAATTCGAAAAACGGGATAACGGGACAACTGGAAATTCAGATATGCTTCTATACTACTATGAACAAAAAATTTTAAGACTTCGTTCATAATTTTAAAATTCTTAATTTATTGTTCAAAATCTATGTGGTCCCTCTCAATGTAATCTACTTGGCTCCAATACCCTTGTGTCAACGTTTTTACCAATCCTCGAAAGTCAATTTCCGGAATAGTCTTCAATACGCGTGTCTTCAATTGACCCAAATGGTTTCCCCGGCGCGCCCGTTTGAGTTTGCTGAATAGCCAGAAGTCACGCGGTGCTAAGTCAAGCGAATGCGGTGGTTGCGGCACGATATGGGTTAAAAAATTCAGGGAGAATCAGCAGTCAGAATCAGGGAAAAACAAAGAGTTTTCGGCCTATAATTCCGGCATCTTTTTGCAAATAGCTTCAGGCAAACTACGCATTACACTCAAAAAGTATCCCTTGTTGACAGAATGAGATTCGGTGCACCACACCTCGATAATCGAAGAAAACTGTCACATTACCGAGATTATTGACCTGCTTTCATGCGTTTTTTTTTGGCTTCGGCTCACCTTTGCCACGATATTCGGCCGGTCTTTTCCGGGTCGTAAGCATAGTTTCATTATTCATCGCCATTAATAATACATACTTTCATGACATCCTGGTAGTCGGAAAGCATTCTTTTATAGACGTTAGGTGATGCTGTTTTTCGAACAAATTGAGTGATTTTGGAACCAATCGCGCTTTCACTTTTCTTAGGTCCAAATGATCTTTCAAAAAAGTTTTCACTGATCCTTTCGATATTCCACTGATGATATCAGTAAGATCCCTGACTGTTAACTGTCGATCCTCAAGCGCGAATGTCTTTATTTTATTGACGTGTTGATCCTCAGTTAAGGGGGTATTCTGGTCTAGAAATTAAAAAAAAATCGATTTTTTTTTATATTTTCAAAGTATAACTATTCAAGAATATGTGTACAAGAGGATTTTTCAAAATTCAAATTATTTTCGGAGATATAGGCACTTTTATGACCCGGAAGCCAAACTGGTTCGGCCGGAACTAGTCGAACAAAAGACATTACGCGAAACTTTAAACGCGTTTTTCTCAAAACTAATTTTTTCGGAACGATACCCACGATTTCTCAGGTTCTACTGGACCGATTTACTTGAAATTTTTATAGAGTCTTCTTTATAGGCTTGTCTATGGTAGGAACTAGCCCCAATCCCAAATTTTTATTTTTATTATTTTTAAAAAATTCGTAATAGTCAAAAAAAGTGATCCAAAAAACTTTTTTTTCAGGCAGTCGCCATTTTGTAAAAAAATATTTTTCCCACTTCTCCGTAGTTCTGGCCATTGCGACATTATTCTAGATTAATAATCTTTTTTTTGGTTTCAGATAACTAGGAGAGTTGAAATCACGTGGAAATTTTTAGACACCCCCCACTTCGTCAGTTCATAATTTTTGAAATTTTTTACTTTTTTTAGTTTTTAATCTTTTTCTGTACTCTTCTAAAATTAACAAATAAGTAATAAAAAAATGGATACTAAAAATATTAATTGCCTTTTTTTTACGACACTTTAAAAATTAAGCGAAATTCATGCTTCTAGACCAGAATACCCCCTTAATGTTGATGGCCGTCTTGGACATGGTTAGTCGTCTTCCGTTCTCGACCCTCTTTTAATAAATTGTATCAATCAAAAACACTTGCTCGGGGACAAATAATATTCACCGAAGGCCTTCTCCAAAATTCTGAACATTTCGGCACCAGAAATCTAATTCCGCACAGAAAATTTAATGAAACTTCTTTGGTGAATAATGTCACTCATCGTAAAAATTCACTTTATATACTTCAGAAAGACAAGCTTATACTCAACACTAGTGACTATTTTGATGAGGTATTTGGCACAGATGTCACTAACAGTCAAACAAACCTAGAAAAAAAAATTTCTGCGAATGGGGTTTCGGATGAAATTTAAATTAACAAGTCTTACTATTTTTTGACATTTAAAAAGAAAACTTCGCTATTTTTCAGCTTATGCAGGTATGCTCTTGATTTAACATCACTTCCTTTGCTTGTCAAAACAATCTAATACCAATTAGTCATCTAGATAAGATAATCTTTTTTAAAGAGTTTACCGACGAAATTTGAAGTGTTCAGATTAATCATCTAAAAATATTAAAAAAAAAAATACTCCATACATCAGTTTAAGCTGTCATATCACAAAAAAAAAAAAACAAAGAAAATCGAACGTTTTGCAAAACTCGTTTGCCTGATAAAACTAATTTTAGAGCAAGAAATAATATGATAACCAAGGAAAAAGCACCTTTGCCTTTTTTAGTATCTTCAAGTTATTTGCAGAACTCGTCTTTACGATCTAGGCAGCCGATAAAAAACCAAACGGTGTTCCTAGCAAGCGCACTTTTATATTACTATTTGTAAATACTAAAAAAGCGCATTGTTTACTTTTTGCTTTATGATTTAATTATTGTTCTTATATTTACTTTTGCAATCATTCATTTTATTTTATGAAGTATTGCTTGACGTCAATGGTTCTTTTTTACTTTCTATTTGATTGTCGACTTCCCCACCTTAGATATAGAAAATATAAATAAGTATAGGTAAAATCAATGTTTCTTTTTGTTTTCTTACAAAATTAAGATGTTAAATCAAAGCAAATATTTGCATTAGCTGTAAAATTCCTGAAATTTCTACGAAACCCAAAGTAAACCAGACTCTACAGTTACAAATGTTAGACTTCGGCGATAAGGAAGGTGAATTTTATTGGCGGCAGCATTATCAAGTAGTTCCAAACATCGCCCAATTAATACTCTTTAATCGCCAAATAGTCATGGGTAAATTGTGACAGTGGCTTAGTGAATTACCTGCCATTGGAAGAAATGGAAAATGCGTAGAAATTTTTAATAGAGGTTAGTAGGGAAAATACTCGTATATATTATATAATTTTATTCACTACTACTAACGCTCTGTAGTAAGCTTAGAGAGGGCGCAAATAAAATATTACATTTTCTTACTTTTAAATATTCGTGCTCGGAGCTAGTACGAAGAACAAGGAGCTTAAGTTAAGTTATGTTTTTACTGAAAAAAATAGATAGGAAAATAGGAAGCTTTTATGGAAGACTAATATTGAAAAAAGAGCAAGAAAGGCATTGATTGCCTTGGAATGCTGCAGATGAGCCATTTGCAAAAGTGGCTCTCTGGCTCTCTTTGTCTAGCCCATTAATTTTTTATGTGGTGTTTGTGTGGTAGAGGCCCTAGAAAAGACCACACTTGCAGGGAAGTTCGAGAGCGTTCAACGAGCAGCGCTCATAAGCATTTGTGGTTTACTAAGGTCCACTTATACCATGGCACTAAAGGTCATTTTGCAAATAGTGCACACAGATATCGTCGGCGCCAGGCTACAGCGGAATCGCAGGTAACTGTAAAGCTGACGAGCAGGCAAGATATCCTTCCTAGCCTTAGCTTCGCTGTCCATATAATAGGAACGAAACGGTGCTCCACTTTCCTTCTGTGTTCTCCTACTGCATAGATGGGCTTCGCGGGGGCCCGCGCTACCGTCGGTTTATACGTTGTCGCAAAGTCGTTTGGGCCTAAGATTGATCGTAAGAGATGCAGTGAGCTCTTTGCCCTCAGTAAGGCTAGCCTCCTGCTCTATAAAGCTGAGAATCTTATCGGACGTCAGTTGAAGAACTTGTATGGAAGTATACGAGATGGAATCATTTCAACACTTGTTTCTTCATTGTCCCGTGTGTGCGAGATTAGATGTCCTACCGAACTGGTGGTAATAGAAATTAAATTTTTAATTTATTGTTTTGCTGATTTATGACTTATGAGGTACAGTCTTTAGAACGAATCAGATGATTGCAAGAAACTACTTGGTGAAGAGTGCATCATGGTCTTTAACCGGAAGCATGCGGACCTAACTTTGGAAGTTTTCAATCGGCATCATTAAGCGACATTTTGTGGTCGTCCGTTGTTCTTACTTGTCTGTATCTACCTGATTTGCAGCATATTAGGGCTGCGTAATTTATGGACAACCGGCTTATTGCCCTGTATGTCAACGTTTCTATGTCCTTGCCTCAGGTGTTGCTGGTTAGCGAATTGAGGATATTTGTACGGCTCTGCACTTTGTTAATGATCGTGGTCGTATTTGGAGTGGAGTAGACAGGCTGTCATACATAACATCCCAAATTTTGGGTTCCAGTTGATAAATATCTGCTTGTTTAAATCCTAATTTAAGTAAGAAATTTATTCTTGCTAATGGATTTGGATGAACGCAGAAATTAAGTATTAATTTATGACCTCTGTGCACGAACGTCTTTCCGATCTCGTTAGTAGTTCATTAAATATACCAACTTGCTCCACAGTGCCTTGTTTTACACGAAATCCGAATTGTCTGTAGACAAGATTTTTTTTTGACGGATTATAGGAGTTGGAGTAACGCTGGGTCCAGTGTATTGAATTAAATGGGGACTATGTACAAGAATAAATAGATATTTTTCCAAAAATTTCGAATTTCTTTTTTCGGCTTGTATTTACGGACGGTCCTCGTATCTGAGCTTGTAATAGTTGAATATTATATCAAATGGTGTTTATTTATTTAATCGTAGCTCGTAAAATGTTTGCAAAACAAACATAACTTAGACAAATATAATTTTCTGGGAATAAGTCGGTAGTATAAAAAAATTTTACGGCCGCCTGAGTTTCTAGCAATTACTACAAAACAAATATTTATTTAAGAAGACGAAATTGAACTGCAGTTCGCGGATTTTCAAGTTACTGCAATGAAATGGTTGCAATTCGAAAGCGCAAATCGCTAATTAAAATGAGTATCGAGCAAAAAGCCAGCTAACTGAACTGAAAGTATTAGGATATATTTCCTATATCGAAACATATATACATATATACATGTATATTCCCATTTACAAATAATTAATTGTTGCATGGACTCCACCTGCTTTTTATCACCAACGGCTTTGGCTCATTTAGAAAATCCGCAATTGCGTTTATATTTTCTTTATGCGCCGCATCTTTTATTCCGACGGCTTGTTTGCATTATCTCTGTATGTGAGTAAACACCAGTTCGGCCAACAGCTTTTTGGGGCCACCTGGCGCACTTTGAAAGCGATTTCTGTTGCGTAAATGCGTAAATATAAAGTTAAAGCGCCACAGCAGACGCGTTCGGTGGAGCACATACACACTCAAACATAAAGGGTGATCCAATTCGATGTTTCCTACTTTTTAAAGATAAAACACAGAAATTTCACATTTAATGGGAATGTTTATAATAATTCGAAAGAACATTCTTTGGCGTTAATTTTTTGAAGATTATCTCTTTCAAATGTTGGCTGCGGCTACTTCTCAGATGATCCATTGAGTTCAATTTTCGATGACTCGTTCGAGTATTTCGAGTGGTAGCTGGCCAATGACACGCGTGATGTTTTGCTCTAAGGCTTGAGCCGAAGCGGGATTGTTCGCATAGACTTCAGACCTTACATATCCTCACACAGAAAAATCTAACGGCGTGATAGCACACGTTCTTGGTGGCCAAATAATCTGTTCACCGAAGTGTTCTCTCAATAAATATGTTGCATGATGCGTTGTGTGGGAAGTGGCGCCGTCTTGTTGAAACCTAATGTCGCTGAGAACACGAACTTTATTTGCAAGCATCAAATAGTCGGTTATCACTGCGCGATAACGGTTACTTGCTCACCGGCATCATTTGTAAAGAAATATGGATTGATGATTCCACCGGCCCACAAACCACACGAAATCGTTGTTTTTTCTGTATGAAATGGCAGCTTTGGAATCTCTTGACATTGCTCTTCGTCCCAAATAAAATTTTGCTTGTTTGCATACCCATTGAGCCAGAAATGGGCATTATCGTTGAATAAAATTTTGCTGAAAAACGTCAGATCTTCTTGGAACTTTTTAAGAGCCTATAGAGCGAAGCAATGTCGCTTGAGAAGGTGTTACGGCTTCAGTTCTTGCACAGCTGTATTTTGTACGCTTTCAATTTCTTTCATCTTTTAAATTTGAGATTTCGACGTAAAATGCGCCAAGTCGTTTCCTACGTCAGTCCAAGTTGCTGCGAACGGCGCCGAATCGACTCTCCATGGTCTTCGTGTATACTCTCAGCTACAGCTGCCACATTTTTTCTTCACTGCGTGCTGGACGTGGTCTATTTGGTCGAATATTATTAAATAGTGAATGCTGAATATAAATAAAAAAAATAACATGACAACTTGGCACGATTCACGCTTAATCTGTCAAAAAAAAAACTATTGAAAAAATATCTCTACTTGGTTCACCCGTTATATCAGCATAAATAGTTTCCTACAACATTTAGTGCACACTTTCCAAATATCTAAATTTCTAGTTGTTAGTGGGCGTTCAGACGCGCACTTTTTTGTCGCTCATTATCGGCAGATTCTCTTTTGGCGTCCAGTCCAAGTTCAGCAACTCGAGTGGAGCTTTTCTGTCTTCATTTCACCCAATGTTTGCAAATGTGTTTGCGTTTCGGCTACGCGACAGTTACAAGGGATTACCATAAATATATTAAATACCCGCTATTAATATTTTGAAGACCAAATTTATGATGGGAATTTCCTAATCTATCGGGTGTACTAAATACTCGTGAATTTTTATATCATATTTTTTTTCACAAACTATTCATGAAATTAAATTTATTGTTTGAATTAAAATTATTTTTGAACTAAATCCTTTACGGTTAAAAGAAATATGTATGTATAAAAACACCTTAATATTTTTATGTAAATATAAAAAGTGAAAGTAACTTCGTTTTTGCTATTAAATAATTTAATTAGATATTTTTGAGCATTATATTTTTATCTTTATTTACCATTTTCTAAAACAAACCGGCTTGGGTGACAAATAAATCCGTGTGCGAACTGGCGCTTATTTGTGTGTACGCCATGTTGTATGATCAACTTTCTTCCTTTCTCTCACCCACTTCGCCTTGCGGTTTAATTTCATGCGATAAGCGGGTGGTAAATGAACTGGAAATGTGCAAACAACGAATTCGGTCGTTTGTGTACAACATGTTATTATACCGTTATGTTTGTTCCGTTCTTGCATGGCAAATTATTGATTTTCCATGTTGTTTATGTAATGCCAAAATTAAACGGAAATGGTAAGCGATTTTGCGAAGAGTGCGCGTGAAGCGTCAATTAGCTTAAGGTGATGAATCGAGTAAATATGTTTGGTTTTTTTGGAAAATTTGGTTGTGTTATAACCCCACGTGGCTATAACCGTGACCTTTTTCTAGTTACGCAATTCCAAAGACAGGATAAATTTGAATATTTGTCTGCATACCTTTCGCCAAAAGAAGGAGTCTCCTTGCCAGTGTATGCGCTTACTTCACTAAATTAGAATGATATCATCAACCGAAGCCAGGTCCTTCTTCACCTGGTCTTTCCAACGTAGTGGAGGTCTTCCTCATCTTCTGCTTCCCCCGGCGGGTACTGCGTCGAATATTTTCAGAGCTGGAGTATTTTCATCCTTTCGGACGACATGAGCTAGCCAGCGTGTCGCTGTCTTTTAATTCGCTGAACTATGTTAATGTCGTCGTATATCTCATAAAGTTCATCGTTCCATCGAATGCGATATTCGCTGTTTCCAACGCGCGAAGTACCATAAAGCTTCCGCAAAATCTCTCTCTCGAAAACTCGTAACGTCGACACATCAAATGTTGTCATCGTCCATGCCTCTGTACCATATCGCAGTACGGGAAAAATTACTAACTTATAGAGTTTGGTTTTTGTCCGTGGAGAGAGGACTTTGCTCCTCACTTGACTACTCAATCCGAAGTCTCTCAGCAGAGACGTGGGAGCCAAGTTGCGAATGCGATGACTGTTTGTTTAATGACAAGAGATATTTCGTCTTGCCCTCATTCACAACCAGACCCATTTGCTTCGGTTCTTTATCTATTCTGTAGAAAGCAGACCTAATGGCGCGGTTGTTAAGGTCAATGATATCAATATCATCCTCGTACGCCAGCATACTATGGAAGATGGTACCTTCTCTATTTAGTTCTGCAGCTCAAATTATTTTCTACAAGAGTAGATTGAGAAAGTTGCATGATAGGGAGTCACCTTGACTGAAACCTCGTTTGGTATGGAACGGCTCGAAGAGGTCCTTCCCGATCCTGACGGAGCTTTTGGTATTGCTCAACATCATCCTTGCCGTATTGGTGTTGCGGGGATTCCAAATTCAGACATAGCGACATAAAGGCAGCTTCATTTCGTGCTGTCAAAAGCAGCTTTGAATTCGACGAAGATATGGTGCGTGTCGTCACTATAATTGCAATGAATGACTTGAATTTAAATCTAACATTGCAAAGACAGCGGAATAAAATTCACAGCTTCCCAACAATTGGTCGAGAAGCTGGAAGTTTTTCACCTTGACGTAATTTCACTTCTTTAGATAATTGTAAATATAAAAAAAAATCATCGGACTTATTTAAAAGCTTCAGACTTCTTCCCAAATTCTGTAAAAGAACGAATTCCATTTTTTGGATTTGATATGAATTTGGGCACTGTTGTACATCGTTTTTGATTTTTTAGTCATAAAATTTGTTTATGCATTTAAGACATTACATTAATGGCAATTTGGGGCCATTTGTAGTGTATATTATTCTTGGTTCTACCTATGTATATAACAGACTATATCTATGTTTCCTGTATAAGCCAATTATACTCCGAAGTAAGATATGAACTTTCTTATGGATTTTTGACTCTGTCTCGAAGCTGTAATACGTTGGAAACTTCGTTCTTTTACAGAAAATATTATTCGTCGCCAGCGGCGCGTTGTACCCCAACGCGCGGGATACCTTAGTGATTTTACGAGTAGATATAATACCGAATGCCATACCTGTGGATATTAGATTTAGAATGCATGAAAATCTACGTTTTTCTTGTCTGTGTGTTCCTTAACGCTAAACATTCAGATCTTGTATGGAAAACTTTTTATTTGGCAAAATATCTTTATAAATATACTTTGGCATGGATTATTGTCCAATGCATTTGTCAGTTAAATTTTTTGGATTTTTTTAATTGTGTAGGGTATGCCAACGTTTTTTCTTGTATTATGCCAGTTTATGTGTTTGTTATATACCATCAATTGTTTGTTCGTTTCGTTACTCTCAAAAACTCGGCAAATTGAACACAGCTAACGTGACTAATTTGCTTTTTAATCGGGCATTTGTAATGAATTTAAAAAAAATGTCGCTTCCTTCAGAGAATTATTCGTGCGTGCCAAAGCATTCTTTAGGCTGCAGCAGCGGAACCTCAGCGATCTGCGCTATGCTTTGTGATTTAACTTCAATGAATGTGTATTTTTGGCACAAGCCTGCAGTAAATGCGCACCCATGTGTGAATGAATATCACTTAACCGTACACGGTAGATAACGACCTTGAACTTTGAACACACTTTATGGCAGTCGCACACATTTCAGCTGCCTATCAAAGTGTTGAATGACATAATTTGACAGCTGTTGATGAGGTAAAAGAGAAGAAATTCAATGTAAACCATTTGGACTTGCATATTGTTGGTGTATATGTAGGCATTTATGTTGATAGGGGTATATAAAATGCGCGACCACGCGGGTACCACATGCATTCACAAAATGCGGCGCGTAGAAAAACAACAAAAATTGTATTTTATATGGTCGAGTAATAAAATTTAATCCAATTTTATATTACAACATGAGAATTTAAATGTTAATAAGACTAGTGTCCATACATACAAGTATGTATGATATACAATATACAAGTGTGCTATTTGCGCTCTAGCGGGTGGATGCGCCACTTGAGAGCGGCTGTTAGCGGTCATTACTACATTTAGTCGGCACTGCAGCTGCAGCTGTCGTACACTTATTCAAATAAATATACATTCATATATTCATTTATTTAATTGAGTGTTGAGCAATTTCTGCTGCCGGCGCGCATTGCACGAATATTTTATTTTATAATGCCATTTGATTGTGATTTTTAGTGAAATAAATGCATACATAATCGCTGGTACACCTACCTCATAAGTGTGCGCGTCTTTTTTTTCGAATATTTTACAAATTTCATATACATTTTTGTCGCATTAATACACACACCTTTGGCAAACTTGTCATTTTTGTCACTTTCAATTGTGCATTAAATTTTTAGTACAAATGAATTATTACACAAATTTTATTGCAAAAATGAGAATGTGATATGATTTTTGTGACGCCATTATGTCGCTTGACGCCATTAAATTGCGACCTAACAGTTTGTCAGATAACCCTCTTAACATTTTTTTTTTAATTTTCGTAGTACTTGCATTTTTATTGTTAAATATTTTTTGTTTTGATACTTTGTAACTTCATTAAAATTATTAATAAAAAGTAAAATTCATTCAATTTGTTAACCTTCAAAATTACTAAACTGGTAAAAAACGCTAACTTCGGTTGCACCGAAGCTAGAATATGGCAGATATACATACATATGTTATAGTTAGGTTAGGTTAGATTAATCTGGTAGGTCAATAAACCACGCACAGACCAGTTTGGTACTTTGCGATACAAGATAGAGTTCAGTTGCTAAGTCCAAGATGAATAATCATCCTTCATGATGCTTGCGCTTGACGCGACTTTTAATAGATTCTGCGGACTCACTATCGATACCTCCTCCATTGTATCATACCGTGGTTTTCCTGGTGCCGTGCTCTAGACCATTCCTACAGTCTTCTCGTTCTGTCAGCCCCGTCTTGTGGGGGGTTCCCATCATGTTTCTACAGGTTCTTCTATTGTAATGCCAATAGGAATTCTGTCTACTTCCGATCTACCATTCTGCACATGACTTTTGCAGTTTTGCACCCAGGTAGCTCTTTCCATTTAGGTCGTATAAACAATGCATGGGTTTGCGAATTTTCATCATGTTTTCGGATGTTAGTCGTACACTATTCTCGTCCACTATTTCAAGATGTCTTTGTGACCTGGCACTCAGTAGATTCAAGTTGCTTGCTTCTGGCAATACTTTCCACTATCGCTCTGCTTCCCAAGACACTTCTGGCCGATATGCGATATGAGGTTACTGCCTTTATTGCTGCTTGGCTATCTACGCAGATGTTGACTCTGGAATTGCCTGCAGGTGCATTAGAGGCCAGTTCCGCGGCTTTCGCAATAGCACAGACCTCAGGTTGAAATACAGAGTTCGTCCGGAAAGTAATAGGACTGATTAAAAAATGTATTGAACCAATCGTTAAAATTTTTTAAGAACTTTTAAAATAGGCTTCTTCTGCGTCGTTGCAGCGCTGCCAGCGCGATTTCGTAAGCATTGAAGGCGGCACGGAAAGTATTCACCGGTTTCAAAATGCTTTCCTTTCATCGACCTTTCCAGGAAAGGAAACAAAAAAAGTCCGGGGCCACATCTGGGATGGGATGCCAGCCCGGTAGCTGTTCACAAGAAATTCGGTGTGAGCCAGAGCGTTGTCGTGGTGCCATTTCCAATCAGCTGTGATGTCTTGTCGAACTTGATTGACCCTTCGTTTGAGTCTCTTGACGACTTCCACCTAAAACTTGGCGTTGACGGTTTGTCGGGGAGAAACAAATTCATGGTGGACGATGCCTTGGATGTCAAAAAAGACATCGAGCATCGTTTTTACTTTGGATATGCTTACTCATCAACGACCTATTCCCGTTCCTCCAAAAAGATCTGGTGCCACCAAAACACACAACTTGTGGCTAAAGCAACAACTGGGTAACCCTTTTGCTCATGACTTTTGCAGTCTTTAACCCAGGTAGTTCATTCCATCAGGTTTTGATTTTCTTTGCCATGCTTCTGTCGATATCGTCGTATAGACAATGTATGGGTTTCCCTATGTTGGTATGGGTGTTTGCCATATGCCATTCTTGACAATATCGTCCACTATCTCATTGTTCTAGATGCCTTTGTGGCCTGGCACTCAGTAGAAGTCAAGTTGCTTGATTCTGGCAACACTTTTCACTATCGCTCTGTTTCCCATGACACATGACCGCTTGGCTGTCTATCTTTTTCTATGTTTACTTTAAACATTCTTTCCCAGTTGACAAGTGGGATCATGTAATCGGTATTTGCTCAGCTGCCATTACCCATCGCGCTAGGGCCGAAGGTTCTATATGTAAATTCTCCTGCAGCCGGTAGTCGTCCCGCCGATTTTAATGCGCAGTTTTCAGCGAAGAGATCTAAAGGTGGCAGGTGGTCCGATATACAAAATTTCTTCAAATATTGTGCATTTTCTTGGATAATAACGAATGTGAAATATTATGAAGATATCTTGTCAAATAACAAAAGTTTCTGAGCGATATCTCGAAAACTGAGGGACAGACAGGCCTACATGGCTAAATCGACCCAGCTCGTCACGCTGATCATTCGTATATATACATAAGTACATTTTATAGGGTCTTCGACGTTTCCTACTTAATTGTTAGGAATTTCATGGCAAACTTCATTTACATACATATGTATATATAGTCGAATCACCATAATCCACAAAAAAAAATGCGAGTTAGAGAGACTTCGAGTTATGGAAGGAAATTTATATGAAATTTTATTGATATACGAATTATAGAAGTTTGAGTTATAGATGTTCAACTGCACATAGTATTTTAAAAAATGATCTGCATTATCCAATATAATTCCTATTACTTTTGCTACTATGTAATTTAATAATTTCTTAAAATTTTAACGAAATAATATTTCTTCGCATTCAACTAAGAAATTTAAAGTAATTCTTGCCGACCATTTTTTAATGAGTCACAATGTTGGCGCTTTTCTCTAATACATATGTATGTATGTACATTCTTATGACTTATAGAAAAATAATATAATTTTGTTGGTTATAAAATTCTCTCTCCTTTGCCAAAACTTGCACATTCATATTAATTGTTTAAACGCTAATTGTAAGAAACAAATTTTTGCCCATTTGTCACATGCTCTTTGCAAATTAAAATTGTCATCTAATATTTTGCGGCTTTTGCGTAGCATGCGAGAATAATTAAAATATCGATGTTTACATAATTATTCTACATGTCTCATATACTACACATAAGTTATTGTAGATTGCATAAAGAATATGTGTTCTGAATAAAAGACGAAATTTACTAAAATATTAAATAATTATTCCGTACTTGGCGAACAGCAAACCACCATTATCCTCAAAGGAATAGTTTTCGTTAAGCGATTTTATAACTTATTACGGAAGCTCAATGTGGAGGAATATAATAGACTATTGATAACCCGCTATTCTACATTAGTTAATAACCATAAAATTCAATCTAGACTCCTAAAACATTATTATTATATCTTATCTTTGTTATCACCTTCAAAATCAAGGGAAGTAAAGTTTAACCAATCTTCCAACCTTTATTCAAAAACGCAAGACTCAGAGCTTTGAGGAATTACAAAAGTTACAGCGAGCCAAAGGTGACATAGCTGTGGATGATTGTTTTTTTCTTGAAAAATTTTGTCCAATAACAATGATTTATGGGCGACTGGCTTAAGAGTTTTACGATCTATCGAACTTCATCAAGTGTTTTTGTGGATCCCTTACATCAAGTTCACAAAATTTTCGTTTGTTTAAACTTCTCGAAAGAGGAACTTATGAAAAATATCTCAATGCGGGTATATTTTCATCGTAGTTTCCGGGGATACTCCTTTAGCTTCTATAACTGTCTGATTAGCATTAATTGCATTATACAAAGTCTGTCGCAAAAGAAACTGAACTTTTTAAATATAACTGTTTCTGGTGGCGTCACCTATTGGTGGATACATGAAATAAAAGTTTGATAGTATCTTGTTGGCATTTCGTAAAAATTTTAAGACAATTGGATAACTACAATCGATGTTATCGATCAAAAAGTGACAGCAGCTTTTGGTCATCGGACGTAAAATGCAAAGAGCAAATATTAAATTTTGTTTTAAACTTGGGAAAACGTTTACTGAAACATTTCAAATGATGAAAGTGCTGATTTGCTTTTACGATTCCGAGGGTATTTTACACCGAGAGTTCGTCCCACCTGGCCAAACGATTAATGCTGCGTTTTACCTTGGTGTTATGAAGCGTCTTGTGCCGTGTCATCGGTCGACGCTTGTCACTGATTTTTTAACCAAAAACTCCATATTAACCGATAATCACTCACCCTACTCACCTGATCTGGAACCCTGTGATTTTTACCTATTTGGAAAACTTCATTTGCCTATGAAAGGACACTGGTTTCAGGACATTTCAGCTATCCAAAAGGCGACGACCGATATTCTCAAGACCATTCCGAAAAATGACCTTAAACACTCATTTGAAATGCTGATTGACCGGGCTAAACGCTGTATCGAAGCACAAGGAAACTACTTTGAATAAAACAGTATAACTTTTGAAAAATATTAATTTTTTGTTGTTTTTTTTAACAGTCCTGCTACTTTTGCGACAGACCTTGTAACTTTCGATTTCTAATATCTTTTCTTCGCTTTTTACTGAATGCTTATTCATGTAGACTGGCCGATTTTGATGATGTTTTAACTGGCAGATAGCAAATAGGGAATAACTAGGTGTATTTTTTCCATGAATTTCTATAATACCTTTAAATTTATTATTTACGCCACGTCCACTTTGTAAAAAACCTTAAATATAGATGCCCATTAAGGGGTTACATGGGTTTCTTCGGGTAAAAAACAGCCTTTTTTCAACAATATTTTTCTCATGTAAAAAATTAAATATTTTATTAGAATTTTTTATTGTTACAAACATACACTATTAACAAAAAAATTCTGAAATTTTCGGAAATAATTGCCATTTCCGGTTTTGAAACCCGCAAACTCATGTAATCCATTAATACTTCAATGCCTTATACCAAGTTTCATTAAGATGGCTGATTGTACTGAGCTGTAACTCCAAATATATTTGAAATATTAATTTGAAATTTTATTTTTAGAAACGGAGACTATCAAAATTTGCAAACTTGCAGAACATTTTTTTTGGCTTTACACACTAGGTGCGCCCCTTGAAATTAGTAACAATTTGCCGGTAGTTTAACAATCACCACTGACGTAAAGAATGACAAATGAAACCGCCCACAACTGACAGCTGTTGCGAACAACAAGTCGGACAAAAGCGAAAATAAACATGTTGCCGGTAGTGTAGAGAGTGGCAGCGTGCTAAAACGCTCGTTTTGTGCTAAAGAAAAACAAAATAAAACACAAATAATAAGAGAAAAATAAAAAGCTGAAGAGATTTGAATTGTGGCAACATGCCATTGACAAACGTTTTGGGCGTTGATTGGACCAATACATATCACCATTTGGATATGCCTTCAAATGGGCGCAGAGCACACAATTCTTATACTCTTGCAACATGTTGCCACAGCGTATAAAAGTTTTGTTCACCTCAAAATAATCGTGTTCAATATAAGGTTATATACATATGTATATTGGGTAGTCGAAAAAGTCTTTTCATATTTTCATATAGATGTGTATAAATGATGAAGATGATGAGTTAAAATCCAGGTAGCTGACGATGGGGGCCAAAAAAATGCCATTAATCGAAAACCTATAAAATGCTTTAACTAATCCGCAAATTAAGACACAAAACTCTGCGTGGATTCGCCTCCCAAAAAGTTAAATGTATATATCTCACAAGCTACTAAACCAAATTTGGTTGAGACCGTTTTTCTCTGCACCTCCTTCTCCAGTATGAAAACAAAATGATAGCCCCATATATTGGTTACGTTGAAGATTAGTAAAAGTATGATAACTCAGAGGCAATGAATTTTACACTTACGATGGTACGGAAGAGTTTAATAGCAGCCGCTAGCAAAATAGAACATTCGCGCAGTACCGCCCACGTTTAAGGGAAATTCTTTATCTGTTAGAATCGGTTTTGTTTTCAAGACTTCAAATTTATTGGGGAATGTTTATTATCATTCGAAAGAACATTAATTGGCATATATATTTTGAAGATTATCTCTTTCAAATGTTTTCCGCGGCTACGTGCCAGATTGTTCTTCCGTTAAGTCCAATTTTCGATGACTCGTTCGGGCATTTCGTCTGGTAACTGGTGGATAACATGCGTTATGTTTTGCTCCAAAGCCTGCATCGAAGCGGGATTGTCCGCATAGATTTTAGACTTTACATGTTCTCACAAGAAAAAATCTAACGGTGTGATATCAAACGATCTTGGTGGTCAATCGGCCGGCCCAAAACGTGCAATTATCTGCTCATCAAAGTATTTTCTCAGTGAATCCATCGATGGATTCGATGTGCGGGAAGTAGCGCCGTCTTGTTGAAATCAAATGTCACCAAATATCAATTTCAGGCATCAAATAGTCGGTTATCATAGCACGCCATTGACGGTTACGTTCTCACCGTCATCAGTTTTGAAGAAATATGGGCCGAGGATTCTACCGGTCCACAAACCACACTAAATCGTTGTATTTTCTGAATGAAATGGCAGTTTTGAATCTTTTAGGTTGCTTTTCGATGCGTCAATTTCGCTTGTTTACATACCCATTAAGCCAGAAATGGCTTTCATCGCTGAACAAAATTTGGCTCGAAAGCGTCGGATCTTCTTGGAACTGTTCAAGAGCCCATAGAGCGAAGCGATGTGACATTAGAAGGTTGAACGGCTTAAGATCTTGCACAAGCCTTATTTTATACTCTTTCAATTTAATATCTCGACGTAAAATGCGCCAAGTCATTCCATACGTTAGTCCGAGTTGCTGTAACGGCGCCGACTTTCCACGGTCTTCGCGCACACCCTGAGCTACAGCTGATACATATATTTTCTTCTCTGCGTGCTGGCCGTCAGTAGGCCGATTATGCTGACTATAAGTTGAGCGGAGTGTATTCTTTACAGTACGTGAATTTTTTAAAGAAGTTGAACGATTTGTAGACTTTGTTCAATCTTAAGTATTTCTATGATGAAATGCCAAACAATGCTGAACATAAATATCATGACAGTTTGATACGATTTTCGCGGGATCTGTCATAAAAGAAGTACCTCTACTTGGATCACCCGTTATATTTTTCGCTATTTTGGTAGACTTTATGCCGAATATGCAATCTGTGTGTGATTTAACTTCATGGAATTGCATGGAAACATGTTCTCAAGTATCTATCAACTTATGTATATCACATAAATCTCACTTCAGTTAACTAGGTTGAATTAAAAATAAATATCTCGGGCATGAAACAAAATGTATTAATGGAACTACGTGCGTCTATGACCTATAAAATAAGTTCAGCTACAATATATGACTGTATGGACCATAGTGTATGGTATGCCTTTAATGATTTCGTCGAACAACAAATATGGAGTTCTTACACAACATTGTATAATATAAAGTTTTTCAACATCTGAAAGTATTTTCTAAACTTTGAGCTTTTTAAATAGTGCGAGTATAAATTTTCGGTTACACACGTGCTTAGACCTTCCCTACTTGTTATTTTTGGTAAAATTTTGTGACTAACAACGAGGCAGCAAATTTTTGATGAATAACAATTTTGGGGAAATTTCCTACACATACCTACAGAAAAAACAGCTGCGGCAAAGTCGAACGACAAAATACAGACAATGCCAAAGCAAGAGTTATAATTTAGAAAAATATTTAAAAATATGTATTATTTTGTGTTTGTATTTTACCGCTCGCTAGCCAATCAAATTTTGAAAATTTTCTTGCACGCCGTTGTTGCCAATTTCGGCGAAAATCGCTTATACAATGCGTCCGTTCAACGGTCAACAGCCGCGTGCTGCTTGCTGTTTTTATTTTTGCTTGTATATACATACATATGTATGTACATATGTAGTTTTGCATTTTCATTAGCATTTAAGTATTTAAAAATAATCTCATACTAATTTATTTTTGAATACCTGTGTTTTCTTTCTGTTGTTTTTGTTTTTGAGTGCTGTTGTTGTTGTTGGCCGCTTGTTGCGGTCGCTTACGATCACAAAAGAATCGTTTATTTTTATTGCACAAGTGCTACATCTTTCTTGCTTAACTTTATGTACTTGCTGCTGGTCCAGTGAATTGTTGGGCTCGCTGCTGGTGGACTCTTCGTGGAGGTGCTCGTAAATTATAAAGTTTCTTCCTTGAAGATTTGCCGTTTTAAACACTTTTATGGTTTCTTAAGTGATTTATGGTTGGTGTGATTTTTCAATCGGCTATAAAATTTGCTTAAGTTATGAGTGCCCAATATAAAAATTGAGGGCTCTTATAGTCTTTGACAGATAATTTCAACCTGAACAGTGTGATCTTTCGTTTTTAAAAGAAGTTTTGTTAATGTTTTTATATTTACTTTTGTTACTCTGATCGTAATTAAAAGCTCTTCACGATTAAAAGTTACCTTTTTTAAATAAAACTTTTTGAATTTTGTTCGAAGTTCGATAAATCACTTTTACAAATATAAACAAGTAAGGAAGGGCTAAGTTCGGGTGTCACCGAACATTTTATACTCTCGCATGATAAAGTGATAATCGAGATTTCATTATCCGTCATTTATATATTTTTCAAATATCGTATTTGTGTAAAGTTTTATTCCGCTATCATCATTGGTTCCTAATGTATGTATATATTATACAGAGAAGGCATCAGATGGAATTCAAAATAGCGTTATATTGGAAGAAGGCGTGGTTGTGAACCGATTTCACACATATTTCGTACATGTCATCAGGGTGTTAAGAAAATATTATATACCGAATTTCATTGAAATCGGTCAAGTAGTTCCTGAGATATGGTTTTTGGTCCATAAGTGGGCGAGGCCACGCCCATTTTCAATTTAAAAAAAAGCCTGTTTGCAGCTTCCTTCTGTCATTTCTTCCGTAAAATTTAGTGTTTCTTACGTTTTTTGTTAGTCGGTTAACGCACTTTTAGTGATTTTCAACATAACCTTTGTATGGGAGGTGGGCGTGGTTATTATCCGATTTCTTCCTTTTTTGAACTGTATATGGAAATGCCTGAAGGAAACGACTCTATAAAGTTTGGTTGACATAGCTATAGTAGTTTCCGAGATATGTATAAAAGACTTAGTAGGCGGCGGGGCCACGCCCACTTTTCCAAAAAAATTCCGTCCAAATATGCCCCTCCCTAATGCGATGCTTTATATATATAACCCTATATCTGACTCTTTTAGTTTTAGGACTTACAAACAACCGTTATGTGAACAAAACTATAATACTCTCCTTAGCAACTTTGTTGCGAGAGTATAAAAATAGAAATAGAGGCTATGACAGATATGTCACACTTTGTTTTGTTCACAGTACACTTTCGTTGAAATGTGTTTGACAGAGGCATACATGAAACCACATAACCTTTCTCTCAAATACTCCTAAGGCCGACTCAGCAGATGATGTATTGTCCATGTCTCCGCACCATATAGAGACAGGAATGTTGAGTGACTTGTAGAGTTTGGTCTTTGTTCGGCGAAAGAGAACTTTAATTTTCAAGGCTGATATTATTGTTGGTGTTGAAGCTTGTACCAAGACAGACTAAATTATCTACGACTTTGAAGTTATGACTGACAAGTACCAAGACAGACGAAATTATCTATGACTTCGAAGTTATGACTGACAACAATTACGTGGAAGCTAAGTTACGAGTGCGACGACTGTTGGTTTGATGACAGGAAATAACTCGTTTTGCTCTCGTTCACTGTCAAACCCATTTGCTTCGCTTCCTAATCGAGTCTGGAGAAAGCAGAACTAACGGCGCGGTTGTTGTGGCCAATGATATCAATATCATCGGCGTACGCCCGCAGCTATACAAACTTTACCTTCTCTGTTTAGCTCTGCAGTTCGTATTATTTTCTCCAGCAGTAGATTGAAGCAGTATTGGTATCGAACTGTTCGAAGAGTTCTTTCCCGTTATTGATGGAGCTTTTGGTGATGCTCAACGTCAGCTCACACAGCCGTTTTAGCTTTGAAGGGATACCAAGTTCAGTCATAGCGGCATAAAGGCAGTTCACGAGTCATTTCTAAGATTTGGCGCTTGGTGAATATCTGGCCGGTTATTGATTTCCCAGGTTTAAAGTCACACTGATAAGGTCCAATCAGTTTGTTGCTGGTGGACTTCAGTCTTTCACACAATACGCTTGATAATGACTTTATATGCGAAATTAAGTAGTCTTATGCCACGGCAATTGGCACATTATACCATCGTCATCATGGAGAATCGGGTTTGACATCTCCAAATGTTACACTTTCATTGTCATTCAGCAAGCTAGAGGAGTGTTCCCTCCATAACTTCAGTATGCTCTGAACATCAGCCACTGGATCACCAATTGGGATTTACAAGAGCATGATCCCTTTTTGAAACTTTCCTTTAGTCGCCGCATCTTTGCGCAGATTTTTGAAGCCTTACTCCTTTCGGTTAGCTTCTCAAGCTCTTTATACTCACGTATTTCGGCCTCTTTCTTTGTTTTGTCTGCATATGTTTCCTTCTTTTTATCAAAAGATCCGTAAAACAAAAATTCTCCAAATACCTTCATAAGACCTTGCCTTTGCTGTGCTATTTTTTTATTGTTTTGCTTAGCTGTCCTATTGGCTTTTAGTTGCAATCCTTCATACCAAGACTTGTGTCAGGACTTTTTTATTTATCTCAAAATGTCCTCTGAAGCGACTTAAGTTTGACAGACAGTTTTTAATGTTTTCCGTTTTTTTTTATTTTCGATAGTAATACTTTTTCTAATTTATTGTAAAAATATACTTTTGCAAAATAAATTTTAGCATTTCGGTTATGTCTGATCACCAGTGCAGTTCTATTTTTATTATTATTGTTTTTGTACAATTTTGCAAAACAAATTTGTTGTGATACATTTCTGGTCCGCCATATATTGACGTCAATTACCGTATTGAACAAGTGGTCGCAACGTACGAATCATAAGTTCATTTGTCCTTCGTCTAGGGTTCGTCATAAGTCTTTGAGTCGAAAACACACCTATATTTTTGAGTTTTCTTCATTTTGGCTTTTGCAATGCTATTTGTTGACTTAGGTTATTGTTTATTGTTTTTGAAATAATTGAGTCGCTGGCGATTCGAAAGTTGAATTGCTTAGAATGGTGAAATTTATTGGCATAATTTATAAATAGCATTTTCTGAAACTATGCTGAAAGCATTTAATGATGAAACATATTTTTTACTGCGAAATTTTTATTTTATTTTTTTGTATGTGTTTTTGAAGAGCAATTTCTTGAAAATCAAATAAAACTTGTTACGAAATTTAACGATAATTTTCAAAACAATATTTTTTTCTACTTTCAGGTGAGTTTTACTAATCACAGAAGTTCCGAACAATGAATACCACTTTTTATGTTAAGGTTTCGAGTTAAAAAGGTAATTTTTCCAAAAAATATTTCCGCCATCTCTCTTTCATAAATAATGATTACCTGGCTGCATTGCAAAGTAGATGAGTTTCCGTCAACAAACTTGATATAATTAAAAAAATATAATCGCAATACATTCATGGAGAAAAAGGTTTTGTGAACCAAAAATAGCATATGAGAAAACGGTAAATAGTTAAAAAATATCTTATGTCACCGTAAACAAAAGCGAATGCGCCAAAGCGCTTAGGTAACTTTCAGTTTCTTCCGCAAACGCACAATTTTCACATAGCCAGGTGAAAAGCGTGTGAAAAGAAGGCAAACTTAGTTTATCAAGTGGGCGAAGGTGAGCAAATGTTTGCTGTGAACGACGGTGTGTTGTGTTGCTTGAACCCGTCGGGCATTTAGGTAAGCAAAGAGCTGTAGACAACAGTTCGTAGATGTGGCGCCCAAGTGACTGCTGTTGACCAAAACAGTTAAAACAACTAAAAGCCGGAAATGACAGAGCAAATACCATGGGAATGGACTTTAAAAGCGAAGAAATACTAAAAAGATGAAATAAGAATTATAAAACAAATTATATAATAACCCGGCATGAATATTATACTAAGTCGCTCTTGTAATTTAAGTACGAGTTTATGTTTACAAAAAATTAGGAAGATGTTGTATGAAAACAAACCTGGATTAAACGATTTTTATCCAACCTCATCTAATTCCAAGTATAGGCAGGTCCCTCTTTCCCTGTTCTCTCCAACGGAGTGGAGGTCTCCCTCTTCCTCTGCTTTCCCGTCGGATACTGCATCGATAAGTCCAAGTTTGATAACGATGGGCTTTAATCTTTCACACAATACGCTCTATAGAACCTTATATGCGATATTGAGGAGGCTTATCCCACGGTAGTTGGGGCAGATTGTGGGGTCTCCCGTTTTGTGGATTGGGCAGAGCACACTTAAATTCCAATCGTCGGGCATGCTTTCGTCCGACTATATTTTACAAAGAAGCTGATGCATGCTTATCAGGTCTTCGCCGCCGTGTTTGAATAGCTCGGCCGGCAATCCATCGGCCCTCGCAGCTTTGTTGTTCTTCAGACGGTAATTGCTATTCGAACCTTTACTTGGTTGGGCAATGGATGGTATCAACTGTTCTTTTGCCTTTTCCGAAAGTCAATGGTTTCGTTTGCAGTGCAGTCAAACTGTTCCCTTAAACCGAGTTGCTAATGAGTGCTCTCAGACAGTTGTTGTGCAAGTCGATTAGACAATCGTTCGACTGTCTGTTTTGATTGCAGCTTCTCGACGTCAAACCTTCTATGTGTTTGTTGACGCGCGTTTCTTGCTGCACAGAGGCGGGTGCGTATCTTGCCTGCAACAAGATGGTGGTCCGAGTCAGTCTTAGGAACTCTGAGCCTACGCACGTTTAAAGCACTGGAGGCGTGTCTTCCGTCTGTCACAACATGATTGATCTGGTTGGTGGCTTTTCGATCTGGAAAGAACGAGGTAGCTCAATGAATTTTCCTATGCTGGAATCTAGTACTACAGGTAATCATATTTCGGGCCCCGGCGGAGTTGATCAGCATCGACATTTGGTGACGTTTCATGATGGAGGCTAATTTTACCGACCGTTGCGCCAAAGATACCTTTCTTGCTCACCTTGGTGTTAACCAAACAGAATTTCCGATTCTTTATATGGCCACTATAGTAAATGCCACAAGACCTACTCGTCTCAGAGTAGCAGCACATTCCTAATTAAGTGATCGGACATTTCAGGTGCATGCCATAAAATCGTAATCCTAAACATGTTTGCAGTGGTTCAGTTTTTTTTACGTGGCGGGTCCCAAACCCAGGGCTTTCTCACTTTAGCTCGCCTTCGAACGGATGTTTTTTGGCTACCCAGAGAATACTTGGTCTAAGCTCGGAAGTCGCAAGCTGCTTCAGCCATATGTAAAAAAAATCGTTTCTGGCAACTCCCAAATGGTTGGTGCTCAGAGAACTTTTCTCACTTGCGTGAACTGCTACAGATGGCTTCATCCTCCCTATGAAATATACATATAATAGGTTGTCAAAAAGTCTTGCGGTATTTTCGCTATTGGCGCTGAAAGCGCGTAGTTCTAGTTTTATTCGTCGGGTCATGCAATACCCTTTTGGAAAGCTCATTTCACGCGCTAACACGTGTTTGATTGATTTCTTTCGTTTCTTTTAAGTCGTTCGTGAGTTATAGCGTCGCAAACATGGAGCAAAATAAAGGGAAAATACGGCATATTTTACAGTACTACTACGATAAAGGCAAAAATGCATCTCAAGCCGCCAATAAAATTTGTGCAGTTTATGGACCCAATACAGTTTCCATTTCCACCGCACAACGATGGTTTCAACATTTTCGTTCTGGTGTAGAGGTGGTCGAAGATGCGCCACGCTCCGGTAGGCCTGTCGTCGAAAATTGCGATAAAATCGCTGAATTGGTCGAAAGAGAGCGGCATAGTAGCAGCCGTAGCATCGGTCAAGAGCTGGGCATGAGTCATCAAAAATTCATTTCAATTTCAATAAAAAAAAAAAAATTAATAAAAATACCGCAAGACTTTTTGACAACCCATATCAATGATCAGCGTCACGAGGTGAGTCGATTCAGTCAAGTCTGTCTATCCTACTGTATATACGCGATGAAAAACTAATTCAGTTGTCTGAGATATGGACTTCCCAAAAATACCAATATCGGACGCCTACAGCATATAGCTGCCATACAAACTGAGCGATAAAGCATATATTTTTGTATAAAAAACTATTTTATTTAAAAGATATCTTCATGAAATTGGGCACGGATAATTGTCAATGACAACGGTAAATTATCCAAAGAAATTATTTGGATCAGACAACTTTGTCTTATAGCTGCGCTGCCATACAATCTGATTACACCCAATAACTATCTGTTTGGATCATATCAGTGATCAAGTCCAAATTTGACCAGATATTAACCAAATCTTAATATTTATTAAACGATGAGCTTAGAAACAACTAAGAGGAGGCGGTGCCATGTGTATTCATTGGACCAAATTAGCAGTCTTAATTTCAGAAATATATTAAAACTAATAAAATTTCCTCAACTGTTGCAGCTAGTGGCCAGCTAAAGCTTAAAGCATTCAAAACTAGACTTTGTAAGCTTTTAAGTAAATAAGGCGGTAAATTTGATTTGGCCACAGACAAACGTTACAACAATGCGAATATTGTGTGCGAGTATAATAAAAGTAAATAAAAGCTTAGGAAATATGAGACAAAAGGAAAATATGTGCACACAAAATCAACAAAGGAAGTGAATAGGAAATTAGCATACAAAAGAGACGCAAAAGAGCAAAATTCAAAAATAATACATATAGACATTTATCTATGTGTATCTGTGCGAAGTAGTATATTTTATATTTTCTTATTTTTCCTTTTGCTAAAAACCACATTATAACTGCAGCTGCCTGCAACGCTCCGATTCCAGCAAACAATGACCGCAATTTTTCGCAAGATCTAACAGATAATACGGGTATATTGCATGTGTATATATGTTTACTTGTGCAGATATTTTGTTGCAGTAATGTGCATATGTATTGTCTTTATGGCCCATTGTTGCAAAATTCTTTCAGTACAGCGTGCGCTGCCAGCTGGGGCTAGCGGATGACCAACGCGTTGGTCGAAGTACAACAAAAACGAATTACATACTCGTAAATGCATAGGGTTTCCCAACATAGACTAGCTACCTAGTTTGACACAGATTTATGATCACTCTGGCTTTTCAGAGATCTAAAAATTGAAGGTTAAGTTATTGAAATTTCATGAGGAACAATTTGAGGTTAGGCTTAAGATCTCAGGAGTGCAGGGTGTTGCAAAGTTACGAGAAGAAGACCCTTGAAGCGACAACAACGTTATCGAAACGGGCCTGGAAACTATTTGGTTAGTATTTTATGTCGATAGAATAACAACAAGAGCAAAGCAGGTAGCTGTTAGACTCTCTAGTAGTATTTTGTAAAATTAATTTTTTATTCAGCAAAAACAAAATTGTTTCAAATTCGAGAACTTAAAGTACAGCTGTTGCTCTTTATGTTTATTCAGCTCCTTGAAAATTACTTCTAGACACTTTTCTCCTTTTTAACGTTGACAAGTATTGTACAAGAACTTAAGGGGGTATTCTGGTCTAGAAGCATGAATTTCAGGTAATTTTTAAAGTGTCGTAAAAAAGGCAATTTATATTTTTACTATCCATTTTTTATTAGTTATTGGTTAATTTTAGAAGAGTACAGAAAAAAATTAAAAACTGAAAAAAGTAAAAAATTTCAAAAATTATGAGCTGACGAAGTGGGGGTCTCTAAACATTTCCACGTGACCATAACCATGATTGCAACCCCCCTAGTTATCTGAAACCAAAAAAAAAAAAGATTATTAATCTAGAATAATGTCGCAATGGCCGGAACTACGGAAAAATGGGAAAATTTTTTTTTCACAAAATGGCGACTGCCTGAAAAAAAAAGTTTTTTTGGATCACTTTTTCTGACTATTTCGAATTTTTTAAAAATAATAAAAATAAAAATTTGGGGATGGGGCTAGTTCCAACCATAGACAAGCCTATAAAGAAGACTCTATAAAAATTTCAAGTAAATCGGTCCAGTAGAACCTGAGAAATCGTGGGTATCCTTCCGAAAAAGTCAGTTTTAAGAAAAACGCGTTTAAAGTCTCGCGTAAAGTCTTTTGTTCGATTAGTTCCGGCCGAACCAGTTTGGATGCCGGGTCAGAAAAATGCCTCTATCTCCGAAAATAATTTGAATTTTGAAAAATCCACTTGCACACATATTCTTGAATAGTTAAACTTTGAAAATATAAAAAAAATCGATTTTTTTTAATTTCTAGACCAGAATACCCCCTTAAAGCTCAACTACCACTATTACAGGCCCCTTTATGTTTCTGTATGCTTATAAAGCGTCTTGTGTGTTGAATTGTCAAGCCTCTTATTACTATACTTTTTTTCATTTTCTTTGCTTAGCAGACAATATGCGCCGACTAAGCGCTACAAAACAATGGACACATTCGAAAAACAAACAATACTAATTTCAGTGTGAAAGAAGCAAAACTAAAGTAATAAAAAATAAATGTTTAAAGCTGTCATAAATAAAGTTGTTACATTAGCAATAAGAAAGGAATAAAAAGTGTAGAAAAAAATATGAGATTTCTAAAACAATAGCGTGGAATTGTTTTACGAGTAGAAACAATGCTTAGAAATAAATTTGTGTGAAAATGTGTTGCGATAAAGAGACGACAAATGCTTTAAAAATATGTGGGAAGAAAAGAGAAATAGAAATACCGATATAAATGGGTTGATAACGGAGTTAAGAAAACTAAGATTTTTATATACAAAATAGTTGGCTCAACATTCTTCTTAAGGCCTGAATCGTCAATGGATTCTTTGCATCACATGACATGAAGTCTAGCAACATCTCATCGTACAAACGAGACGATAAATTCTTTATCGCACTTTTAGATTTTCACCTTACAATGGAGACCACTAAAATCCATCAAAACGAGTTTTTTGGAAAATTATACCAATCTTCGCGTTTTCCGATACCATTTCTGTAAGTTGGTCTTTTGCTTTAAAACAGGTTTCAATTTCTTCGACTTCTAGCGATAATCCTTGCTAGGTGTTCGCAAAAAAACTAAAAACAAATGTTTTAAATGATATGGCAAACACGCTCCGTTGCTCTGTTTAGGTGTCAGCTTTCTCGGTAAAACTCAGTTTACGGCCATCCAAAATAATTTTGTCGATTTTCTAAAGTTTTGGTTCGTACCGTACTCTATTGAACATCCACTGAGTTCGTCTTCTGCGGAGCTTAGTACATTTATTGTACAGAATTGAGAAAATCACTTATGAGTGGTGGCTTCGCCATATTCCAAAAAACACTTAGCAAGCCTGGTACATCAGCTGTGTATGTTGCCCGAGTGGACTGGAACCTATCTCATATATTTCCCTATAAATGCATCAGCTGATAAGACTCTTCTTCTTCTTTATTGGCATAGACACCGTTTACGCGTAGCCGAGTTTACAACAAGGCGCAAGTCGTTCTTCTTCTGTTCTTCTGTTTGGCACCAATTCGAGATTCCAAGTGTAGCTAGGTCCTTCTCCACATGATTTTTCCAACGGAGTCTAGGTCTTCCTCTGCTTCCCCGGCGGGTACTGCGTCGAATACTTTTAGAGCTGGAGCGTTTTCATCCATTTGAACAACATGACCTAGCCTGCGTAGTCGCTGTCTCTTAATTCGCTGAACTAAGTCAATGTCGTCGTATAACTCGTACAGCTCATCGTTCCATCGAATGCGATATTCGTTGTTGCCAATGCGCAAAAGGACCATAAATTTTCCTCAGAACCTTTCTCTCGAAAACTCGCAACGTCGACTCATCAGATATTGTCATCGTCCATGCTTCTGCTCCACATAGCAGGACGGGAATAATGAGTAACTTACAGAGTTTGGCCTTCGTTCGTCGAGAGAGGACTTTACTTCTCAATTGCCTACTCAATCCGAAGTAGCACCTGTTGGCAAGAGTTATTCTGCGTCGGATTTCGAAGCTGACGTTGTTATTGGTATTAATTCTGGTTCCAAGATAGACGAAATTATCTACGACTTCAGAATTACGACTGTCAACAATGACAGAGGCAAGTCGAGAGTGCAACGACTGTTTGTTTGATGACAGGAGATACTTCGTCTTGCCTTTGCTGCTAAGATTATAATAATTTATTTCTTCAGTCCTTCCAAATTGACAAAGTGAATCTTCTTCTCTTTGATATTAAATGAAATTCCGTTAAATTATTATACATTTTAAGTTTCTTTGTAAAAAATTAAACATTCTCTTATAAAAGCCACACTAAAGCTCCAACTTACGTAAAACTCAGCATCGGTTTCTTCAATTTTCATATACATTTTAAGTGAAATGTGTAATGCAATCGCAATCAAAGCCTTTTTCGGTAGAAAGGCAATGCAGCTTAATGGTCGAAAGCAAAACTGGAAGACCAAACAGAAAAAACAACAAGATGCCCTGTGATGATGGCATCACAAACTCTACAGTCTGGCCTTGTCTGCTGTCGACAGCGCTTAACATTGAATGAGGCAGTGAGCCATGCAAAGCAGCAGGACTCTCAACAGTCAAGCGGCGCAAAGCAACAAACATCAGCTGCGATAAAAAAAAGTTTTCAGAAAGTTGAGAGGAAAACAGCGCAATCAAATTAAACGATGTTAATGCAAATGCTTGCTCTGGTCTCTTTTCTTTTCGTTTTTTTTTTTTGTTAAGTTCTTCTCATTTGGCGTTCACATTCACTCAAGTGCTTGTGGGTTGTTGGCGCTGTGAGTTCGAATGCAGTTTCTGGGTCCCGGTTCCTTAATTCGCTATTTTCGAATACTGCAACAAGCAGTGCAACAACAAAGCTGCAAAGCAGATACCAAAATAAACTTGTAAAATAAGCAAAGTAAATAAAATAAAATAAAAAGTTTTTGTAAGCGTGGCGCGTCAGTTGCATTAATTTTAAAAAAACTTATCGCTTAGTAAATTTAAGAAACTTGTATCTGAAATACATTCTTCTCATACTTCTTGATGTTTTGCGAAATTGAAAATTGTATCGTGCAGATAGTGTCTATTTTATTGGGTTTTGATGTTTCAGGTTTTGAAATCAGTTTTCAAATGCTTGAGTTAGTTAAGCGAAAATTTTAAAAAAGTGGATGGATGTACAAGTACGTATGTATATATTATCGAATTGTACGAATTACATTCATGTATTATATATGGGGTATTCCATACCAAATCGACCACTTTTGAACCCGACTCCTTTAGATTTTGCTGAAACTTATCCATCCTCTTCATAAATAAAAATTTTCAAATTTTCAAAAATGAAAAAAATACAAAAAATATAAAAAAAATCGGCTTAATCCGGAATTAGCAGGGTAGTAGTCAAATTAATTGAAGTTTTTTTTTTGAGGAAAAAAAATATAAAAAAAAATGGCGAACTTCCAAAAAAATTTATTTAAAAAAAATTGTCAAATTTTCAAAAATGAAAAAAATAAATTCCACTCCGGGATTAACAGGTATAGTTGTCAAATTAATTGAAGCTTTTTTTTGAGAAAAAAAAAAATGGCGAACTTCCAAAAAAAAAATGAAGATTTTACTTAAAAAAACCGATTATTTTATATAATTGATCGTGTTAAATTTTTTTCGTGTATTTTTTCGAAAAGTTCATTCAAAAACAAAAATTAAAAAAAAAGATCCCCAAAAGTCAATTTCTACAAAAGTTATGGCTATTTGAAAATAAAAAAGCCATTTTTTTGAAAAATTCATAACTTTTTTGAAGTTGGACAAAAAATTTTGAAAAAATTCTCAAAAATGTTTTTCAAAGGGTAGAAAAGGATGGATAAGTTTCAGTATACATTTACATATTTATATATATAATACAAAAGATATCTTCCTCTGGTCTTTATATATAGAATTTCATGATTTCCGTTTAAACAGTTTATCTGTCCCCTTATATATCGTTCAAGTTATGAGATAAAATTACACAATTAGACAAAATTATTATAATTAATGCAATGTTATTTAATATCAGAAATAGATATTTAGATTTCTTACATATGCCGGTATGAAGTGAGCGTTAAGATACAAATTTTCCCTTGTTGTGAACGTGATTTAATATTTTCTCTGTTTGGTTGGGCTGACATCTGTCAAACATATTTAATTACCAACAACATCATATATTTTTATTGTGTTGAAATTGTCACATTTTGTACACAGAAGTGATGATTTATAGAAAGCATTACTTTTCTTTTTCCATTTGAAGAAAAGTGCTGCAGAGTCGCATCGTATGAGTGTCGAGGCATATGGTGATCATGCTCTATCAAACGCAATATGCAAAAGGTCGTTTCAACGGTTCAGAGATATAGGTTTTTATGTGAGAAATGAAGTGCGTGAAAGACCTCCAATAAAATTTGAAGACGCCGAACTGCAAGCAATATTGGATATTACTTTGAGTCAAAAGCAAATGGGAGCCATGTTAAATGTTGCGCAACAAACAATTTCACACCGTTTGAAAGTAACGGGAAAATCAAATAATGTGGAAACATGAATTGTATGGTGCCACTTGGACACTTATCGAATTATCCCCGGCGATGAAAAATGGATTTCTTTCAAGAATGCACCTGCACTTAAAGCAAAATCTGTTCAGGATACAGTAAAAGCACTTGGGTGAGAGCTGCTACGCCACCTGCAGTATTCACCAGACTTTGCCACTTCAGATTAATTTTAATCGATAGGACAAGCATTTTTAAAAAGCTTGCATTGCTCCTGCTTTTAATAGGCCTAAAGAACATATGTAACAAACCACTGAATTCAAAGCGGACAAACTTTCTTACAACACCATTTATACATGACGACATTGACATAGTCCAGCGAATTAAAAGACAGCGGCTACGCTGGCTAGGTCATGTCGTACGTACGTACCCGCCGGAGGAAGCAGAGGAAAACCTCCACTCCGTTGGATCGACCAGTTTGAAAAGGACCTGGCTTCGCTTGAAAACTCCAGTTGGCGCCATCTTGCGAAAAGAAGAAACGACTGGCGCGCTGTTGTGGTATGTTACGGTAGGCCTTCATAAGCTGTAAAAATTGAAAATTGCTTGGCGCCGTCCACCTGAAAGTACGATCAAAATCAAGATTAAGATCTTTTTATATCCTTTTGTGTTATAAAGAGTGAAGGGTATTCTAGTTTAGGCGCAGCTGAAGTTGACCTTCTTCTTGTTGTAATTTTGTATACTTAAGTCCATTATTTTTTTGTATATGTGTTTCTGTTAAAAATGATTTTTAAAATTTTTTATATTATACATTTCATTTGAGTATCTTTTTTTCATTTTTTATATTTTTAATTTTTTATTTTGCCTTTGTTTTATTTATATATCATTCTATTTCTATACAAATTCATTGCTCGCAATTACTCGCCTTGCCTGTGACATTTCCCTGTCTGCGATCAATCGGCTCTGAGTTACGCGCCACCATCACCGTTTACCGTGCGCACATTAATCAGTTTGCCGCTGAATGAATGTGAATTTTATTTTCTGTCAAAGTTTCGGCAATAAATTATTGTAAACCGCAAAACCGCAAAAAAAAAGAAATATTTTATCATTTAAATCAATTAATTTTACAATTCACTCTACCGTTCTGGTTGCGCTTCAACGCCCCAAAAGATGCACTCCCCAATTCAATGAAAAATCTGCAATAACAACAACAATACAAAGCTTTAAGATTATTACAAATCGTAGGCATTGGTGGTGATTCGAAGGCGGGTCGACAAAATCTGTGCAAAGTTCGAACACTCATACGCACTGGTGTGCCCGGGGGCTGTACGCGGCGGCGCTTGGGGAATATCGTTGCACTTCAACGCTTTCGCAAGCATTTATCGGTGCGCTCGTTCATATTTATATCCGCAAACGCCCGCACATTTTAATCGCGCATATTTGTTTTATGGAAGATTTGCGCATTTCAAGTGCACCGCGTTATAAAAACAACAACAACAACAACTGCGACAACGGCAGCTAGCAAATGCATCGCACCGCAGCAGCCGTGGATAGTTGGCGCTGGTGACAATGGCGGAGGCTTTGTCGCTTCGATTGCACTTGCCGTAATTTTAGTGCGCCGCAGCATTTGAGTGGCAACAGTCGGTCGTTGGGTCGCGTACTTAACGCTGTGAATGTGCAAAAGAAGCGCCAGTTAATCGTTGCTAAAGTCGTTTTGTGCGATTGAGCTACCAGTTTCTCTCTCTACGCCGTTTTAATCGTATGCAGTTTTGTGGCAATTTGTTGCGAAAAGTGTTTAATGTTCGGTCATATGAGCGAGTGTTCAATGCAAGAAAGTAGTTTATACCGCCGCCAAAGTCCTTGGAAAAGTGTAATTAAAGTGTGAAAAGGCAAGGAAGTAATGCGGTGGAAAGTGCTTAAATCGAAATAAGAAAAAAAGCTGTGAACGATAATTTAAAGCAATTAAGAGGAAGTGAGTGCCATTTCTAGCTCATTTCAGTATAGATCAATTAAAACCCATCAATTGCTAGCAGCAAGCGATTTTAGAAGCCCAGCAGGTAGCAAGGTAAGGTTTGATAAAAATTAGAATGAGCTAAATGTTAGAGCTGTAAAACAGTTCGACATATCTATAACTTAACGGTTAAGGGGCAATACCAGTGTGACACTTTCCAAAAATCGATTTTTTCTCAATAGTTTATGTTTTCAAAAATATCCCGTAAAATCGGCAAAGTCATATCTTGAATAGTTTTTGAATGACAGCTAAAAAGCGACCGCTCGCAGGTATAAATCTGTTAATTGAAACTTTAAACGGGTTTTTCTCGAAACGGAATTTTGCAAAATTTCTAACACCATAACTCAACGAGAAAAGCCCGCTCGATCGACTTCAAATTGAAACTGAGTATTCTTGAATCTTTTTGATTGGTTGAAAATTATTAATTTGGCATTAAAAAATCGAAAATTTTTTACCCAAAAATCAAAACTTTTTTCAATTTTTGTTAATTTTTGATATCTTTTCAAAAATCGCAGGTCATTGTATAGGAAAAACCTTCAACTTTAAAACCTGTTTTTGTTTTAGCTACTTATTCGGCCGGATTCATGTTAGCAGTAGGTGAACTTTTTTTTGGCACCCTCGAAGATAGCACATAACTCCGTTATTTTTCAATATTTTTGTAAAAAAAAAAAAAAATCCTAAAGTGAAGCTGAAAATATACCTTATTATGTCCAAAGAACTTAGAAACATTCAATCGAGCACTTTCTTTTAAAAAAATCACGAAAATCGCCTAATTTTTTGTGGATTACACTGGTATAGTTCCTTAATAGGGATTTCGTTAAAAAAAATCATTATTAGACTAAGTACAGAAGGATATACATATTATACGCTATAAAATAATTGCATTAATTTGTTCAAAGCTTAGATCCTAGGACCAGTTTATTTTGTTTTAAGTATGTCATAGCAATATACAAAGAGTAATATGTTAGTATGTATCTCACGGTACTCAAAAGCAAATAGACCAAAGCAATAAGTTGATCAGCGCCCAGAAATAAAAGGCACTACCAATTGTCTGTGTGAAACGGTTAACCTCTGCGTACTTTAAGTTCAACTTCTGTAATGGAATCTCACATCGAGCTGACACACGGTCCATTACCCGCTCATTAGGGTATTATACCACAACCAGCATAATGCTTCCTAAAGGGCAGTGTTTTATAAGCATGTTGGAGTGAACTTCACGTAATCTGTTTCTCGTGGTATCCTAATTAAATCGCTAGTGCGACTTCGCATCGTAAACTTCTATTGCAGGACTAATGTGAAGTAAGGCATGTAAAGTCCAATTTCATACATTTGTGGTACAACCATACTAAATATATTCTAACCTAATTTTTTGACATTTTTACGCCCTAAACGATATATAATGCAATTGACCGGAGCATCGATCATTAATTAATTCAAAATTATAGGCGTACGTGTGGTTTAAATTTGACCATTTTAATAATTTTAATGTGCTTATCAAAACTAGAAAAAAATTCAGTTAAGTTGTTAAGTTACGAAAGACGTAGACCGTTTGTTTGGTATTTGACAGTTAGTGTGCGATACGTATTTATATTTTTGTACCAATACGTAGGTAGCCTTTTATATTTCGGGATTTGGTAACCATCTGGCAACTCACAACTTCATCGTAAAGCTCGACATTTTCGAAGTTGTACATACTCAGACCGTTTTGAGATACGAGCACCATTTGTGTTGGTTACAGTAACTTGAAATATTCATTTCGATCAAAAATGGAAAAAATCGTATTTTCTCAAGTTTCAGCAACAAATTTTTAATGTAGGATCACACACAATTTGTTGATCGATTAAAAAAAGTTCGTGTCGGTTGGTCGAGTGAAATGTTAAAAAATACGATAACGGTACTTCGAAACATGTCTATGACAACGTGACAGATGATGAATCATGGATTTATACGAATGAGCCTGAAAGTGCACAGCACTAGACTGTATGGGTGTTTCAAGATGAGCATGATGATACTTGCAAGCAAATGCTTGAATAAGTCGCAACCATAGCACTAGAAAAACGTAGGACAGGAAATTGTGAGACATTTATTTCGCAGCTGCCTTTAAAGAAATCAGGAAAACCAACCGCCGGATCATTCTTTACCACTTTAATGCAAGCTCACCAACAACGACTGAAGCAATTGCATTTTTAAGCACTCAAAACATCGATTTGTTGAGTAATCTTCCGCATAGTCCAGATTTGGCATTAAATCACTCCCTTTTATTGTCAAATATAACAATATAAAAATGAAGCCTCAAAAAACTCTTTTTACGATTGTATTGATGTAAATTAAAAAACGGCGAGTTAAAGCTAAAAACCGATATTTACTGCACTTGTGATTTCATTTAAGGAATTTGCTCAAATAATGAATGTATCGAGTCACTGCACTATGCCATACATATTCACGGCCTAGAGGTGCTCCTTTGTTTTGAAAATAATTCTCCCTTGTAGTATAAAAGGAACATTGTATTGCTGCATGCCCAGAGCACACATATAGAAACAGGTTACTATATAATATTTTGTTTTGTTTATTTAGTCCTCTTTTTACATTTTGAATTTACACTGTCGGTAGTCAATGACAAGAAGTTATTTACACATTTCATTAGCACCTCAACAAAGATATTGTGACACATACAACAGATGTAGATATACATATATATACGTAGTATTTACGGTTAGCCAACATGAAGAGCGAGTGATCGGAAGGTAATGAATGAAGACGTCACTAACACACATACAATTAAACACACATATCACTTGAGTTCTGTTTACACAATGCCGTTGCCGTGAAATTGTATACAAAGAGGCGTGTGAGCGTAGATGTGTGTTTGATTGGTTGACGTGGCCACTGGGTCGGCTGATGAATTTGTGGCGTAAGCTTTTTGCTTCGGTGCACCATGCCTCTCAAGCAGCGCTGCTGGCCAGAGAACTGCAAGTGGCAAATAATTTATATAAATTTAGTATTACATTTAATATAAATGAACTTACGCTAAACATAAAAAATAGTATTACCCTTGGTGGTTCTATAACAATGATCATATGAATTTCGTTTGAGCAGGCCTTGACAGTGACTTTCCTACTATGCGAATTGCTCTTTGTACTCTTTACTGTTTTGTTCTTTTTTTGGTAGAGAAAAAGAGGAAATGTCATAGAATATAACAGCGTGATGCAATGTTTTGGCAGAGAAGTGCGTGCGCGGCGCTTAGATTTCAAGCTGCCGGTAGCACTGCGTACATACATATGTAGACAGGCAGCTGCAATCGATGGGTCGTGCGAAGGACGTGCGCGTAAAATAAATTTACTAATGGCAATATAAATCTTTCGCAATTTAAAGCTACGTGCGCACACACAGAAACACACGTACATTGCTTGTGGATGAAGCGCAAGTCAGCAGACCGCAAAGTGTATCAAATGAATTAAATTAAATTAGCTTAAACTTTTCTTAATAGAAGCAATTTACTTGGCCTGCGTCTATTCACATTTTCAAATTGCATTTAACTGTAAAATAGTCGTTTCGTCTAATAGTTTGTATACTGAAGCGATGTCGTAGATTTTACATGCATTGACGTCACTGAGCCGGGGGCGTATGAGTGATATTTATCGATTAATCTGTCTGTACTGAAAAGTAAACAAATTAATGACATTAAAATTAAGTAAAGCAAAAGGTATTTAGAAAGAGTTGAAAATTAAGCACTGAAATAAAAAAATATTTATAAAAATTAAAAACCAAAAAACAAATTATCAAATATTAATTAAGTAAATTAAAAGCAAAAAATAAAAATAAAATAAGAAACACAGCCATAATTTTTATAAAAAGACAAGAAGACACATAATCGCGAAATGAGTATGTATATAGTTAACAAATGATAGTCTATACCGTTAGACACTTTTAAATTAATTAAGCAACTTAACCGAATAATAAAGTACAAGGTCTGTCGCAAAAGAAACAGGACTGTTAAAAAAAACAACAAAAAATTAATATTTTTCAAAAGTTATATTTTTTTATTCAAAGTAGTTTCCTTGTGCTTCGATACAGCGTTTAGCTCGGTCAATTAGCATTTCAAATGAGAGTTTAAGGTCATTTTTCGGAATGCTCTTGAGAATATCGGTCGTCGCCTTTTGGATAGCTGAAATGTCCTGAAACCAGTGTCCTTTCATGGGCAAATGAAGTTTTCCAAATGGGTAAAAATCACAGAGTGCCAGATCAGGTGAGTAGGGTGAGTGATTAATGGTTAATATGGAGTTTTTTGTCAAAAAATCAGTGACAAGCGTCGACCGATGACACGGCGCATTATCGCGCAACAGGCGTCAGGACCCTGCCTCACGGTATTGTGGTCGAGCACGTCGAATGCGTGACAAAAGACGCTTCATAACACCAAGGTAAGACACAGCATTAATAGTTTGGCCAGGTGGGATGAACTCTCGGTGTACAATACCCTCAGAATCGTAAAAACAAATCAGCATTGTCTTTATTTTTGACTTCTGAAGACGACTTTTTTCGGTGATGGCTCGTCTAATTGCTTTCATTCGGCACTTTGACGTTTGGTTTCGGAATCATATTGAAAGCACCACGTTTCATCATCAGTCACAATCGAATATTTGTAGTTTATGTCCTTTCTCCACTCCTTAATCAATTTCTTACAATGTTGGATTTGTAGCAATTTTTGCTCTTCAGTCAATTTGTGCGGAACATACTTGGAGCACACCTTTCGTAGACCCAATTTATCTATCAAAATGCGATGAATGGAGTCTTTGACTCCATTTCCATGTAACGCAAAGAAAATTTCGGCTCATTCTTAATAAATTCCTGCACTTTTTCAATATTGTTTTGGGTAATCACTGATTTTGGCCGGCCCGACTTCTGATCGTCACAGAGGTCCTCACGACCTTCTTGGAATCGCCTAAACCACTCAGGCACATTACTACGGAATAGGTACTGATCACCATAAACTTTTTTCATCATTTGAAATGTTTCAGTAAACGTTTTCCCAAGTTTAAAACAAATTTTAATATTTGCTCTTTGTTCAAAATGCATTTTACGACCGATGACCAAAAGCTGCTGTCACTTTTTGATCAATAACATCGATTGTAGTTATCCAATTGTCTTTAAATTTTTACGAAATGTCAACAAGAGATCAAACTTTTTATTTCATATACCCACCAATACGTGGCGCCATCAGAAACAGTTATATTTAAAAAGTTCTGTTTCTTTTGCGACATATGTATGTATATATTAATTACTTTTAAATTTTCGATTGAGCGAAGCCATGAAATATTAAAAAATTATCTGTTTTATTTTCAAACTTTAACTAATAATACTACACATTACAATATTGTAACTGAAGGAAAAACTCATGGAGTTAAATAAAAATTAAAACAAAAATATTATAATAAACTTTTAAATTTCTTTCAACTAAGAAAATAGTGAACTGGTATTATTTGTAATAAATAAATAATAATTTATTACAATTTAAATAAATAAATAAATTCACTTTTTTTTAAACATATTTTTGCTTCTAAAATATAATTCCTGTTAAGAAACTCAGAGATATTATATACAAAATGAAATTAATTAATAAACCTTTACTTGACACATGAAGATTATTATATTAAATATAGTAGTCTTTGTACAGTTTATTTTCATGTTGGACAAATTTCAAATCCATCTTCTAATATCAAATCCTACTAAATTGAAAAAAAAAAAACATTATAAATCGTAATCATGCGGGTGACATACTTTATTGCAATATAGAATACTGTAGACAGTTCGTGTATTGAATAGCAAAATTTCACAAAACAAAACGATGTTGGTCAAGTTTTGAGAATCTTTCGAGAACTTCTTCTGCAGTGATTTCAATGTTATGATGATTGTGCAGTAACGCCAGGCCGATCAATCTATCTTGATGTTCGTCCTCAGCCACGTTTTCATGCGGCGAAGTGTCGAAAGAGCGTTCAGAGTTCGCATTCGTGGCAGGGAGTATACAGAATATGCGAGTAAAACTATCAATTATGGGGTATATATAGGTCTACAACGCAGTTCTTCAACGTTTCAAATGTAGTAGTCGATAACTCGTTTGACTTTTGCTTCTGCCTCCAATGACCAGTGATCAAGTTCAGCTCAGAGCTTCAAACGTCGCACGACGTTGTCATAATCCAAAAGGCCTTTGAATCTACGAGTATTTATCTAGCAGTCAATAAGACTTTCCACATCTTAGGTTTTCAAAGCACATGCTTTTTCTGGAAGCAGCAAACTTAGTTGAAAGCCATCCAATACTTCTCTAGAAAAGCGCGTCTTCAAACCTTCGCCGTTTGTATCCAACAGAGGGATGTACACTGAGACCCTGTAATATTCGACGCAAGTTCTCACGCAGAAATTTTCGCGTTTTATTTGTCGGCCCAGATTTTTGATTTTTCTTCGTCAACTTTTAGTTCTGCGGCCATTTTGATCGTATTGGATCGAAAATGTTCCTCAGCTTTTTGTCTTTGATTTCAGAACGTTACAAGCAACGTATCAAAAATCCCAATTATAAATTGAACACACGGCTGGGATGAGTATCGTTGCTTTTCCCGTAGTTTCCTTATTTTTCTAGCTACTAATTTTCTATTTTGGAAAACTCCTAAGATAAACCGCTGAGAATGTATCAATCGAACATATCACAATCAATTGAACATATCACTGAAATTTATTAAGGTAGCTCACATGCCATCACCAATCATATAGAGTAAAGTCACCCGGATGTTATATGTTGGTTATATGAGAGCTAGGTCAAGTTTTCCCCCAATTTTATATATTGGTCTACAACTTTGCTTCCGCCATTTTTTTTTGTAAATTTAAGGCTTTATTGTATAAAACATAATAAATTTTATATGCTATACATAACAAAAATGTTACTCAAAATATTGGCCGTCGATAGCTACTATTTTTGACCATCTTTCTGGCAGCATGCGTATTCCGTGACGAAAGAACTCCTCGTCTTTCGAGTCGATCCAAGTATCAATCCAATTTTTGACTTCTGCATAAGAACTGAGGTGCTCGTTAGCTAGACCGTGTGCCATCGATCGGAACAAGTGGTAGTCAGATGGCGCAACGTCTAGAGAATACGGCGGGTGGGGTAAGATCTCCCATTGCAGCGTCTCCAAATATTTTTTGACCACCTTTGCGACATGAGGCCGAGCATTGTCATGCTGGAGAATGACCTTATCGGGTCTTTCCTCGTACTGTGGCCGTTTTTCTTTTAGTGCTCGGCTCAAACGCATCTATTGTGTTCGATATCGATCTCCTGTGATGGTTTCACTTGGCTTTAGCAGCTCATAATATATCACCCGCAGCTGGTCCCACTAAATGTAGAGCATGACCTTGGCGCCGTGAATGTTCGGTTTTGCCGTCCACTTGGAGGCATGTCCAGGTTTTCCACATGACTTTCTTCGCTTAGGATTATCGTAGTGGACCCATTTTTCGCCGCCAATTACAATGCGATGTAAAAATCCCTTTCGGTTGTGCCTTTGAAGCAGCTGTTGGCATGCAAAGAAGCGCCGTTCGCCAACTCTTGGTTTCAAGTCGTAAGGAAACCAGTTTCCTTGTTTCTGAATCATTCCCATGGCTTTGAGGCGTTTTGATACGGCTTGCTGTGTCACTTGCAACGATTCGGCCAATTCCTCTTGGGTTTGAAACGCATCTTGGTCGAGTAATGCTTCCAGTTCAGCATCTTCGAAAATCTTCTCCCCTTCCACCACCATGCCGGTCTTCGATTTCATAAACACCATTCTTAAAACGTTGAAACCATTCGCGACATGTTCTTTCACTTAGGACAGTCCCCATTCGATAAGCCTCAGCCGCACTTTTCTTGGAATTAAAAAAGAAAAACAAAATTCGAGAATTCGGCTCAAAAAGTGACATTTTCAGTTGAGAATAAATTTTTTATGCAAACAGATCTCTAAAAATATTTTGTTGGGTTAGTGTTGACACGAATGTCCAAGATCGATATAAAACGATTTAATCGACCAGTGCTGGACCCTAGAGACATCTATTGCAAAACGGCGGAAGCAAAGTTGTAGACCTATATTTTTAACAAAAAGATACACCGTTAACAGTAAAACACGCTCTCTTATTTTCATTGAAACAACTCACATATTGGCTGATATATGCGATATAAAGTCACACGCAAGTTCAAAATTCTTTATATTAGGTACTATGTGGTGGCCCCATTTTAACACAACGACGTATAATTATCAGAGATGGATTATCCCCGAATTTCAATAATGTATCTCGCACATTGACCGATATTTTCGGTCAAACATCAACTATAGATACTGTGATCCACACATTCGGTACCTATGGGCTTGAATAGTTTTGTTTGTATTTGAACAACAATTGTTTATAAGTTGACATGCTTTAAAGGAATTATTTGTGCAAAGTTTTAGCCCGTTGTATCAATTGCTTCCGGATTTATGTAATGAAAAGTGAAAGAATCAAATGGATTTTAGGAAAAGTTTTCGACTTAGTTTTTTCTCAAGCTGCTAGGCGTACAGAAATTGCATAATTGGTAAATTGCTATGAAATATAATATTTTTTCTCTTTTCAACTTCAAGTGCCCAACGACCCATTCTAATACAAAAATTTCATCGAAAAGTTGGGTATCAACATAACTGGTGCATGGCCCTTAGAGCGGGTCGATTTGTAGGGAGTCAATAAAACGTAAAAATCGAGTATACGACAATGTTCTACAAATCATTTTAAACAACTTTGTCTATGGGACTAAGTTTTCGAGCCAGCTAGTTTTAAGGCGAAGTTTGTTTTTAAAGATTATAAAAATTTGTTAGCCATATTTCGAGATATCCAAATGAAATTTAAGACGTAGGTTTCTTTTCATAATCTTAATCATTTGTCAGAATAGGCCAAATCGAACAACTGTATCACACATCTCCCATTCAACCGACTATTCAAATTTTTTCAACTTCGCCTTAAAAATCGCTGTCTCGAAACCGGTTTTAGACTCGATAGTCTCGTAGGCAAAGTTGTTCAGAATGATCCGTAGAACATCTTCCGCATATATTTTAAAGAAGAAAATCTACCCGCCCTAATAATAATATTGAATTTTGTAAAAAGTATGCTTTTCATTAAGACAAAACGAATTTTTCAACAAGACTGTTAAGTTGACTTTTAAAAATTCCTGATTGATTTCTGATTTGCATTACATTCTTTATACAGTGTTTTAACTCATGCTTGGCTTGACTTTAGTTAAAATTTATATCCTGCGTTTCATACGATTGCAAGATGCAAATGCATTTATAATATATTTTTTGATAAACACTCATAAATACATATTTTCAAATGCAATAATTTTGTGACCTTCAGCCAATCACTCAGACCAAAGACATAAGTATTACAACTGCTCTCTGCAATTACAGTTCCATTAACCAACAACAACTACAGTTAAACATTCAAAATATTAAGTATTACTCATGCGACCAGCTGGGGGCATTCGTGACAATAATTTATGCAGAAAAAAATCGCATGCTACACAATTGAAATACTCATAATTTCGAGTGAACTAAATACAAAATGTTTCTTACAAATAATAAAGTTATGTGTAGGTACAAAGCAATATATGTATGTAAATACAAAAAATATATATTTATATGTACTATATGTATGTGCATATGTATAATATATACTACTAAACATACTTATATAGTATTATGACTCTTTGGTACTTGTAAGGGAGTGCTACAGTTGACAACTGGTTCGCACGCTTTTGAAACGTCATAAGTTCAGCAGTCGGCAAGGTGTGAGTGCTGTTGAGTGTTCGATTGACACGTGCCGACGTCTAACTGCGCAACTGCTTACTGTGACTGGATGCTCTGATATTTGATTTTGCTTATTCATTTGTTAAAGCAAAATACTTATTCATTCATATGTACATATTTATTAAGGTAGTGAATAAAAAGGAATTTTTTTTGTTTAGTACTCTGCATGTAGATTAGAGTGATTCAAAAAAAAAAATTTTTTTGTTCGTTTGGTACTCGGAAAAATAGGTTCCTAGACACCTCTAAGAAAGCCTCTCCAAACATGAGTTTTTAATTGTAACGAGAAGGTCCTCCTACATACAGTTTTCTATTTATTCTTATTATCAGATAGAAAAATTTATAACTCGCTTCAAACTACTTGAAAAAATATCTTGTTCCTTAGATTTTGTACGAAATTGAATGCTCTACAAAACAGGTCTATGATGATTTTTTCGTAAGCTCAACCGTTCAAAAGATATTAACAGTTAAAGTTTGATTATTTTTGGGAAAATTTTTTATTACTTATGACTTTTATAACTCAATGAAAAAAAAATATTATGAATGATGAAACTCATAGTTTTGTAGGAAATTTACTGCTCTATAAAAATGGTCTCCTGTGATTTTTCGATTAAGTTAAGCGTTTACGAGATATTCTTCGTCAAACATCAATGCATATTAAGGTGGATCCAAAAAAAAAAAAAAAATCGTTTGGTACTCTGAAAAATAGGTTCCTAGACACATCTAAGAAAGCCTATAAGGTATGTAGAAAATTTACAGCTTTACAAAAATTGTCTCTTATTTTTTTAACTTTTTAATTTGCTTTTTTTTTTTTAATAATTTTTAATCTTCAATATTATTTTTTTTAATTTTTTCTTTTATATATATGTTTTTGTTGATTTTTGACGATGGATATCTCGTATACGCTTAACTCAATCTAAGCATTATACGGGTCATTTTTGTAGAGAATTCAATTTCCTACAAAATCTGTAAAATAAAATACTTTTTCAAGTTGTTGAAAGCGAGATATAAACTTTTCAATCTGATAATAAGATACTCACAAGGAAGAGGATCTTCCCGCTCCAATTAAGAGTTATACTTGAGAGATTTTGGTGTCTAAAAATCTACAATTTTTCAGAGTACCAAACAAAAAATATTGGTTGTCAAAAAAGTCTTGCGGTATTTTCGCTAGTTGGCGCTGAAAGCGCGTAGTTCTAGTTTTATTCGTCGCATCGGGTCATGCTATACCTTTTTGGAAAGCTCATTTCACGCGCTAACACGTGTTTGATTGATTGTCGTTTCTTTTAAGTCGTTCGTGAGTTATAGCGTCGCAAACATGGAGCAAAATAAAGAGAAAATACGGCATATTTTACAGTACTACTACGATAAAGGCAAAAATGCATCTCAAGCCGCCAATAAAATTTGTGCACTTTATGGACCCGATACAGTTTCCATTTCCACCGCACAACGATGGTTTCAACATTTTCGTTCTGGTGTAGAGGTGATCGAAGATGCGCCACGCTCCGGAAGGCCTGTCGTCGAAAATTGCGATAAAATCGCTGAATTGGTCGAAAGAGACCGGCATAGTAGCAGCCGTAGCATCGGTCAACAGCTGGGCATGAGTCATCAAAAATTCATTTCAATTTCAATAAAAAAAAAAAATTCAATAAAAATACCGCAAGACTTTTTTGACAACCCATTATATTCCTTCTTGACCCACCCTTATATCTATACAGATATGTACATACTTTTATATAGAGAATCTTACAAGTATAAATATGCATATGTACATATGTATGTATATGCCTGTAGATCATTAAGTGACACATGCTTTCGAACGCGGTATGCATCAAAAATCATATACTATACATACATACATACAAAACTCAACAATGAAACGCTTAATAAGTGTTAAAGGTGTGGTTAAATGGATATATTCGCACACGTTTTTCAATGTTTTTTAATTTTGTTTATTTTTTTTTTTTTAATTATATATTGCAATCTTTAACTACCATTTGTTAACAAAAATTTACTGACTGTTTATAAACAAAGCATGAAAAGAAGGAACAATTGGCGCGTGCACTTGTTTATTTATGGTATAACCGCCTGTTGTCTGTTTTTTGTTTTGCTCATCGGAAACGCTTTGCTTTGCTTCGCTAATCGGCACAAGTCTGATTAATTTGATAATGTTGCGAGCACTCACACATACTTATGAGTATTTAAGTGCTTATGAATAAATAAGTATCCCATTAAGTACATATGAAAAGCTCGGCTGTCAGAAAGTTAACTGTGGTGTTAATGCAATTGAAAACTAGAAATATCGCTCTCTCCAACTTGTTTGACTTGCAACTTCTTTTTAGAGTATTTACTCTATCAATTTTGATCTTTTTAAATTACCTTAAAACTACCAAAATTTTGATGCTATTCGTTTTGTCGAAATAATTGATCATTTGAATTTCTTTAACAAACTAGTAGCTGTTGAAATTTTTCTAAATACTATTAAAAATTTAATTGTTATGGGTACTTACAGAGCTTTGCCTATTCTTAACTCTTTTTTGGAACTTTCTTCTCAAACTTATGCATTATTTTTTTGATTTATTCTATCTATGTACTGTGAAATTTGTTTAGAGACTAATTTCATTGCCAAATATTGAAAAAAAAGTGAAGTAGACATCGACTGTGTAATACTACTAAAGTCGAGCTGTCAGATATATCACTAAAAATTTGTTTATTGGCTCTATGAAACCACAGTTGAGCATTACACGTTTCCACTTAGGTTTTGTGCAGAGAAAGATTCTAACAGTAACAACTAGTTATAACTTTCAACGGGAATAGAATCACTTGTTGAAATTTTCGGAGAATGCGCTGTTACCTTCGGACTCAAGAAATCTGGGTGCATGAATTTCTCTGGGTATGGACACTCAGTAATTTATAATCAGAATATTCAACTCTATCGTTGATTATTAAGATTACAGTGACTACGAGCTAACTCCAGTATTGATCCAGAGCTCCCTGATTAGGGCTTCAAAACCATTAACCGTGGCCCAGCTGGTGGTGCCACAGAATGCACAGAATTACCGAATTGAGAGCGGATGGAAAGTTATATCGCACCTAAAAGTTTGGCAAATTTTGAGAGAGAGAAATTGAGAGTGCTCCAGCTCTCAAGATATTGTGGGATAAAGATGCATTGTACGAAGTTTGGACTTGACACAATGTATCCTTTGAAAGATAATGAGCTAAAGGTTTTTTTCAAACTTTACTTTTTCAATGAAAAAAACACATAAATTTCGAATTTAATGTTTATTATCATTCGAAAGTTAAAATTAGCACCTCTCTTATACATTCACCTTTTGTCATTCATTCATAATTTTTAAATTAGTTTTCTTAGTAGATTTATGATCTGTTCAGTAATTCGTCTAGATTTATTTCGTTTGAAAAAAATAGATGCTTCAGTTGGTCAGAAAGTGTAATGCCCGAGTGTGTTTGGCATTTGGCCCGAACCTAACAGTCATATACAGACATTTCCCAGAGGCTGGTTTTGTATTCTTTTACTCTTTGACTGGTTCAAGTGGCATCGTGGATGTTGGTAGTACCTATTTAAGAATATCTACAATTTATACCATATGTCCTTATGTTTTCACTATAATATTGAAGTAACCAATCTCCCCTTCTTGTATACACTATAACAATATATATTCTATTTTATATTTGGGAATGTCACGAAAAAATAATTCGCTTTATCTCCAAAATAATTTTTATGAATCCGCAATAGCTCTACATGTATTTACTTATACATATGTATATAAATATAGCGACTTGCATGCCTTTATTGAGTGTTAGAAGCTAAAAGGCACCTATTCAATTAGTCGCGTGTCAGAACAGACTCGCCACCGCCATATTGATAACGAAACTGACAACTTGATTTACAAGCCACACAAACATACATATTTATATGTACAAATGTAACGAATATTTTTTGTATAGAGTACTTATCTCGCATATTGATGAACCCATATGTTTATCTCTACAAAAAATATTTATTGAACATGATTTTTATTCTCTTGCAACATGTTGCTACAGCGTATAATAGTCTTGTTTACCTAGTTTTTTTACCACCTGAAACTAATCAAGATAGATTGGAGTTGAATTCCGACTGACTGTATGTCTTTTCGTCCATCCGTGCAAGCGATAACTTGAATAAAAATTGAGAATCAAATTTCGATGAACACATGTTTCTTGGCACCCAAGGAGGTTTGGTATTGCAGATGGGTGGAACTAATCGAGAACATATAAAGTGTAATAATAAAGCTCCTTAACAATAGACTTGTATAGTTACAAAATTTTTAAAAAGTGGGCGTGGCCCTCTACTAAGTTTAATGCTATACAACCAAATTTGCCCAGGTCAAATAAATTTGGCATTCCTATCCATCCTGTGAAAATGGGTGAATTTATATTATAGATAGTATAACCCCGCCAACTCTCCATATAACGTTTTGTTATAAACTACTAAAAGTGCTATAAATCTATAACTAAATATGCCAGAGACATAAGGTTAGGTTAGCTTAATCTGGCAAGCCGATAAGCCACGCATAGACCATTTTTAGTACTTTGCGTTACCAGATGGAGTTTAGTTGCTAGATCCTAAAGGAGTACTCATCCTTTACGATGCCCGCGCTTGACCCAAATTTGAACAGACTCGGCGGCCTCACCATCGATTCCTCCTCCAGTACCATACCGTGGAGACCTCAGATGCTTATAGCGTAGCATTGCCAATGCGGGACAAGTGCACAAGAGATGCCCCATTGTTTTCCTGGTGCCCTGTTCTAGACATTTCCTGCAGTCTTTTCGATCTGTCAACCCCTTCCAGCGGGCGTGTGCCCAGTTAGTATTCCCATCAAACAGCATCTTTTATCGAGTGCCGTAGGAATTTTGTGTGACAGAGACATTAAATTTTACATCCCAGATGCTACGAGTGGATTTTATAAGTGCCGGGATCAAAATAAAATCATAGACTCCGCCCACATTTAGATGAAAACCGATATATAGGAACCTATTCATCCGATTTAAACCAAATTCTGTAGTTAATATTATCCTGACATTTCTACATCACAGCGCGAAAATAGGTGAAATAAGATAACAACGACGCCTACTTCCCATATAATACAATTATAAATTCCATCTGAATCTTTCATTTTCCAGAATACAAATCAAGAACCAATCAATGCATTCGAAAAAGAATAGTGCAGAAATAGTGCCTATGAGATGTTTCAAGTTATGACCAAAAATTTTGCAAATCGGATCAAAACTATTCAAGCCCCCCAGATATCGAAAATCTGGACGCCAGTTTCTAATGCGAGTTTTTACCGAAAATATCGATCAACCTGTCATATAAAATATTGAAATTCCAGCCGGCTTTGGTCCTTGGAAGTTTCGAGTATATACTCGTAGAATGTTTGGTTAAACCCGACCTTGGTCCCTCCTTACTTGTTGTTTAAATCGTTTATTTCATTATTGTTATTTTTTCTGATTGTTTAAAATTATTTTTATTTTGTTTCCAAATTTTTTCTAATTCTTAATTGCGGTCTTCTCATTTTTGTTTTCTTTTTAAGCCAGCTGTTTTCATATTTAAAACGGAAAATTTGCGCATTAAGTAATTTCTAACTATGAAAGTTTGTTTAGTCAGTTGTGCGCATTAGCCAATACGTAGAATACGTAATATGATTTAGCATTTCTTCCAAATGAAACGCCGTTGAGCGTAGACGAAACACTTGTTTCTTTCCATTAAACAAGTATACAATGTTTTCAAAGTAAAAGTTTTCGTTATAAGTTTTTTTTCATAATCGAAGAATTTCCACATATGTATGTTCTCATACTTGTATAGTGTTTGGCAGGTGAATAGAAATTATGAAAGGTGAGAAATTTTCATGAAATGTCTTAATTATTATTTTATTAATTTGAGAGAAGTTTTACCAGAAATTAATAGTGTTTCGTGGTTCGTGGCTATGTTATTGAATATATAGATAAATTCCACGATCCATCTTTCGTAATCAAAATACATATGTATATCTTTCATTGTTTCAATGCTTGATAATCCATAGTACTTAGTCTGGAAACCATAGCAAAAATGCTGACTCCGAAAAACCTACACTGAGAAAGTACTTTTTTGAAGCTCTGCGCAGAATATAACATAACAACCTTTTCGCACAGTTGTTAATTGATCAATTAGCTGGTTTTTTCTCGATTACGGCGCTAATTTAGATCAATTTACTATACAATGAAAACTTATTTTGCTATAATAATTCTTAATCGAATTGAAATCGAGCTGAAACAAGTAAACGCAAAGTAAATTTGGTCGTGTTTAACTCTGACGGTTATTGTCCTTACTGCAAATTTGGTTGTGTGCATTGATAATATAGCAATCAGCTGATGAATTTTAAACATTAGTAAAAATATAAAATGAAGAACACAAGCAAGTATAACAACTGATAGTTAACCGAGTAGCAGGCTGTGCGAAAATCAAAATCTAGTTTCAAAGTGCGAAAAGGTCATAAAAAAGCTAAACGCGTAACTATTAGGCAGTTTCTCAGGAAACGACTACGGGTATATTCGAAACGTTCTACAAAAATGACTCAACCAGGAATTGTTTTATTAGTCTTCGATACAGCTGAAACTATAAAAGGGTGATATATTCCGTGGTTCCCTACTTTTTTTAAAGAAAAAACACAGAAACTTCAAATTTAAGGAAAATGTTTATAAACATTCGAAAGAACATTCTTTGGCGTATAGTTTTTGAAGATTTCCTCTTTCAAATATTGGCCGCGGCAGATGGTCCATCCTTTGAGTTCAATTTTCGATGACTCGTTCGACTGGAAATTTTCGAATAATACGCGTGATGTTTGCTCCAAGGCCTGAATAGAAGCGAAATTGTCAGCATAGACTTTATGCCCACAATAAAAAAGTCTAGCGGTGTGATATCAGACGAACTTGGTGGCCAATCGATCAACCCCAAAAGTGAAATTATCTACTTACCGAAGTGTTCTCCCAATAAATCTATTGATTGATGTGAAGTGTGGGAAGTGGCGACGTCTTGTGGATACCAAATGTTGCCAAGATCACGAGCTTCAATTTCAGACATCAAATAGTTGGTTATCATGGCGCGATAACGATCGCCATTGACGGTTACGTTCTCAGCGGCATTATTGCGCCAGCAATGACCATCATCGGTGAACAAAATTCGGTTCCAAAACGTCGTCTTTTTCGAAATTTTCCAAAGCATATAGAGCGAAGCGATGTTGCTTGGGAAGGTCGAGCGGCGAGTTCGAGTTGCTGCGAACGGCGCCGAATCTACTCTTTACGGTTGTAGTGTACATTCTCAGCTACGGTTGCTATAATTTTTTAACTGCATGCATACATAGATAAATGCTTAAGTGATTTGCAGACAGCTTGTCTAGCTAACAGGGTTACAGAATTCTCAAGTAGCATTCGTAAATATGAAACTAATCACACACAAGCCAGCTTACAAGCGTGTCTAACCTTTAACTCATAAATAATAAAAATGTAAAATTGGTTAAAAGCTTTGCTACAGCGCTTACTTGTCGCCTGCGTGTCTTCCTAGTCAGCATGCAACACTCTACATTAACCCCTTTGACTTTGACATTTATTTTTTTGCTTACAACATATTCTTGGCGCACAATTTTCACATATGAAAATGAATTTTTCTATACATTTTCCTGTGATAATTTTCTATATTTTTATCGGTTTTTTTGGAATTGTTTTTGTTTGTGCTGCTTGATAATCGCCTCTCACAACGCAATTTCATGGCCAGTTTAGAGTGTCGTTTATCGCCACGGCATTGTTTCTGAAATTCTTATAAATATATACATATTTGTACTTATACATATAAGTACATATTTCCTTTCATATATAGTTGATTTATGTAAACTTGCCATGACTATGACTAACGCTACTGTTTACCATTTCCATTTCTTGGAATAGTAATAATTTTCTTTTCCATATTCTCAATGAGCGCAACAAAAGTGCAGTGCCGGTCGACACGTCTTTGGAATGTTACGAATTTTTCAAGATTTCTGATGCAAGGCTAAGGTCAATGAGCGTTTGAAAATAAAATTAAATAACATTTCACTGCTTATGCAACCTTGATATTATTAAGCCAGACATGTTGTGCAAGTTATTTACATTGGCGCTCGGTAAATATACGCCCGTAAATTAAGTAACAGTAGATTTTAAGAAAAATCCTTACAATTTTACCGTGAGGTTAAATTTAAAAATAAAAAAATTTAATTTAGAAAAATTCTGTCGACGTTAGGAAGCTACACTTTCTCTGGTAAACAAAGACTACATTATAAATATCTCCCTTCCGATTTTTTGCTCTTTATTCAATGCTTTATAAAATGTGTTACAGTGATCGGATTTTGTTCAAATATGCGCCGTTTCTTTCCGTAATCTATTTCCAACTAGACGGCAACTTCATAATACCCCCCTCCCAGAAGCCCACCTCTGTATTTGCGAAGAACTCAGACAGTCACTTTTCACAAGCCTCTTTTCAGTTCAACTTTACACCAACAAGCGCGTTCGCCATGGATAGGAACAGGCGGTAATCACTTGGCGCTATGCCCTGGCTATATGGTGGATGCGATAAAACCTCCCATCCGAGCTCCCTTAGCTTCTGACGAGTCATTAACAAAGTGTGTGGTCTGGCGTTGTCCTGGTGGAACACTACACCCTTTCTATTGGCCAATTCTGGACGCTTCTGGTCGATCGCCTGCTTCAAGCGGTCCAGTTGTTCACAGCAGATGGTAGAGTTAAGCGTCTGGCCATATGGGAGCAGCTCATAGTGGATGATTCCATTCCAATCCCACTAAACACACAGCAAAACCTTCCTGGCCGTCAATATCGGCTTGGCCACTGTTTGGAGCGATTCACCGGCCTTCGACTACGACCGTTTTCGCTTGATATTTTCGTACGTGATCCATTTTTCGTCGCCAGTTACGATCCGCTTCAAAAATGGGTCGAGTTCGTTCTGTATCAGTAGCATATCGTAGGCGTTGATTCGATCCAGAAGGTTTATTTGCGTCAAATCATGCGGCAACCAAACATCAAGCTTTTTTGGGTATCCAGCTTTCTGCAGATGGTTTAAAATGGTTTGGTGACTAACTCCCATCTTCTGGGCGATGTGACGAGACGCTACATGCCGGTCTAACTCGATATGTTTTCCATGATTTGATCGGTATTCATAGTCACAGGTCTTTCGCCGGCTGTCTTATCCTTGGTGTCGTTTTCACTCGCTTTGAATCTTCGAAACCATTCCTCCGCAGTTCGAAGTGATAGAATACCATCCACCAAACTACCATTAATCTCACGGAACGTTTCTCTAGCGGACTTGCCTTTAACGAAAGAAAACTTTAAAATAGCGCGAATTTCGGCGTTAGTGAACTCCATGTTTACACCTCTATAACTGTTGGATATATTTTATATATATATCTATAATATATTTTAGAAAAGTTATGAATCATTATTATATAAATTTCGCCCCTGTGAAAGCATATTATTTGTGACTTAGTATTAATCCTTTCAAAATTACTTTATATTCAAGATTGATTCATACCTTTATATTATATAACTTCATTCGTACGGGACATTCCATTCAAAAGATATCACGAATTTAAAAAGGATCGGATTCCAAGCTATTTTATATATAAAAATATCAAGAGATATCCCTTCCCTTCTTTATTCCTCTGAAAGTACATTCGATGCCATTATATATGGAACTCGAGTTCTTTTGCATAGCCATCACTGGCACGCTTGCAGAAGTCCAGACGCTGAACCCAATTTTAAACGGTTTTCAAGCATAAATCGGCCGGTACTGCTGCAATTTCATGTTCGATATTCGTACGAAGTTCATCAATTGTCGCTGCCTAGACGATAGACTTGACGTAGCCCCAAAAGAAATAGCCTAACGGTGTCAAATCGCATGACCGAGGCGGCCAATTGACTGAGCCATTTCGGGAGATAACACGTTCACCAAACTTGGTTTTCAATAAATCGTTTGTGACATTCGCTGTGTGGCTTGTGTGCAACCACATATTGTCCAAGTCCATATCATCCAATTCGAGCCAAAAATATTTGGTTATCATTGAGCGGTAGCGATTCCCATTAACAGCAACTTGCCGGTCTTGATGATCAAGAGGAGGAAGAATTTTATTTTCGTTGAAAATCCGGATAGTTTTCAAGTTGTTGCTCAGTCCAATTCACGAATATGCGACGATTCGTTGTCAAGCAGCTTCTATTCTTGCGTCAATTTGATCTTGTAAGGATGTAGGCCAATAACTTTTCGCAAAATTTGCCACGACGTCACAGGGATACCCAACGCTTGAGAACGACATGTGAGAGACTGAATTAGGTCTTTCTCAATTGATGCGCTTGCGGCAGCAATATTTTCGACACTACGGACACTTCTTTGTCTCACTGGCACCGCAACATGTTGTACTGTGCCTGTGGATTCAAATTTTGTCATTAGACATTCAATTGTTGATCTGGCAGGGCTATTATGCCGACCATAAATTGGACGTAGCGCTCATAAAGTTGAGGCCACTGACTCCGAATTTCGGTAGAAACTTTTAATAATTTCGATCCTTTGTTGATATTGTTTCCATGATGAAATGGCAAACTTTACTGAAAAGAAATGTCAAAAAAGCGAGAAAAATATGGCGTCGTGTGCTGTCCCCATCGGTTTACTTTTGTAGCTCCCGATTGAAAAACCCGTTTTTTGCAATTTGCGAGATCATAAAATATTCGTTTACAACCGAACTTAGTCCTTCGTTATGAGTTGTTTTGTAGTTTAGTATTTATTTTCGTCATTATTTTATTGGAATCGAACACAGAGCCTTTACCTACTGCACAAGCTCATTCGGACTCGCTTCAAACTGCCGAAAATCCTGCGCTCACAAAATAATTCCTTATCGGCCAACAAGTCCCATCACTAAGCATCTGGCTTTTAATGCAAATAGACTTTTAATGCAAATAGACTTTTAATGCAAAAATGCATTTGCATGCGAGTATATCCATGAAGAGTGATGAGCAGCGCAAACAAGCGACATTGATTTATGATCGTGGTAAAAGCTCAATGCGTACGGGTTGGGTGTATCAAATGGCAGCACAAATATTATTGCTTAACAGGTATTACTGATATGTATGTGACCAAAAATAGCATTCGTTAGTGCCCTTAGCCAACCACCTTCAACTAATACTAACTAATGTAATACAAATAGTTGAAATGAGGTAAGTAGAACCGAGCCAACAGACAACCAGCACTTCAGCTTGCAAGCTTTTGAGCGGTTAGTGGTAGTTGTTGTCACTACTTGTCTACGCTAGGGCAAATGCAAACATGTCCTTGAGTTTATGAATAAACCTATACATGTCTGCTATGAATGATTTAGTATTACGTCTACCTATACACCTACTATATCATATATGCGAGAGTGTGTTGGCAAATTTATGTGTATGTGTTTCTGTGCCATATCACATTACTTACATCCTGCTTTGTCAAATAACTCAGGTTTGTGTAGCTAACGACTATGTAAATACGTGTGTCTGCGGGCGTAAGCCTAAATTTGCCCACATACAATATTTGCTTGATATGCCTACACATGAATAATGTTGCTCATACGCCCTGGTCCGCTGTATACTCAACGGCTCACATACGAATACATACCGCTTGTCTTGTTTTCTGTTTTCTATTCATTTTCGGCCAGTTTCGTACTTCGTTAGTGCAGCGTGCCTGTAATTAAGGCGACAAGTGCGGGTCGTAGAGTATTTTTTGTTTTAAATTTTGCAAAGACCCATGCTGCTAAATGAGGAATTATGTGCTGCAAGTGGATTATCCGCCCTTTTACATAAATATCACGTGTGTACTCGGTTATGTAAGGTTCATATGCAGGCGTAGTATAGTGGGCGTTAAGCTTGACTCACAACACAAATTTTGGAGACTTGTACTTAAGTATATACTAACAAGGTATTTTTAAAGCGAGCAAAAGAGCAAAAAAAAATATGTAATGAATTGCTAGAGAGTTTCAGCTCGTTATTCCGCCTGTGAGGGTGGTTTGATAAACTGAAATTAATTTTTAGCATCTTGTCGCTTACCTCGGTACAAAAAGATGTGGTCTTAATAATTCTTAAACACGTGGCCGATTGAATATACATATATTTTAACATAATTAAATTTTAACCTATATCACAGAGTTGATATTAATTAGATGTTTTTACACCTTCAACTAGCTATATTAAGTTTGCCACGAAGTTTATAATACCCAAAAGAAATCGGTGCAAGCCCTTTAAGGTATAGTTATATATGTATAAATGATCAGCATGGCGAACTGAGTCGATATAATCATGTCCGAGGGTCTGCCCGTTCGGCGATATATACGCGAATTAATCCCTCAGTTTTTGAGATATCGATCTGAAAAATCGCAAAAGCTGTTTTCAACTTCAGAAGTGGTACGCTAATCAGTATCCTCTCTGGTTTACTTATTTGAATAGTCACAACAAAAACTTACGCATTGAAAGGTTCTACTTAAGTGAAGAATGAACTAACGATCGGATATTCACTATTGAAATAAGCGTTATAGTTTTATGAACATCCCATAGTCTTGTAATCGGAGCAAAGTATCGACATTTTTCTTCTCTTGGAAAATTAATTCGACTGTTTTTTTCTTAAGCAACCCACAGCTGACTCCAGTTTTGAATTTTTCTCCTTATACAAATTTGTTTTATTAATTCGTTATACTGATTCCTGCTTTGTAAAAACCAATTCTTAATGCGTTTGCTGCTGTCGTCGTCGAAAGGGGATCTCTTATTCAAAGCTGTTTTCTTATTTTCATGAGGGGTGTTTTTTACGATGCGGGTCCCAAACTAGGGAGGGATTTTTCGCCTTCCCTCTTTAGCTCGCTTTCAAGTGGATGTTTTTGGCCACCCAGAGGATACTTGGCCTAAGACCGGAAGCAGCTCACTTGAGCCATATGTAAAAAAAATAATCGTTTCTGATAGCGTAGATAGTATAGAAGCATGCATCAGCTTCTTTGTACAACATCCGTTGTGTTTTACGTGGGTACATGCTGACGACAGCCACACTCCACGGCGTTCAAAAGCTCAACGGATCAAAACAATGCGTTGATCAGCGCCCTGAGAATGCTAGGCTTTTTCAGTATCAATTGGCAGTCTGGCATGGATACACTAACCACCTTGGTAGGGTTCGAGGCCCATCTAAAAGCTCTGCGTGCTTTGGGTCTGGCACCCGGTTGCAAAGCAACTCCACATTCAACTGACAAGGTCAGTTCTTCCCGCATTTGGGTTTTAACCACAACCACCACGAATCTCCATAAATGGCCAAACTCAATGAGCAGATTGGAGTTACCTCCAAGGGCTAGTGCTCCCCGTGGTACCAGAATTAAGTCTCCGGTCAGACCTTGTAGCCGAAGTTACTACCAGTTGAGCTTCCATACAGCTCTGAACTGGTAGCCAGGATATTAGTCGCCTCTTTCGCCCCCCCCGAACCCAAAGGGGGTCCCCCCCACCGGCAGGGGGAAGCTTCTTTGTACAATATGGTTTTATGAAAACATGGCCGACGATTGGAGTTTGTGTTCTGCCCAATCCACAAAACGGGTGACCCCAAAATCTGCGCCAACCAAAAGCCGCCTCAACATATAAGGTTCTATCGAGTGTACTATGTGAAAGATTTAAGCCTACCGTCAACAAACTGATTGGACTTTATCAGTGCGGTTTTAGGCGACTTCTCTGGCTAAGTTAAGTCTTCCAGCTTTGAAGGGTTTCGATTCAGTACCCGCTGGTGGAAGCAGAGAAAGAGGAAAACATCCACTCCGTTTGAGAGATCAAGTGGAGAAGAACGTGGCTACACTTGTTATCTCCAATTGGCGCCAAAAAGCGAAAAGAAGAAAAGACTGGCGCGCTGTTGTGAACTCGGCTATGACCGCGTAAGCGGTATCTACACCAGTAAAGAAGGAAAAACCAATTGCTTACTTTGCTTGTTGTTCCCAAGCATATATAGTACATACATTATTGCGTAGTTTCGTTTCTACGCAGTTTTCTTTTTGGCTCGCATGTCGTTTTCCAACATTAATACATAGTATGTATGTATGTATTAAATTTCGGCATACATTATTAAATTTACCGTTAACTACAAGTATATTTGCCTACTCACTTATTTCTCATGCCGCTAATCGCCATCAATTATCTTTAATTCAATTCTTCCAGTCTTTGAATAATCGCAGTAAACTAATTTTTCAAAGCATTTGACTCTGATTTGACCTGCATTGTTGCTGTAATCTGGGCATTTTTTGCATTCTCTTTGTGTTCCTTTACTACAATTTCCTAGCTCACCACTAACTTCTCACATCTCTGTCTGTTATGTATGTATAAGTGTACCCAAAGAAGTTTTTCCCACGCCTTCTTCTAGTTTCCCAAGTTTGTTTTTTTGCTACTTTCATACATACGTTCTTTGTCTTTTCGACATTATTTATTGAACAGAAATAATGCAGCTTTTATTTTCTAAGAATTTCACCCCACTATGGTACCAATGACAATTTGAGCTCTTTGCTGCAAGGCCGTTCTCTTTTGCTACTGTAATTTTCTTACTTGTTTGCGAGGGATTTATTATGTCAGAGCTTGAGCAAAATGCCGACAGTTCTATGTGTCAGCGTCGAAGCATGGTTAATTAAATTGTTGTTTTCGTTTTATCTGTTCCTCGTTTTTTTGTGTTGTTATTACTTGGTTGAGTGAAAAATTGTAGCTCGTAAATCTTGGTTATTTGTATGACTCGGATGTTAGCAAATAAACGGGAGTTATGTCTTAGGTTATATTTGCGGCGAACAGTCACTTGATGAAGTGACATGCGTAATAATATATATAATATGTACATATGTACATATGTATGTTTTTTAGCAACTCTTTACTTTTGTAAACACATAATTCCAAAAAGTATATTTGTAGGTATAATAAATTATTAAATTAGGGTTTCTACTTACGAATTTTGGTCTATGTGCTTAAATTATAAACAGCATTATAGAACTTTTGAGCCTTACAGATACTCATAATCTGGATCGAAATCAAATAATGGGTGATCCATTTCGAGTCTCCCTATATTTTTAAAGAAAAAACACAGAAACTTCAAATTTAATGGGGATTGTTTATTTTCATTGGAAAGAACATTGTTTGGTATTTATTTTTTGAAGATTATCCCTTTCAAATGTTGGCCGCGGCTACGTCTTAGATGGTCCATCCGTTGAGTACAATTTTCAATGACTCGATTGAGCATTTCGACTGGTAACTGGCGAACGACAGGCGTGATGTTTTGCTCCAAGCCCTGAATCCAAGCGGAATTGTCCGTACATACTTTGGAATTTACATACCCCACAGAAAAAAGTCTAGCGGTGGGATATCACACGATCTTGATGGCCAATCGACCGGCCCAAACGTGAAATTATCTGCTCATCAAAGTGTTGATTCATTGATTGATGCGATGTGTGAGAAGTGGCACCGTCTTCTTGAAAACAAATCTCGCTGAAATCACGAGCTACGAATTCAAGCATCAAATAGTCGGTTATCATGCCGCGATTACGGTCGCTTTTGACGGTTACGATCTTAATTTTGCTTGTTTACGTACCCATTGATTTGGTTCATAAACATCGGATCTTCATTTAAGAGTCCATAGAGCAAAGCTATATGACTTGGAAAGGTCAAGCGGCTTCAGTTCTGGCACAAGCTTTATTTGTACGCTTTCAATTTAAGATCTCGACGTTAAATGCGTCGTTCCATCAGTCCGATGGATGTGAACGGCGCTGAATCGAACCTTCACGATCTTCTTGTACACTCTCAGCCACGGCTGCTATTTTTTTTTTCACCGCGTGCTGGACTTGGTCTATTCGGTCGATGATTATCCAATAATGAATGCTGGTTCTCAAGATGGCTGATGGTGTTGTAAATAGTACGCTCAGTAGACCGATTATGTTGACCTTAATATGCTGAACACATAGAGAGCGACAGACTTCAAGCGATATCTGTCAAATATTGAAATACGCATATACGTTTTTAAACGTTGTTCAGCCGTAAGTAATGGATTTATATATTGGATTACTTATAAATAAGTTTTTGTGCTCCTTTCCAAAGCCAATAAATCGATATCAAAACCGCGCTCTCACCAATTGGTATAGCTGAAGCACATTAAAGCCGCTGTGGTGAGCACATTAAAATTCAGTAAAAAATTAAAAAGTAACCAGATGTATGTATACTCGTATACATATGTATATGGAACTAATAGCTATTTCTAAACATACAAACTTTCATAAAGTTTAACGATTAAGCATCGATCACTGATGTATATAGATTTATGACAGGCTCGTATAAATGTATTAACGCAGCTTGTGGCAATTGACAGCCGCGTTAACAGCCGCGTAATCAAATTCACAGCTGGCAAGCGACATGAAACGTCAAACTCGAAAACTGACAGCCTCATTGCAGGCTGTTCTAATTTAATGTTGGAGTTTGATAAAGTGAAAAAAATCGCCAAAATTATTGGAAGTGGAATATAGGAAAGAGAAATTTACTGCATATTCGTGTCATAATTGACAAGAAATTATATTTGAGCGCAAAATTTTTAAATTTTTGTTGGTAATAATATTGTAGAGGAATGTATGGTATGTATTTATGATCATCTGGATCATCATTTGCATGTATGTGGCTTGGGAAATTTTATATAATTTGACAGTGTCATTATTATTACATTTTTTGACATTTCGAGTGTTTTGTAAATTAAGTCAGTCACTGTAATGTATATTTATCGCAATCAAAGAATTGTTATAATACAAAATAAACTGAAATTAATCACAAATATTTAAGTACGCTGTACCTAAGTGCCAGGTTCAGAGTTAGACTTTCCCACAGAGATAACTGTCAAGCCAGATGTCAAAGTTGATGTTTAACGTTTAAATGGCTCAGTTCAAATACAAATTGATATACAATTTTCGAACTAATGAAGGTGATGTTATAAAAATTTCAATTTTTCGGGATTTATTTGAAATATAATAATATATGAAATATATAGTACGAAAATCACTCTAGTAGTGGAATGCTGTAAGCAGTCCCTATTCACTATTTGAGACATTTTGAGGTAAAGTGTCAATTTGTGACTAGTTAATATTCATTAAACAGTAGAGACTGTTAGTCTCATAATATTGACTCAAATTTGAGACCTGATAGTTAGCATTTTGAATATACTGAATAGAGATCATCATAGATATTAATCGATTGTCGTTTTTTAATATTTTGTAAGTGAAAAATAAAACAATTTTACATAAATTTCGTAAATATTATGAAGCAAAGTCAACATATATTTTTACTTTTATTGGTAATTATGTTTTTTGACTATTTTATAGAAAATTTAATATTTGTTATCGACATATTTATTTTCATTGAAGTGTAAAAACATCTCTGAATAATGAAATGTAATAGATTTTGTGACTGTCACTTACAGAATAGCAAAATCGTCTTAATCCACAAAAATTGTCTCTAACTTAAAAGCTCAAATTTAGGGACTTGTGACTGTATCAAAGTACAAAATCGCCCGGTAATACGTACAAAAAGTAGCGGCTTTCACAAAATTTTGCACTCTTCCCCGTATACTTTGTTTTTTTTCATCTTACCCTCTTTCTCAGCTATTTTCTATTTTGCACTATTTATTTGTACAACACATTTTTGCGGAATCCGCAAATTTTATTTAAAAATAAATTTTTATTAAACCTCCTATTTGTTTTTTTTTTTCAAGCGTGCATTTGTCAGCTGTTGGCATATTTATTTGCTCACGTATTTTATGCCCACATGTTAACTTCATAGTCACTTTACAGTCAGCAAAATTTGTAGATTCATCTTTGTTTACAAATATTGAGATCGTGATCGCGATTTGTCAATTGACAGACTAGTCTAGTGTGCTCATGATATTGATAAAAGCACTTTGAAAGCAATATAGGTGAGATTAAGTAAGTGACCGTATCGATTTCAACGTACTATAGTATAAAAATATGTACGACAATAGTATGTATCTTCCCTAATGAAAAGAACCCTTCAAATAAGTTGAGCAATGTCTCGCGTACGTCGTGATAAAATGTATCATAAACTATTTTATTTGAGTTCAGTCAAGCTCCGTCTTTGTTTTTACTTTACCCAAATACGTATTATTGGAAATATATACATATGTACGTATGTTATATTATCCATAGTTTATATTCCTTTTGTGTAACTTTCGAATAAAGGCGAATCAAATAATTTTGCGTTGAATTTAGACCCAAAATCGGAGCTTCTTAAGACATCACTTGGCGTTTTATCTTGTTTAGCTGTATGTTCGTCTGTCACTGTCAATATACTACATAGAAGAGACGCTGTTGTCAAGATAAATGTTCAAAGCCTTCGAAATCGGAATTATTTTCCACTAATGCCCGGTTTCACATTCCATACTTAAGTTGTGCCCAAATAAAATCTTAGCTAAGCATTGTTGCCGACTGAGTAGTCGTTTGCGTTTCACAGTCAATGCTTAATTTCTATAAGATTTTATTATGATATATGGCAACGTTATGGGCAACATATGTTTTACAAATGTCATCCATAAAAATATGTTTGAAATATTTAAATTATAAAATACAATACATAAATTTGCGAGAAAAGTTCGATCGAAAATGGTCGAAAACAACGAAAGAACCTCAAATTTCAGCACTAGCGAGCCGGAGCACCTATTGGAACTGGTGGAAATCCAAATCCGATTCCATATTTTTTCACAAAACACAATTTCTTATTTATTATTATTCTTCTTTTGACAAAAAACTGAAAGTTCAAAACAAAAATCAGCTGTTACTTAAACACTGCTTAAGTCTCCTATTTTCAGTACTTAAGCATAACTTAAGTATGAACTGTAAAACACTATTTTCCTGTTTTATTTTAAGCTCAACTTCAGTATGGACTGTGAAACCGGGCATAAGACGTGTTCTGAATACCGATTCGAGTTGAAAAGCAGATAGCAACTCATAATTCTTTTATCATCGAAACCACTTAAGTAAAAATGAGTTAACCTTGTTTTGGTGTTTTCTATTCTTAGCCTAGAATCATACCTCGGAAGATCTTTATACTGAAGGCGTAGGAATTGCTGTGTTCAGGCATTCTTAAATATTTATTGGTAAGAGTAATGCTGAATTACAATACTAGAGAGTGCAGAAATTAGTGTTGATAAATCCAGATCATTTTGAAGTAAAGAGTTGGCAATCGGTAACATGAGCTATATAAGAAGACAACGTTGTAAGGACAATGTGCAACGATTAAAAGTTAGAATGAAACTAGAGTTGAAAATGTACCCATGAGTGTATGCTTGAATATCGTATATATATCGTCGAAGCAGCTTACTACTAGTAAAATGTTACAGTAGGTAGAAAACTACGTATTTAGAAAAATAGTATCGTCTAGATAACGGTAAAGTTTAATGTGAATCCAAAGTTTCGGTCTTACATAAATCCATAAACTGTTGGGGTCGTTTTTGAATACCAAAAAAATACATCACCAGAGGAAGGAGCAGCTCGGCAAGACTAAAGGAAAAAATATTATCGCCAAATTTTTAAGGGGGTATTCTGGTTTAGAAGCATGAATTTCAGGTAATTTTTAAAGTATCGTAAAAAAAGGCAATTAGTATTTTTACTATCCATTTTTTTTATTAGTTATTTGTTAATTTTAGAAGAGTACAGAAAAAAAAAATTAAAAACTAAAAAAAGTAAAAAATTTCAAAAATTATGAGCTGACGAAGTGTGGGGTCTCTAAAAATTTCCACGTGACCATACACATGATTTCAACCCTCTTAGTTATTTGAAACCAAAAAAAAGATTATTAATCTAGAATAATGTCGCAATGGCCGGAACTACGGAAAAGTGGGAAAATTTTTTTTTCACAAAATGGCGACTGCCTGAAAAAAAAGTTTTTTTGGATCACTTTTTCTGACTACTTCGAATTTTTTAAAAATAATAAAATTAAAATTTTGGGGTTGGGGCTAGTTCCAACCATAGACAAGCCTATAAAGAAGACTCTAAAAATATTTCAACTAAATCGGTCCAGTAGAACCTGAGAAATCGTGGGTATCGGTCCGAAAAAGTCAGTTTTGAGAAAAACGCGTTTGAAGTTTCGCGTAAAGTCTTTTGTTCGATTAGTTCCGGCCGAACCAGTTTGGATACCGGTTCAGAAAAATGCCTATATCTTCGAAAACAATTTGAATTTTGAAAAATCGTCTTGTACACATATTCTTGATTAGTTAAACTTTGAAAATATAAAATAAAATCGATTTTTTTAAATTTCTAGACCAAAATACGCCCTTAAGATTATTTTTGGTTTTGCTACATATATTTATGAACTATAGGGGTCATTTAGTAGACAAATTTTTAATAAAATATTGTGAGCTACTTACATATACAATATGTATGTAACTATGTATATTTAGACTGACGTACCGCTTTCTGTGTACTTTTGCATCTGTTACCATACTTTTTCAATAACCTTTGCTTTACTACAAGCAATATAAATATATGTAAGTATGTACATATGTATGTGGTGTGTATTAACAAACTATGCCCATTTTATCATTGTTTATTTACTTGCATATCTAATCAATTGACACAAAAAACAAAAACTTCAAAAGTCTTCGACACTAAGTGCGCTCAGATAAATTGTTTAGTTTTGTTTGGCGCGTGTCGTTGCCAGACGTTGATTACTATCACTATTAAATTATTGAAATTGCTACGATTTATCTGTTCACAGAGTATTCGTGTGTTGTTTCTATATTTCTTTTGTTTACTTGTCTCTTCCCCACACTTATTCCTTCTCTTGTTCTGTCGCAGGTTCGTTAATTGCCTATTCGCAAGTTTAACAACATTTTGCATGTCAATCGGGGGAGCTACGTTTTGGCAATAAAATTCCATTAGTCGCCACGTGTTTCACCAACTTTCAGTCTTTCAGTAAAGGTATGCTTTGTTCATTTCGATTAATGACACTTGAGGAAAATATCGTTTTTTATTTATTGTTTATATTAACTAAGGATTAGACACTTTTTCCTATTTGCAACGTATTTCACATAAAAAAATATATAAGGCTGTGATGAAATAAATGAATAATTGTCATTTGCTCTCGGTTAGTGCTTATTTTCTTCACTTTTTACCGTCCGGGTATAACCGAACATTCTATATTCTTGCAACTTGCAACGTTTAAAGTCTTAGAAATACCTTTAAGTACATAAGGCTTGTTAGTTATATGGGGTCTAGGGCGACTGTTCACCTGATATTCATTGTAAGCACAAATATGCACCGTTATAAGAAAAACACACTCCCTCAACTATAGCAAGAAAACTCACATATTAGCCCATATATGCGGTATAAAATCACCCGGAAGTTCGAAAATCTTTATACTAGGTATGTGGGGGCTAAGGGAAGTATTGACCCATTTGTAACATACAGATATGCTAGTACCAGGAATAGACTCTCTCTCAGTTACAATTATATATCTTACACATTGACCGATATTTTTGGTAAAAAGTCAACTATAAGCACTGGATCCACATATCGAGTACCTAGGGGCTTGAACAGTTTTGGTTCGATCTACGCAATTTTTAGGTAGCATACCTCAAAGGCACTATTCATGCAAAGTTTTATTCCGTTATATTAATTGCGTCTTGATTTGTACACTGAAAAAGCAACTAGGTGTGGCTGCAGTCCGATTTCGCCCATTTTCAGACAGTAATCTGAAAATGTTAGGGAAAGTAACGCGTACCCAATTTGGTTTAAATCGGTGGGGCAGGTTTCGAGATATGTATGTATGTGATTTCACCGGAAATTAAACGGTTCCACGCCCATCGTCCAATTTTGACATCGGCTTCCATACCGTCTCGAAGGTATAAATTAATGTCTCTGGCGTATTTAGTTGTTGATTTTTTGCGCTTTTAGTAGTTTATAACAGCTCCGTTTTATGGGAAGTGAACGGGGTTATCATCAGATTTCATCCAGAAGAATTTAAGTTTAAAAATAACAGCTACACTTTGGGAGCTTGAAAAATAGAATTTTTATATATGTAAATATGTGGCAAGTTTTACAAATATCTCAGGTCAGGCAAGACATACATAGTATAGAATTCAGACCATACAAAACCATTCAAACCATACAGTGTTGTCGTAGGAATGAGTGATCTTTTTATTAATTTTTTGAGGTTATAAGTTGAGGATTCAGTACTTTCGATTGCCTATCCTGGTCTTCGGACTTTGAAATTATGTAGTTAAGACTTAGTCTTGCAAGCTGTTTTTAAGAATATAAATCTCTCCCTGTTTTGATATACAAGTACATATTATTTCTGTCGGTAGAACTTCAAGGGTAGTGAATCGAAGAAGCAACTAGCAGATATAACATATAATGAGCGACGACTCTACGAATACTTCTTCAAAATTTATTATAAATCGTATGTTTTGCTTAGGAATAACAAACCTTCGTCTCTTTTTTAGTATGGATTTCTACTGAAGATTTTCCTGTAACTCACATAATGCGCAATGGATTATTATTCATTACTAAAATTAGCACGCAATTTCAACAAACTCTGTGAAGGTATCAACGCATTTCAACCAACTTCCGATTATTATTCATAACTCGAAAGTGAAGCGCAGTATCGCAACCACAAATGAGTACTCGGCGTTTATTTAGTTTGTCTGTATTTAATTACGTTGTAGATTAAAGCAAAGCTTCCTCGAAATGATTCGCAGAAAAAGTTTTGATTTTCCGGTACCAATGTGAATTAGATTACGTAAGTCAGCAAACTGCAGGAGATTACTATAAGAACAAAGTATGTACCCATTTACATATACAGCTATGCACCCTTATTGATGCAAACATTGGAGCTTAAATTTTTCTTATTTCTAAAATACATATTTATGTATGTATGTACATATACATATGTATATGTATGTATGTAAGTACATGCTTAGGCATTATTGAAAGAGAGTTATTGATTTTAGTATGGAATTTTAATTTGCATAAGTAATAAAAGAGTAGGTAGAGGAATTGTTTCTCAGAAAAACAGTGCATTATATACGAACTCTTGGAAACGGGAATAATTCTTCTCAAATCGCAAAAATATTGAAATGTTCGTGAAAAATCGTATATGTATGTATGTATGTATATTGTATCAGTCAATTCTAATCCAGAGACAAAAATAAAAAATAAAAGCCGAAAGGCTCCTCCAAGTAAAAACACTTCCAAAGTTGATCAAATAATTATGAAAAAATGCAAGGTTGATCGATTTAAGTCCTCCGGCGCCATTGTGGCCGAAATTAATGAAGAATTTGGCTTAAACTTATCCAGCAGGCTTGTCAGAAAACCCCTCAATGATGCTCAGCTTTAGGAGGCATCAGCCGAAAAAACTCGCTTTAAAAAAAAAAAATATAAAAGCGGGGAATTCTTTCGCTAAGACTGGAAAGAGTAAAAAGAGTAATTTTTTGGAAAAGAATAATGGCGATGAAACTAAAGTAAATCAAATTGGACTCTCTCGTTTGTTCATCGCCCGAAAGACCAACCGTTAAAGTCAACATACACCAAAAAAATGGTAAAACATGGTGAAGTTAATGTCATGATATGGGGTGCGGTTTCGTGGATTAAAGTGGCATCGTTGGTCAGAATTGATGGTAGAATGGATCAGTATTCATATGTAAACATCCTAAGGCACGCAGTGAAGCCATTCTCATTTAAATCAAAGCCTGTAAATTGGTTTTTCATCCATAATAATGAACCGAAACCTGTAGCTAGGGCAATAAAGGATTGGTTATCTTAACCCGATAAAAAATCTTTGGAATGATATAAAGACCGGGACAAAAAAAAATCAAAAATTCGTATGATCTTTGTTCACGTCCGTGGGCTTGTTACGGAGGCAGCTATATATATTTCTGGTCTAGGCAACACTAAGTGTTGCCAGGTGCAATCTGACATTTCCATTGGAAAGTTTGACATTTTTTAGCATAACATCACTCAGAACGTTTTGTCATTTAATCATGAATTGTTTCGATTGAAATCGATGAACTTAAATCTTTGTATGGCTATGAAGCACCATCCTATAGCACTGTGAAAAACTGGTACAACGAATTCAATCGTGGCCGACGCTCGCTCAAAGACGAATTCCGTGAAGATCGTCCAAAAACAGCCGTTGTGCTAGAAAACATCGATGCCGTACGTGAACTGATAATGCAAGACCGTCATGTAACATACCTTCAGATAGAGGCATGCCTATGCATTTCTCCCACCAGCATACATTCGATATTGCATGAACACCTGGCCGTAAAAAAGGTTTGTTCTCGTTGGATCCCGCACAATTTGACAATCGCTCAAAAAAGGCTCGTGTGGATTGGTGTAAAGAAATGCTGAAAAAATACGATCGCGGTGCTTCAAAAGACGTTTATAAGATCGTCGCAGGTGACGAATCATGGATCTATGCGTATGAGCCCGAAACAAAACAGCAATCGACCGTGTGGGTCTTCCAAGACGAGCCCAATCCAACGAAAGTTGTTCGTGGAAGAAGCACTTGGAAGCAAATGGTCGCCTGTTTCTTCGGCAAAACTGGTCATGTGGCGACTGTTCCGCTTGAGCAACGTAGGACGGTCAATTCTGAGTGGTACACCACCATTTGTTTGCCTGAAGTCTTCGGAGAAATTCGAAAAACGAACAAGAGAAGACGAATCATTGTGCACCATGACAATGCGAGCTCTCACACATCGGCTCAAACCAGCGCCTTTTGACCGGCCAAAACGTCGAATTGATGGGTCGTCCGCCGTACAGCCCTGACTTGGCACCCAATGACTTCTTTTTATTCCCACACATCAAAAAAATAATGCGTGGTCAACGATTTTCGTCGCCAGAAGATGCTGTTGAAGCATTCAAAAACCATGTTTTGGAGGTGTCTCAATCGGAGCGGAAAAAGTGCTTCGAAAATTGGTTTGAGCGCATGCAAAAGTGTATAAATCTTGATGGAGAATATTTTGAAAAACAATAAAACCATTTTCGTTGATAAATATTCCTATTTTCATTATTAGGCCAGAAATATATGTATATAGCAGCCCTCGTACAAATAAATGTTGGTTTGTAATAAATAATTAGTTTTGCCATTACCACTTGATTGATGAGCGCATTTTGCGAAAAACTTTCATTGTGGTAAAAAAGTGTTCAGTGATTTAAGCCAATAAATCGCAAACAAAGAGACATTTAATAGATATTTCCTGTAGAATACTTTGAAGTTTTTGGAAAGTATATATCAACTTCTGGTTTCACTAATTTTATAAATTTGTTTGTTAAAATATGTTTCTTTTTTACTTTTGCAGGTATGTGCTTATGGAATTTTTCTCTTACTACAATATAATACTTATAGGGTGCACAATTAACTAATATTGCAAAAGCATTATTGCTTTGAAAAATATTCGTACTTAAGGTATGTACACTTTAATTATCGCTAAATTTGTTAGTTCAAAAGAATGATCTCACAGAAAACAGTAATACTACTTATTTTGCACTTCTCCCGATATTCAGCCCCGAAATTATATTAATTTTCAATACTTTCTTTTCTTTTACAACTGAAAGGTGATAACAAATATACCAAAACCAACCCAGTATTTTTTGAAACTTAGATATAGAAATAAAGAATTATTTTTTTCGAAGATTCTTAAATCCGAAGAAATGTTATACTATATGTACCTTGGAAATAATTCGATGAAGCGCATATATTTTTGTATAAAGTTAAATATGTCATTAATAATGATTTTTGGTCAATGATTTTGCCGTACAGTCTAATTGTTGTTATTAATGTTAAATATTTTGAAGTTATAATTTGCAAATAGAAATCATAAAAATTTTTTTATATCTTTATAAATACACATTTTACGAAAAATTAGGGGTTTCAAGAACTGACAGTTGATCCAAGTAGAGGTACAGTTTTCACTAGCCTTTTTTTTGTGTCAAGTTGTCATGTTCTTTTTGTTTAGTATAATTTGGCATTTCTTCACGGGAAGACTTACGCCTAAACAACGTTTACAAATCGTTCGACTTTATTACGAAAATTCACGTTCTGTAAAGACTGCCTTTTCCGCGCTTCGCTTAACATAGTGGACCTACTGAGCGTACTATTCGCCACACCATCACCCATCTTGAGACCTAGCATTCATTACTGGATAATATTCCACCCAACATACCACATCCAGCAACATAGCAGTCCTAGCCGAGAGTGTACACGAAGACCGTGGAGAGTCGATTCGGCATCATTCGCTGCAACTCGGACAGACATATGGAACGACTTGGCGCATTTTACGTCGAGATCCTAAATTGAAAGCATATAAAATACAACTTGTGCAAGAACTAAAGCCGCTCGATCTTTACAAGCGGCATCGTTTCGCTCTATGTGCTCTGGAAAAGTTCCAAGAAGATCCGACGTTTTCGAGCCAAATTTTGTTCATCGATGAGGCCTATTTCTGTCTCAATGTGTATGTAAAGCAATTGCTACATTTTGGACGAAGAGCAACCTGAAGTGGTTCAAGAGCTGCCATTTCATCCAGAAAAAACAACGGTTTGGAGTGGTTTGTGCGCCGATGGAATCATTGGTCCACATTTCTTCAAAAATGATGCCGGTGAGAAAGTAACCGTCAATGGCGACCGTTATCGTTGCATGATAACCGACTATTTGATGCCTGGAATTGAAGCTCGTGATCTCGGCGACATTGGGTTTTAACAAGACGTTGCCACTTGCCACACATCGCATCAATCAATAGATTTATTGAGAGACCACTTCGGTGAGCAGATAATCTCACGTTTTGGGCCGGTCGGTTGGCCACCAAATCCGTTGCACTCAACGGATGGACCATCTGAGACGTAGCCGCGGCCAACATTTGAAAGAGATAATCTTCAAAAAATAAATGCCAAAGAATCTTCTTTCGAATGATAATAAACATTCCCCATTAAGTTTGAAGTTTCTTTGTTTTTTCTTTAAAAAAGTAGGGAACCTCGAAATGGATCACTCTTTATTATAGACGAGAAAAATTGCCGATTAATTTTATTTACTTAAATTACAAATATTGTTACTAAAACCATACAATCTGTATTGGATTGTATGTATCTGGAATTCTCATCTCTCATGACATTTCAAAAACAAACGCTGCTGGAACTCACCCACAGCAGCCTAGTCATGAAACAATGCGAACAGATTACACAAATAAAACGAAAAATACAATTTTGTAATGATATACCTCACTGTTATTAGAATTGTGAAATTACCGAAAATAAACACCTGTCAAAAGGCATTCCGAAAGTGAAATATCTAAGCGCTCGAATTCATTTAGTAAAATATATAAGAAGCTACGTAACAGTAATAGCAAGATGTTCAGAGAATGACAGAACTGTAAGCAATCCCGTGAACTTGGCGATAGACAGCAGCAGCCTGCCAAGTGCTATTGATTCAACATTTTCAGAACGGAAATGTTAATTAGCAGATTTCATGCGATTTATAAATAATGCAATTTATGTATATCATATATAAGTGCAAAAGTATATGATCTACATGATTGCTTACAAATCCCATAAATTGTTAATAAATTAGCTAAGATATGACATACACTGACAGGTGGTGAGCTAGGCAAGCTTGAGAATTTTCGGTCGAAAAATTGTAAAGAAAATGTTGAATAAAATAAACCATATTCATTTATACCCTGAACAGGGTATATTAAGCTTGCTACAAAATTTATAATACCCAGATGGAAAGGTCGGAGTTCATATAAAATATATATAGATGATCAACATGACGAGCTGAGTCGATTTAGACATTTCCGTCTGCCTATATATACGCAAACTTTCAGGTTTTGAGATATTGATCTACAATTTTGCATAAGTCCATTCCTCTCCAAGAAGCTGCTAATTTGTCGGAACCGCCGAAGCATATAGCTGTCATACAAACTGAATGATGGACAAAAATATATGATGTGCATAATAGTAACTTGACTTTTTTTTGCTTAATTAAATATTATAGTTGGCCAACCTAATTGATCGGAATGTGCAGATTTAGTCTTAAATATATATTTCATTTAAGTTTATATCTTTACTTCAATATTTTTGTCTTATGGCAACCCATATTATATTCTTTCGGTACATATACCTACTATATACATATGTACATACATATATAACTCGTTATACATTCAGTGTTTTCAACCTAATTTTAATGTAATATTTAGCATCAGACTAATTAATTTGAATTTAAGCTAATTATGAATCGTAACAATAACAACAACTCTGTAAACAGTCTGCTCACATAAAATCAAAACATTATAAAAATACACATTCCGTTTAAAAATATGCATATTTAGCTTTATTATATATTTGCATATTCCGCATACCAATCGCGCGGCGATATTCGATTTCTAATCCGCAAGCAGACTCACAAAATCCATAAATATTAATCGACCGACTATGTTTGGCATTAAAAGAAAACAGCGAATAAATTTTTCAACCATAAAATAAATGTTTGTTCACAAATATTTTTTTGTGGTTAAATTTGTAGAATTATATTATATACTCCAATAATAGCAAAAGCATTTTATTATTTTTAATTTTTGCAATTTCCAAATTTCTTACCGCTTCATAGGCTCTTCCTTTGGCACGCGTTCACGTTTTTGATGCGTGACTTTTAAAACAATAAATATTCCAATACAAAAAAGATTCAATCACAGATTTGCGTAGAATACCTCACAGATTTTTTATGTGCAGTTTTTTTTTATAAAGAATTAGAAAAATACTGAATTTCAAGCACAAATTGAGACGCCAGAGCGTTGCTAGCATGTTTTTTTATATTTTGGTGATTAACACGCCCACAACTTTCTAGAGCGTTTTAGAAAACATTTAAAATTTTAGAAAACCCCTTGTCGGCTGTTGTCATGGCCAAAATATTTTTTTCTTTGGGAATTTTAATTATGTCACCACTTTTCTATATCAATCCCAAGGGCTGTAAGGGTTTTAGTATTTTTGGAGGTGAGAGCATTGTAAAAATATTTAATCGTGGTTCATTTGGGGTTTATTATTAGTTTCAACATAGGCTCCCATTTTGTTACGAATTCTGTTAGGTGTATAAGTTTTCTTAAATGTAAGTTTTGTAGAAGAATTTTTCCTGGTCCAATATTGAAAATATATGCTTCAATGATCTTATAGCCTCGCCGATTGGCACGTACATAACTTTGTCTGTAAAATTGAAATTAAAACTCAACTAAGTCAATGTCCCTAAATTTGAGAACACTCATTTAGATAAACAAATTTTGTTATGGCCACGCCAAGCTCAATATATAAATTTTGAAAATAATATGTCTCCAGTAACTAATTGACAAACAAGGTTGAATTGAATGTCCTCGAATACTACACAACAATATCAATTTAAAACCTGCCTATAAATATCCGGTAAATTTCAAAAACAAACGTATTATGAGTAAGCCTGCTTAGAAAAAATACTAAAATTTCAACTGGTAATCATTATTAAACCACCATACATAGTGATCTTAAGGATAGAACGGCACATGTTTTCGAAGAAATTTGTGTCTGACTTGCTTGTGGGGGTTTTTTTAGCTGTTGGGTTAAAACATAAAAAAATAATTTTCTTTACGAAATTATGAAATCTCAGAAATCTGAGGGATAATCTACATATACATAGTTCAGATTCGAGCTTTAATTATTTCATACAAAAAATCATACAAAAATCAGATTGATATTGTTATGTTATAACATCTCAATAAAGATCCGAAAAGTGGGTGCTCTCAATACCGACCTATTTTAAAAGTTGTATTCAATGTTACATAAGAGGTCTTTTATGTATCGGGATTTGGCAACCTTAGTGTTGCCATCTAACCACTCACAACATTATCGCAAAGTATAACATTTTTGATGCTATATATACTCAGAACTATCAGTGACTCACAATGTAATAATCTGAATAACAATGAAAAATATTAATTTTTACTCGAATACTCTTCAGTCTTTGAATTTGTCTTATATATCTTTTGGTTTATATCTTTCTTAAAAATAGTGATGGAACTTAAAGATGCACTTTTCTAGCTTTGTCTAGCGACGTGTCACTCTCACAGTTACCCTATGCTTTGAATGTAACAAATTCCTGCAAATTGTGTCAAAAGTCTACAAAATATCGGGCGAATAATAAATTTACTATTAATTTCCTCAAAAACCGTATTGTGAGACTTCAGAATTTGCGTGGCTTCTAGTTCCTAAATTTTATATACTTAATATCGAATATATTTTGGAAAAATTCACTTTTGTCGAACCACCTCATGAAACTTGTAGGTACATAGGTAGATAAAGGGGGGCGGCAGAACATCCTTGGCCCCGGGCGCCCGAAGTTGTAGCTACGCCACTGAGAACTATACATACTATGAACGCTATTTGTGTTGTATACAGTAAGTTAAAATATTCATTTCGACCAAAAATGAAATTAAATCGCGAACTTTTTTGTGCAGATATTTTTTTACAACTTCTGACGCTGATTAACTTAGCATCAGTGCATTGATAACCTTCATTCATTTTTTGACGATGATGATATCCAACATTGTATATACATTGGACTGTAAAAGCAATTTGTTCACGTTGGATCGACCACAATTTGTCAAACGCTCAAAAAAGGCTCGTGTCGATTGTTCGAGATAATATGATAGCAGTGCTTCGAAACACGTTTACAGGTATGACAGTGTGACAGATGACGAATTGTGGCTTTACGCGTACAAGCCCGAAAGTATACAGCAGTCGACTATATTAGTGTTTCCAGATGAACTTTATATTTCCGTACGTTAAAGATAAACTAGGAAGTCAACGTTTTTCGACACCTGAAGAGTAGGTTGATGCATTCAGAACGCATACCTCAATCGGAGTGTCGAAATTACTTCTACAATTGGTCCAGTAGAAATATAAAGAGGCAACCCTCCTATAAACTAGGAATGCTCCAAAAAACTCTTTGTTCCTAGGACTCTCTTATGTGTATGTATATATTGGTTGTCAAAAAAGTCTTGCGGTATTTTCGCAAGTTGGCCCTGAAAGCGCGTAGTTCTAGTTTTATTCGTCGCATCGGGTCATGCTATACCTTTTTGGAAAGCTCATTTCACGCGCTAACACGATTGATTGTCGTTTCTTTAAAGTCGTTCGTGAGTTATAGCGTCGCAAACATGGAGCAAAATAAAGAGAAAATACGGCATATTTTACAGTACTACTACGATAAAGGCAAAAATGAATCTCAAGCCGCCAATAAAATTTGTGCAGTTTATGGACTCGATACAGTTTCCATTTCCACCGCACAACGATGGTTTCAACGTTTTCGTTCTGGTGTATAGGTGGTCGAAGATGCGCCACGCTTCGGAAGGTCTGTCGTCTAAAATTGCGATAAAATCGCTGAATTGGTCGAAAGAGACCGGAATAGTAGCAGCCGTAGCATCGGTCAAGAGCTGGACATGAGTCATCAAAAATTCATTTCAATTTCAATAAAAAAAAATTCAATAAAAATACCGCAAGACTTTTTTGACAATCCATTATTAACTATTATCGTGCCACATACCAAAAAAAATTTTCCCTGCGTTTCATTAAAGTGCCTCAAATACAATCATCAATCATATTGAGCAAAATCAGCCGGATGTTCGAAAATCCCGTCAAGCTTTCGTCCAATTTTATTAATTTTTAACACAAAGATACACGGTCAACACTAAAACACTCTCTCTCATTATACCCTGAAGAGGGTATATTAAGTTTATCACGATGTTTGTAACACCTAGAAAGAAGCGTCGGAGACCCCATAAAGTATATACATATATAAATGATCAGTATGTTGAGCTAAGTCGATTTCCGTCTGTATATATACGAACTAGTCCCTCAGTTTTTAAGATATCGTTTTGAAATTTTGCAAACGTCATTTTCTCTTCAAAAAGCTGCTCATTTGTCGGAACGGCCGATATCGGACCACTATAACATATAGCTGCCATATAACCTGAACGATCGGAATCAAGTTCTTGTATGGAAAACTTTCACATTTGACAATGTATCTTCACCAAATTTGGTACAAATTGTTTTCTAAGCCAACAATGTAATCTCCTAAGAAATTGTTCAGATCGGTTAACTATAGCATATAGCTACCATACAAACTGAACACATAGTTACTAAAAGAAATGCACCTGTGAAGGGTATATTAACTTCGGTGCAGCCGAAGTTAACGTTTTTTCTTGTTTTAATTTAAATCATTTCGCTCATTTTCCCTGATATATGCGTTATAAAGTCACTTGAAACTTCGAAAATCGTTATATTAGGTGTATGGGGGCTCAGGGAAGTATTATTCCAATTCAACCGAATTTTGTTACACATATTTACTATAGTCAGGAAAGGATTCTGTCTGAATTTTAATTGCATATCTCACACATTAACCGATATTTTAGTATAGTATTGCCAGATACGTGATCTATAGCGTTTTATACATAGCCTCGAAATTCAAAAGACAAAAAGGCGGAAGAGAGGTATTTTCCAACCTAATATATAACCCTATATCTATCTCGCTTAGTTTTACGTACAACATTTAGGCGCAAAAAAACTATTAATTATACTCTGTAGCAACAGGTTGCCAGGGGAATTGTATTCAATGTTATAAACTTGAAAGAATGATCCAAAAAACCCTTTGTTTCCATCTCATATATGTTGTTTAGGAATACATGATCTCACCATAAATTAAGTAATATAAAATTTTTGTTAAAGAGCTGTATCTTAGCGTTTGTTGTCTATTGTTTTAAAGCATTCTTGCGCTCTACTTCCTGTTAAAGCTTTCATCCACAAAAAAACTATTATTCTCCAAAACAAAAACTCTTACATATTATTACATTTCAATTGAAGTTGTTTCTCACAATCAGACTGCTTTGCAAATGTCTTTTCTAGTTTTTCCCCGAACGCTATAATACTGTTCTGCATAAAACTACCGCTATAAGCGCTATGCAAAGCAGTAACGTAAGCTTGTTTAATGCAGCTTACATATTTTTACATTTTAATGATATAGAGCCATGCAGATCTCGTGCAAACTATGAATGCAAGTATGTATGTATGTACATATATACAAGAGAATATATATATGTGTGTGTAAATGCCTCACTGCATTTCATTAAATCACTAAAGCCTTTTACATTGTTAGTGCAGCGCTTTTCTTAGTTTTTAATCCAAACTACTATTTTCATCTTCTCTCTGCTAAACAATATATTTGCATAGAGCAGAAGCATAACATGTACTCTGTATGGGTACCACGGGCGGTATGAGCAACAACTTCGCACACGTCGGCAGTTCGCAGGCATGCTTGCACTTTTGTATTGGTTTATGTGTTTCGTGCTTATTATTCTTTGCACTTTTTTGCATCGACTTTTATAAAAACCTTGGCAGTGGCTCTGAGTTGGAGCGTTTAATTTTTTATTTTTTACTCTCAATATAAACACAGCAAACGGATTGAGTATTTTTTTGTTTTTTGCAGTTTGTGGATTTACTGAAATTAAAGCTCAAATGTTGCGATTGTTTTTATAAAAAATAGTAGAAGAACGTAGAAAGTACATTAAATATAAAAGTTGCCTGATTTTGACATTTCTGTTTGCTATAAAAAGGTATGGAAGCAATACATAATAAACAAAAACACGAAAACTGACTATGCAAGACATTGTGATTAGTAGATTAAAGCCGTAAGGCGAAAATCCAATTTTCCATTTTTTTAAAACACCTTGAAGGAAAAAACTCGATTTTTAGCGAAAAAATCGGCTAATTTGTTCTAATGATAATATGTGACCTGGTCTACGAAAAGGGAGTTAACGTGCGAAAACTAGTTTTCTGGGAAACAGCTGTTAAAAATAAACAACCATCAACAACCATCCGAATCAGGCGAAAATCCAATTTTCCATTTTTTTAAACACCTTGAAGGAAAAAACTCTATTTTCAGCGAAAAAATCGGCTAATTAGTTATAATAATACTATAATGATGTAGAACTATGAAATACATTATAGCAACGACCTCTGTATATTTTCTGCCGCCATTGACAACTGACGTCACGAGTTCAATCGCTATTACATGCCAGAAAATTCATGTACATTTCTCGTGTTTAGCCCATATCAATTTCAAAACAGCTATCATTTAGAAAACTACCTGCACTGTCACAAATTCTTCTCAATAATTCATAGGCACTCTTTGCGTCTGCCTGCCTATACATTTTTCTGTGAGTTATAGTCTAGGTACACTAGGTGTGCATAGTAAAAACTTTCGACATTTCAACACGCCAACTTATGACACCATTACTTATTTAGTTTTTTTTTTGTCTTGGCGAAGGAAATCGATAAAGGATTTTCATTATTTAAATACTGAGTTTCCATTAAAAGTCTGTCGAGGCTACATGCGTCATTATATACATTTTTAAAATAAAATGGTAATGCATCAAGTGATAGTACAGGGTGACGCACGAATCGTGCTACAAAAACTTTAGTAATAAATTTTTTTAATCAATGCATTATATTTTTCTTTTTTTTTCTATTGTATACCAAATTTTCCATATTTAGTATATGGGAGTTGGGGGTAGTATAATCTCAATATTATTTGTTTTTGGCAATACTACATACCATTAATATGACATACTAATAAAATAAAGTAAAGTCACCCGGATGTTATATGTTGGTTATAGGAGAGCTAGGTCAAGTTTTCGCTCAATTTTATCTATTTTTAACACAAAGATACACCGTTAAAGGTAAAACACGCTCTCTCATTTACTTTTAGATAACTCACATGTTGGCCGATATATGCGGTAAAAAGTCACTTGGAAGTTCGAAAATCGTTGTATCAGATATATTGGGAAGCTAAGGAAAGTATTGACCCAATTCAACCCATTTTTGACACACAGACATACCATTGTTGGAAGAATTATCCCTGTATTTCAATTTTGTATCTCACACATTAGGGTCCAAATGTTCGGTACCTAGGGGCTTAAAAAGGTTTTGTTGGATTTGAACTTTTGGTCACATGGTGGCATACCCTAAAAGCATTATTTGTGCAAAGTTTTATGCTGTTATATTGATTGCTTCTTGATTTTTACTTGAAGAGGAAAGAATCAGATGGAATTTGATTTATCGCACTTTTAGTAATTTTTAACAGTACCGTTATATGAGGAATGAGCGGGATGCGATTTCACTCATTTTCATCCTGTGGGTAGAGGTTCAAGATTTATCTTGAACGAATTTGGTTATTTTATCTTGAACGGTTTGAGAGATATGTACATTAAACTTATTAGAAGACCACTTTATCAACATTTTTTTTATCACGACCCTCTGTACCAAATTACAAACATAAATGACTTCAGGATATGTGAAACCGAATTAAAAAAATAATCATTGCGGCCTGAAGGATTGAAGTCCGGATTGGCTCTATTTTCAATTTAATGGACTGCTTCAGTTCAGTCGGTTTCTGGGTTTTTGTTTTGTACAACTTTTACTTGACATAACCCCATAAAAAAGTCTGATGTAGTCAGGTCAGGTGACTTTATGGGCCAGCGGAAAGTCGAGTTTCTTGATATTAATTTATTTTCAAAATTTCTTTGGAGCTTTGCAATAACCGGTCAGTTGCATCCATCTTACAGGAACCAAACGCTATTGCTAAACCGTTTTCTTCAAAGAAGTATGGCCCGACAATAAACCTGCATAAAATTGCGCACCACACAGTGACTCGTTTTAGGTGAAGTTTCATCTCGTGGATTATTTCTGGATTTGATTTACTCCATATATGGCAATTTTGCTTGTTTACATCTCCAATTAAATCAAAATGAGCCTCATCAGACATAAACATGCAATTTATCATGTTTTATGATGTCTTCTTCAACCATTTCAGTCATTTTTTGGCGAGTTGCCATGCGAATGGGCAAATCTGGAGGGTTTTACAGGCTTTTTATTTGAACTTTGTACGGAAATAGGTTTAAGTCATCACGAATTATGCGTTGTAATGATCGTCTCCTAACTCCGAGTTGTGCTGATAAGTTGCGAGTCGAAACTCTTAGAATTTGCATGAATTGACGTTGCAATAGGCGCGATTGTATCTTGAACACGGACATACGAAACTTGATGGTACGGTCTTTTTGCGCTACTTTCAGATTCGGCAAACATGTTTACTAACCTCATAATGGTCCATCTACTCGGGAGAGTGACGCCAAAATTCCGTGTACCGCTGCACTATCGAGACACTTTTTTCGGTACCACAAACATTAATTTTTAAAAAATTTGAACAATAAAAAAAAGTAAGTCGATTACTCATACTGAAAACATGTTATGATGGTTCGTTTTTGTAGCACGATTTGTGCGCCACCCTGTATCACAATTCGTATGACTTCGCGTGCAATTTTAAGCTTATTTGCAGTCGTACATAAAATGCAGTTGCTGAAAGTATGACACAATTAAGATTGTTTCGTATTGGTGGCAACTATCAGATTTGATATGAAACAGTGAGACACGTAGTTGAATTCCATTTTCTATACTCTGAGCAGCGTGTGTTAAATTTACGATGAAATTTGTAACACCCAGAAAGAAACGTCGGAGACTCTTAAAAATATATTCACAAAAGCTCAGCGGGACAAGCTGAGTCGATTAAGCCAAGTCCGTCAGCCTGTAAGTAAATACGCGAACCAGTACCACTGTTTTTCAGATATCGGTGTTTTGTAACCGATTGATTGGTATCGATCTGGAATTTTGTCGGCACCGCCGATATCGGACCACTCTAGCGTACAGCTAACATACAAATTAAAAGTTCAAAATCAAAGCCTTGAATGCATAACTTTTTTATAAGAAATAAATTCTACATATCGGACTACTATAGCATATAGCTGGTATACAAACTGAACAAATGTTGGCCGCGGCTATGGCTCAGATGACCCATCCATTGAGTTAAATTTTCGATGACTCGTGCGAGCATTTCAACTGATAACTGGGGAACGACAAGGCCTCCATCGAAGCGGGGTTGTCCACATAGGCCTTAGACTTTACATATCCCCACAGAAAAAAGTCTAACGGTGTGATATCACAAGATCTTGGTGGCCAATCGACCGGCCCAAAACGTGACATTATCAGCTCATCAAAGTGGAACTTTTCAAGAGTCCATAGAGCGAAACGATGTCACTCGGGAAGGTCGAGGCATCAGTTCTCACACAAATTATAGTTTACGCTTTCAGTTTAACATTTCGACGTAAAATGCGTCAAGTCGTTCCATATGTTAGTCCGAGCTGCTGCAAACGGCGCCGAACCGACTCTCCACGGTCTTCATGTATACTCTCAGCTACGACTGCTTTATTTTCTTTGCATGGTGGACGTGATCTATTCGGTCGAATATTATCCAATAAATTGAGCGCTCGAAACAAATTCTTTACAGAACGAGAATTTTCGTAATAAAGTTGAACGATTTGTAAACGTTGTTTAGACATAAGTCTTTCAATGATGAAATGCCAAACAATACTGAACAGAAATAACATGACAGATTGCCACGATTCACGCGTGATCTGTGAAAAAACGGCTATTGAAAAACGTACATTTATTTGGATCAACCGTTATTTGACGAGATATATTCCAAAATTTGTCTTGGATTATTGTCTTAAGCGGCTGTATAATCTCCAAAAAAAATTGTTCAGAGCGGGTCTCTATAGCTGTAGCTGCCATGCCAACTGACCGATCAAAATGCTTGTAAGGAATCTTTTGTATTTGTGAAGCGTATTATAGCTTCGGTATAACCGAAGGTATCGTTTTTTTCTTGTTTATTTTTCAAATTTTTATTTTTATATACGTATTTCATATTATATACATATGTACATGTGTATCTACATATTTAAATATAATACAATATAATGTTGTATATACTTACAAATGTGGGTGTCTTCAGCTATAGAGGAATTTTTCGATGAATCTACTTTCGTATGTGAAAGCAAGGCATATAACAAAGCATTTTGACAGAAAAAGCAGAAAATTGCCCTTAGAACATTCAAAGCTTATTACAATTGTCATAACGACATTGCTTGTGTCGAAATGAAATAAAAGCTTGCTAGCAATTTCAAATATGCCGACATGCCTTTTGACTTCTTGTGCCACGCGGCTATTCTATTTCATTCAACGTTACATCCACATAAGAATGGTACATTGTAACTATTGATAGAATGACGCCCGAAGCCATGGCATGTGTGCTGTCTGACAGCTGCAAACAATGAAAGCGAAGAAAAAGCTACTTGAACCCAACACACGCCCACATAGAGAGTGGCATCTCTTGTACACAGTGGTGCTATATAAGTAAGTAAGATTTGTATTCAAATATGTAAATGTATGTATGTATGTATCAGAAGAGAAAAAATTGCTGGCAATTGTGTTGGTGTCGAGTGTAGTTTCATTCCTCCTATGTCTACATATTTGTAGTTGTTTTTGCATGGCTGCGCATATTCATAATGGTCTTCCATTCAACTCAAACATGTGAAACCACACAACTTACAGCTAACAGGCTGAGCTCTATGCAAAAGCCGCTTCGTTGTATGTATGTATATACATATAATGTTTAGATGCACCCGCTTTACGAGCAGCAATTTTTTCGTCATCAACACTGGGCCGGTGCTCCACAAGTCCTTTTAGCCGTGTGACGCATTTGACACCGCAAAATTTTATTGGCGCATGTGTGCGACTTTGTATTAGGATTGTAGGTGACGCAGTTCAACGCAGCAGCAACTCTACTGCGTGTGTAACTGCCGCCAATAGCAACATCTGCTAACATTTTGTCCCGGACTTTGTGTACTTTTGTGGAGCTCATCAAATTGCCTGGATGTGTTAGCTAACATTTTTCTTTGCTTATGCCGCAGTCACTTTTTATTTGCCATACAGTTATGGACAAACTAATAGGGTCAGAGTTTATAGATTCCAATAAAATTGTGTATATTTTATCTCAGTCTTCATTACAAACGTGAAAAAAATCTTAGATTGTACTTAAAAATATTGTTCTCATTAAAATTTGATTGCGCATAAAAATATAGTCGAACCCAAAGGAGTTTTTAAGGGGGTATTCTGGTCTAGAAGCATGAATTTCAGGTAATTTTTAAAATGTCGTAAAAAAAGGTAATTAATATTTTTATTATCCATTTTTTATTAGTTATTTGTTAATTTTAGAAGAGTACAGAAAAAGATTAAAAACTAAAAAAAGTAAAAAATTTCAAAAATTATGAGCTGACGAAGTGGGGGGTCTCTAATAATTTCCACGTGACCATACCCATGATTTCAACCCTCCTAGTTATCTGGAACCTAAAAAAAAGATTATGAATCTAGAATAATGTCGCAATGGCCGGAACTACGGAAAAGTGGGAAAAAATTTTTTTCACAAAATGGCGACTGACTGAAAAAAAGTTTTTTTGGATCACTTTTTCTGACTATTTCGAATTTTTTAAAAATAATAAAAATAAAAAATTGGGGTTGGGGCTAGTTCCAACCATAGACAAGCCTATAAAGAAGACTCTATAAAAATTTCAAGTAAATCGGTCCAGTAGTACCTGAGAAATTGTGGGTATCGGTCCGAAAAAGTCAGTTTTGAGAAAAACGCGTTTGAAGTTTCGCGTAAAGTATTTTGTTCGATTAGTTCCGCCCCAACCAGTTTGGATGCCGGGTCAGAAAAATGCCTATATCTGCGAAAATAATTTGAATTTTGAAAAATCCTCTTATACACATATTAGAATACCTCCTTAAACTAAGAATCATGTTTGAAATAGTTTTTAGAATTAATATAGTATATTATCAATACGTCTATGCAGCATTTGGACATACCATAGAATCTACTAAATCGCAACATCCCTTTTTTGATAACGAGTATTTTGCTGACTCTATTTTTTTCCCATATTCCAGGTATATTTTTTAGTTCTTATGCTTCTTGATTTTCGTCAGAAGATCGCACAATCCAATCCACAAATTAAACTCTTTTGTCCGAAAATAATTGTTTTGCCAAATCTCAGGTCTGTTTATGGTCATTTTCTTGCAGATATGCCTATTTTAAAGACATTTTCCAGTCAGTAAGAGGAATATTATGCTATCCTTAAGTATTTGGACGTAAAGGGGTTTGTTCATATTTTCCTTAATATAAAATTTTGAAACAACGCCAGACCAGGAAATACTGTATACCGCCACACCAAAACCCAACCTACTGCACTTACATACACGTTTTAGTGGCATATCGCGGTCTGTAAAGCAAATTTAACAGATTTCTTACTATTCTTTTTCCATAATTTTTCACCAAATTTATTTTGCTTCCGTCCGACTTAACCATATTTTCTTTTTTCCACGGATCACAAATAAGTTAATGATATTTACTCTAATAAAATGTGGCGCTATTATTTTACCTATAACTGTATGCAAGTACATATTTCCAGTTATTCCCTTTCAACGATGGTTTTTCATTCATTTCTCGCTTTATTTTACCCTTCGTTGTATTTTATTACATGTTACCGCTTTTTTTATGGACGTTGAAAGATGTTTGATCATATTTCGTTCCAATTGAGCTTCTGGTTTTCTTTCCTGATTCTACAGTTTATAGACAGTTACACGCATACTTGTATGTATAAAGTAAAGACCTTATATTACGAACGTTTGCTGCTTCTTTTCCACTTGTATTTATAGAAATTTTAAGCTGGTGGCTCGAAGAAGCAAGATGTCTGTTAATCTTTTCTAGAACTCGAACGAAGAGGGTCAAGCCGAACTTGTGCTATGTCTACGACCCTCAAAGACTATTAATTACTGCGCTGTTAGTTTGTTGACATAATTCTAATCAACCTCTGTTTTTGATAAAGAAAGTAGCTAAGAGAGTCTTCACATGGGAGCTTTATAAAAACAAGTAAATCTTCATTGACTCCAAACAGTACCGTCTGCCTGCCTGAATTATAATCATCAGACACCAAATCATCGATGTAAAGATGTACATAAGTACTTATATCGTCACCTTAAATGCAAAATAACGTAACAGCATTTTCGAAAATTTACAATGGCGTGAATAAAACACGAAATAAAATGGAACAAAAGTGAAAAAAAAATTTTTTGTTCGTTAAAACTGGTTTATAATAGGTTGTCAAAAAAGTCTTGCGGTATTTTCGCTAGTTGGCCCTGAAAGCGCGTAGTTCTAGTTTTATTCGTCGCATCGGGTCATGCTATACCTTTTTGGAAAGCTCGTTTCACGCGCTAACAAGCGTTTGATTGATTGTCGTTTCTTTTAAGTCGTTCGTGAGTTATAGCGTCGCAAACATGGAGCAAAATAAAGAGAAAATACGGCATATTTTACAGTACTACTACGATAAAGGCAAAAATGCATCTCAAGCCGCCAATAAAATTTGTGCAGTTTATGGACCCGATACAGTTTCCATTTCCACCGCACAACGATGGTTTCAACGTTTTCGTTCTGGTGTAGAGGTGTCGAAGATGTGTCACGCTCCGGTAGGCCTGTCGTCGAAAATTGCGATAAAATCGCTGAATTCGTCGAAAGAGACCGGCATAGTAGCAGCTGTAGCATCGGTCAAGAGCTGGGCATGAGTCATCAAAAATTCATTTCAATTTCAATAAAAAAAAAAATCAATAAAAATACCGCAAGACTTTTTTGACAACCCATTATTTCAGCGCAGAACCTAAAAATGTTAGACAAATGTCATATTATGAATGTAATTTGAAGTAGTGAATCGTAATCAATAAGATACTCAATTTCGAAATTTTTGATGACACGTTATATTGTATTTTAGGTGACGATATGTAGTCCTTTGTGACGCCATAGAGAAGAAGAACTCCTGTGTACGGACTTATAGATTGACAAAACGCTTAGTAGCCAATACAAATTTGCATAGGCGTTTTATTTCAACTCCCGCCAGTTCAGTGTGATGTCTGAAGGTATGCGTTCCCAAGAGTTTAAGACTTGACCTTCCGAACGTGGGACAGTCAATAAGAAAGTGTTGAGTTGTTTCCACCTCATCTTCATCAATACAGCTTCTGCAAAGTGATCCGGTATGAAGTCAAAGTTGTCGATGTAAGTTCTCTTTGAATTCAATCCGTACTTCTCTCGCCAGTACATGGCTACTACTTGCTAAAGCCGCATCCGCATTTTGGTTGCGGAAAAGGCTGAGTCTGTGAGCGACGTATAAATATTAGGCAACTTAGGATCTGATCAAAATTTGGAAACTTACTAGTGGATCCCATTAAATTGTGCCATCCATCGAAAAGTTCATGGAGTTTATGAAAATATCTTTAATATTAGAAATATACATTTATTCAAAAATATAAATAAAATCAATTTATTTTATTCAAAATAGTCTCCTTCTGCTTCAATACAGATTTTTGCACGATCCAAAAGAATGTTGAAGGAGTGTTTCAGCTCATTGACCGGTATGGCCGCCAGTATGCGGGTGAAGGCTTCTGAATGGTCTCTAAGTCTGCATAACGCTTTCCTTTCATGGCAAATGCATTTTTCCTTAAAGGAAGAAGTCGCACGGTGCCATATCAGGTGAATACGGGGAGTGATTAACGGTTAAAATGTGATTTTTGGTCAAATACTCGGTCACAAGCGTCGATCGATGAGACGGATTCTGAGCAATTTTTGGTCGTCAGTCAATTTGTGCGGAACAAACCGTGCACACCCCTTTCGTAAGCCCAAATGTTCTGTCAAAATGCGATACATCGATGTTTTGGAGATGTTCAATTCCATTTCCATGAATTTTAATGATGATTTGGACTGATTTTTGATGAATTCACGCACAGTTTCGATGGCCCACATGTTGATCGTCATTTATGTCCTCACGACCACTTTGAAAACGTTGAAACCACTCGACCACTCTGCTCCGGGAAATGCAATCATCGCCATAAACTTGTGTCATCAATTAAAACGTTTCGGTAAAAGTTTACCTATTTTAGAACAAAATATAATGCTGGCTCTTTGTTCGAAGCTCATTTTCGCACCGATGACATAAACATACTGACACTTAAAACGCAATAACTTCACTTCCAATCGATGAAATATTATGAAATTCTCACTGGACAATCGATAAAGATAGCAGATTCTAACGCGCTAGTCGACATATAGATGGCGCCATCAGGGGGAGCTAGATTCAAAATGTCCTGTTTACTTTGGAAAGTACCTTGTATACATATATATAGGTATATATGAGATCACTAAGTGAAAAACATTCTCTCTATGACTACAAATAATACTCTTAATCCATTGGGGTTGACAGATTTTCCCTGGAATAACCACAATTTACGCATTATATTTCAGTAGATGTGCTTAAATGACATTTACTCATAAATAACATTTCATCATATGCACGACTAAGTGATTGAAATGTAGATAAGAACACGTTTTATAGTCGGTTAAGTAAAATTTATATTAGTTTTCTTATTAAAACTCACTTGTGTTTATATTTTCTAAACAAAAAACCGGTAATAATAAATGCAAGTACTTACTTTGCCTTTGTAGTTTCTAAATCGACTTTCTTGGAAATATATAAGTATATTTTATGCACATATACATACATATTTTGTATTAACTTTCGCAATAGTAGCAGCCAGTGAAGTAGAGAGGAGATAATCGTGGATATCTCCTCCCGAGCCCTGCAACAATTCATTACAATCGACTCCGGTTTTCTCTCTTCAGCCCTGCCAGCAGCAATTTGTTATTACATTTTGGAACAATACATACATATGTATGTTAGCGAGTATAACTAGAAGAAGAAATACAGTTCTGACGACTTGAAACACCAAAAAAATGATGTTTCTTTCAACTGCTGTACGACACTTTTCTTAACACGCAGCTGTCGAACTGATATTTACCCAATTATTAAGTAATAATTTAATACAAAAAAAAGCATGTGAATATAGTACAAACATATGTACATATATGCTTATAATTTTATTCTCCGAGAATTTATGAATTTCAGTCGCGTCTGCTTATATTTAGCCCCAACTACCGAATGCAAGTTCTAACTCTTTTCATACAAGTATAACGAAATGATTTGGTTCTTTTGATCAATCGAACGTTCGTCGGTTCAATCGATCAATTTTAAATGAACTTTTACTTATCAGAATTAAAAAGTTGTCGATTGGATATTACGTGCAGATATTGATGATTTTTTACATTTGTAGGTATATTTAGAGATAAATGCCCGTTGGTTAAATGATTAGTTATTAATTACTTTGCAATAGACAGATTATCTATTAGTAGCTGCTATAACAATCATAACAAAATATGATGGACTTCATCCTTAGATTAGATTAGATTATTAACGAGGTAATGCACCGCGATCTAGGGTCTATCGTGCCCTGACTTCATCCTTACTTCACGCTTTCTTATTCACTTTTCGTTCATGTTTGCTCAAGAAATTTAAAATGCTGACATAACGAAAAGATCCATGATTACAATGTTGCTAATTAAAAAATAACTTAACTTATGAAAACAACTTTTTAAAATGTTTATTTGTTGTAGCGCTCATAATTTTGAAAACATATTTGTCAGCATATTGTGTTGATTATTTCTTCGAACTTGCCATATAGAATTGCAAATTAAACACAACACAGAAAGCAGTGATGAATCACAAGCTAAACTGCGACATGAATATAGATTTCAAATGCGTAACTTGAGTATTGTTTATAAACTTCTTGCAAACGAAAGCATAATTAAGCGCAATTGGAGTGATCGCTTCATAAAATCGGCATGTTGATTCTAACTGTGGCGTTTTGAATGCCGTGTTGAACAGTAAAAACATTTCAAATGTATGTGAATGAGAATTATGACTTTATCTTCATTCAAAAATATGTTTATACGAGTACAAATGGAGGCTATCGGTATCGAACGTCAGTCCAATACGCCAACGTCTGTCCAACAAATACTCAAATCACTTCACTGCCAAAAATGAAAATGGATAGTCTTTTATTTTAAAAATTTACTTTTAGTTTATTTCTAACGTCATTTAAACTAGTTAATGAAAGGATTGTTCATCTGATTTTGGTTATAGCATTAATTGTATTTCTTCTTTCCTTTTACCACTGCCAATTGGTTACAGCTCCACATCCATTCACCTTCACAAAAACTGAGTGCTCAATTTTTTTCTAGCGGAAAGCAATAACAGATAATATTTATAGTCGCGTAGACAGAAACCAATTGAACTAATAACTGATAAGAGAGTAATGTTATAATGGGGTTCATATTTTTGGAGTAATTTGCCACGTATGAAATTTTTCCTACAATTGGATAATGGTGATCAATAGAGATAAAAATAATAAGAACTCAGTGCTCCCAGCATTTTTTGATACCCAACTAGACTGCAAACTGGTTAAATATTATTTTATAAAAATGTTACGGGAGGTTTATTTGCAAAACTTGCTCAGGAGTCTCAACCAAGCTAATCATGGGAAGTTTGACTTAATAATTTTTGAGTCACTAAAATTATATTTACTGTGAATATTACGGATATAACGGATCATACAAGTAGAGGTACTTTTTTCAATAGCCTTTTTTGACTGATCACGCGTGAGTCTTGTCAAGCTGTCATGTTATCTTTGTTCAGTATTGTTTGGCACTTCATCAAAGAAAGACTTACACCTGAACAAAGTTTACAAGTCGTTCAAATTGGAAAATTATATAAAAAATATGTTTCGCACGCTTCGCTCAACTTATGGTCAATATTATCAGCCTACTGAGCGTACTATTCGCAACACCACCACTCATCTTGAGACCCAGCATTCATTATTGGATAGTATTCGACCGAATAGACCATGTCCAGAATGCAGTGAAAAAAATATAGCAGCCGTAGTTGAGAGTGTACACGAAGACCATGGAGAGTCGATTTGGCGCCGTTTGCAGCACTTCGGACTGACGTATGAAACGACTTGGCGCATTGTACGTCCTGATGTTAAATTTAAAGCGTAAAAAATATGGATTTCCCAGCATTTGAAACGAAAAGCAACTTGAAGAATTCAAGAGCGTCATTATTTAATCGAGAAAAAACAACGGTTTAATGTGGTTTGTGAGCCGGTGGAATCATCGGTCCACATTTCTTCAAAAATGACGCCGATGATAACGTAATCGTCAATGGAGACCCTTATCGTGCCATGATAACCAACTATTTAATGCCTGAAATTGTAGGTCATGATCTCGGCGACATTTGTTTTCAACAAGTCGGCACCACTTCCCAGACATGGCATCAAGCAATGGATTTATTGATAGAACACATTGGTGAGCAGATACTTTCAAGTTTTGGGCCGGTCAATTAACCACCAAGAACGTGTGATATCACAACGTTAGACTTTTTCCTGTGGGGATATGTAAAGTCTAAAGTCTATGCGGACAATTCTGCTTCGATTCAGACCTGTTACCAGTCGAATTGCTCGAATAAGTCATCGAAAATTGGACTCAACGGATGGAACATCTGAGACGTAGCCGCGGCCAACATTTGAAAGAGATAATCTTCAAAAAATAAATGTCAAAGAATCTTCTATCGACTGGTAATAAACATTCCCCATTAAATTTGAAGTTTGTGTGTTTTTTTCTTAAAAAAAGTAAGGAATCTCAAAATGGATCACTCTTTGCATGACATAGGAAACAATTCATGTTTAGTACCTACATATATTAAATGTTTTTGTGGAATAAAAAAACGAGTAATTTTAATCAGCTGGATCGAGCAAATGCTCTTCAAGTTAATGTTTCTTTGGAAATCTTGTTAAATCCTTATGAAAAGTTTATGGATTTGTGAAATATGTTTTCTACTTTTTCTTTATTTTATAGAAATTTTTAGAAAATAATACATACAATACAAATTTTTTATTCTGAGTGTATATTTTAGGACTTGAACATTTTATATAAAAATTCTTTTTTTTAGTGTTGAATAGTATTATTTTAAATATTGTGCTTTGCATTTGTTTTAATATTCGTCAAATTTCCTAATACTTTAATATTATCTTAACGTTATTTACTTGTGTTATGTTTGTTGTATTGTACCCGCCCACTCACGGACAATGGCTTTCTTCAGCATCTCGAGACTGGTGTATTTTTTACTTCGAACCTTGCTCTTCAAAATGGCCCAGAGAGAATAATCCATTGGATTCGCAGCTGGTGAATTCGAGGGCCATTGTGTGGTCATAATGAAGTTCGGAACTTTGTTTTTCAGCCATCCTTGGTTCACTCGCGCTTTGTGAGACGGTGCTGAGTCTTGTTGAAACGTCCATGTTTGCGACCGAAATGTTTGTTTGCCTACGGTTTCAAAGCAGCCTTCAGAACACTTTCCCGATAATATGTCGCATTTACTTTGACGCCAGGCTAGATGAAAACAATTGGAGAGCGCCCATCTGCGGTGACAGCGGCCCAAACCATCATTTGTGGCGGGTGCTGCCTCTTGGTGGCCAACCGATGACTTAGATTCTCGTATGAACGGTCGGTCGAGTAAACCCTATCGTTTTGAGAGTTTACGAATTGCTCAATTGGAAACATTTTTTCGTCAGAAAACACAATGTTCAGAATTTGACCGCTTTCGGCCAAGTGGACCTTTTGGAACTTGTAAGGCATGACCTTGAGCTCATTTTTCAATATGCGTTGGATGCTGCGGTCGGATATTTTCAGTTCTTTTGTCATTTGATTGGCACTTCCTCGTGGATTTCGCTCAAGTCGCTTCTTTACTTTCCGAACCATCGCACGCGACGTTGCAGTCTTTTTATGACCACCTCCATGGCGTTTTGCAATGCCACCAGTATCATTGTAACGACCGATGGTGCGATAAACTAAAACTTGATTTACATTAAGGTGTTTGAGCTCATGAACAATTGCTGACTGTGATTTTACAGCTAAATATAAAGAAATCACACTATTACATTTGAATTTCATCGCTGATCACTTTTTTTTACGTTCACTTTTGGCAAAACGCTTTTGTACACTTGTGAACAATACTCCGAACTGTCATCCAGCAAATTTATAAACGGCTGATTCCAGTGCGACAGCTGCGGGAACGGTCTGAAGTTGGTTACACTTCGAGTGCCGGACCCGTATTTTATAAAAATTCATTATGCATATTAAATTGCTAGACACAACCGGTTGAACCTTATTATTTATTTGTTTATTTTGTTCAGCTCGTTCTTACACTTCATAAAAAGAGTCTAGAAAAGCCAAACAAACAATTTGCTGTGCTAGTGACGCTAAACACTTGTTTTATGGCGCCTCCAGATTGTCATATAAATAACACAGGTTTTTGCATACACACATACATAAGTATATTATCTTATCAAATTCGACTTGAACGCGCCAAATTAGCTGCAAAAACGGTGAAACAAGGCAAACTGGATTAAAAGCACACTGTATTAAAATAAATAAAATAAAATTAGTTTATGATATAAATGAACTCAAAAAATTAGACTCTATTAAAAACATATGTATACGAGTATTCGAGGCACCCGTAATGTTAAATTTCTTTTTTTTTCGTACCTCTATTTTGTGTTCTGGGTGCTCGTCAGCCACGCGCCTTAATTCACCGGCTTTAGTCGTTATCTTTATACTGCCTCTCTATATTTACGATAGTAAGGAAGTTTAGTGAAAATCTATGGAAATTTTGCTGGATCATGAGGGCTTCTCCGCGTACCGACGTTGAGCGGCCTAAGTTTTGCTACTAACAAGTGCTATATTAACATTATGATAAAATTTATGGTGTTGCTAAATTAAATGAGCTTTACTTTCTTTATTTTACAGCACAAACGAAATCTTAATCCCCATATTTATTTGGTATTTATTTTGCTTATGCGTTTCTATTCTTATTTGTGTTTATGTTCACTATTTATATAAGAGTTTTTTCCATTTCAGTATTCTTATATGTATGAATTATAACTGTAAACTGTTTTTATTTAATAATTGCCGCAATTAATGCTAAACACACTTGACAGCTGCTTTTGCTCAACATTTTTATTATTACCTATAGGTACCATATATGTATGTGGAATTGCAAGGTCCACAAAACAGCTGATATCGGAACATGAGCTCACATGTAATACTTGTATAGATAGACTCAGTTGTTTTGTTAGTATTATTGACTAAAAATATAACTTACTCAAATTCCTCAACTGCATTTTATGTATCTAAAACATTGTTCCATTCTAATTTTTTGAATTATTCATATTTTAAGCATATAATTCTGGAAAGCTGTGTGCACATTTTATATTTAACTGTAATAATGATTGACCAATTAAATTATCAGTATTGTAATTGCTTTAAAATTCAAATACATAAAACTTGTTGGAGGATACTCGAATATTTATCTCAATGAAACACACTTCATGTAGTGGCCTAAAGTCTATTTTCCCAAGCGCTTGCCTCTACTATAGGTTTTTGGAAAATTCATTCATTGTCCGGTAATTCTGTATTTTCTGCAAAAGAGGACCTCTCTATTGACCAGTTTTCAGTAGCCTGAGCGAAAAATTTGTCTCAGCAAATGAGTCCTCTATTTTTTTTTCTCTCTCTCTCTCTCTCTCTCCCTCTCTTCTGCCCTAACTCTCTAAACTTAATATATTTGAGTTTAGTATGCAGTATACGAGTACTTTTCTCGTAGGAAATTATAAATTGTTTTTCTTTATTTAATTCCAATTGTATGCTTACAATAGTCAGAGCAATGATTTAAAAAAAAAATACTATCAGTGGATGATTAAAAACAATTAAATATCCGCATAGCAAATATTAAAACCAGAAATTTTTAATAGCTATCGACGCAAATATTTTCGTGTTTCTTGCTCAAATCCGGAATTTATCAAACCAATAATCTCTTGTTTTTTCCACTCTGTTTTTATTACACTTCTTTCAAAGTTATCGCAACTGAAATTTCGCCAAACCGGTTACTGTATGTACCATATTTACGTGTAGCTCTATATTCAGTGGCTTGTTTTTCGCCATAAATAGCAATGATCTCATTTTTGAGTTATGCACCTGAAATTGTGGAATTCTCTTCAATTCTACAAATTTGTAAAGCTATCGCAACGGCATGATACATACATACATATATACAAAATATTTCATTTTACACTTACTGTATCTCTTATTTATACTAATGCATATAATACAAAAATATCGATGATCTCATATTTTTCAGAGTTATATTGCGGAATTTTTGCTGGCAAGTATTATGGCTTTCACTTATTTTATTGTGGGGTTTGATGATGAATTCTATCCTTGCTAAAATCTCGAAAATCCGGTTTAGATGTATTATTGAAATTAAAAATATACAATATGCAATAAAATTTTATTATTTTATATATTAAAAACCCATGCCTAGTTGATAGAAATTTGTAATTCTAATTGAAATAGTAATTTGCTGAATTTAATGAACGCACATAAATACTTGCTGGTAGTATGAAATGTTAGTGACTAGCAATATGAAATGTTGTCTGTGGCATGTGTGTAATATCTGTGTAATAAGCAGTTGACACGTTTTGACAAATAAATGAATGCATTTGTTGTGAATAATTTGTGTTGTATTTAACTTAAACTTTAACCAACTAATAATAATAAACTAGTATTTCTTAGAAAAAAAAAACTAAAAAACTTGGTTCCTTGGTTGGTCCCAATATGGCTATGTGAATTGTGTGCAAATTTAGCACAGCTTACGGTATAGTAACACACAAATTGCGCAAACGCGAAAATATTTTTTATCTTTTTTTACAATCACAGTACCTGGCTATGGCAAATGTTTCGCTTTTGCAGAGCACAAGTGCCGCTCAAATTTTGTAGTAGCTCATGAAACGTTGTAGTAGGAAAAAAATTAATGAGCAGTCGCACTAAAATTGACTGGGTGGTAGCGAAAAACTTGGAGATATTGCCGCGCTCCAAGTACTTGTGCGTTCCCCGCAGCTGCGCTTTAATGCCCCGCCACCCATACATGATCCCTCATTGGTCGTGAGCATGTGCTGACAATTTGCTTCTTCAAAGACTGGCTGGCAAATTGTCTCTCTTGTCAACGCCACTACAAGTAGCACTCAGCGCGCTCGTTCAGCACTCAGTCTAGCCTCGTAACTCGTTTGGAACGGATGCCAGCAACGGAGCAGGCAGTGAAATAGTATCGCTAAATTTAATAATACAGTGATTGTGAATTTTTTTTTCCATAAAATATTTGCCAAAGCAATGAAATCGCGTTACGCGTGTGAAACTAAATTATACAAATAAAACGGTGTTTGTGTGTGTGTGCGTGTGTAAAATACATATGTATATGCATTGGTTTGTGCGTGTATGCGATTTATATGCATTTCTTTATGATGAGAAAATTTTAATCGCTGCAAAGTATACATACAAAATTTAATGAAAAACGCAAGAAGTAAAGTGAGTGCAAAAGTTGTGAAGCAAAACGCTTGCATAAAAGCTGCAATAAGCAAAAAATTTATTGTAAAATAAAGTTAAGAGTGAAAAAACCCCAATAGTAAAACATTATACATACAAGTTGAGCAGGAATACTAACTAACACAAACGCAGCCGTGTGCGTGTGCTGAAGCAGAGTCTTTGTTCGACGAGGCAGTCAGCGCATTTAGAATTGAAATCGTTCGCTAAACATCGCGGAAGAAGCAGAGCATAAGTGCTAAAGTGGAAAAAGGTGAAGTAAAAATACGAAATACGAAAAATCATAAGTGTTTTATTAACATAATACATGCGTATGTAAATATGTATGTATGTATATCACATGTGTTGTGTATGTGCCGAAATTCCATAATTGTCGATACATTTTTTTGTGTATAAAGTATGAAACATTGTGAAGTAGAGCGTGTGAAAACACCAGAAAGTCTAAAAAGCGCTGAAAACTGCGTGCCTAAATTTTAAATACAGAAAAATATAATTTTTTTAATTAATCGTTTCGCTTGATTTTGTAAAATTCCATAGGCAAGAGTTTTCGTGTATGCCAAAGTGCAACACATAAAATTTCAACAATTTTATGTGCATATCCGCTTTACTAAAAAACTAGCATACAATTAAAGTAAAAAAAAATAAAAGCACACCGCAGTGAAAACACAAGAAGCGTGTGAAAATCTGTATTTCTGGTTGTGCATACAGGAATACATAAAGTGAGTAATGTGGGAAAATAAAACAAAAAAAAAAAACAAAAATAGGTGGAAAAAAATCTGTCAAGCAATGTTACTGAAAATAAAAAGAAAAAATTACAACAGTTGGAAGACAATGTTTTATAGTCAACGTTGTCAACTCTCAAATCGAATGTCTGCCTATAAGGCCGACAGTCTACACTACAAGCGGCCAGTCAGCCAGTTTAAGTTAGCCAGGCAGGCATTCATTTAAAATCTAAACGAGCAGCAGACGATGTCAGCGCTACCCGTCGCTATTGGCTGTCGACAGACGTCGTCACAGTCCAACGTCATCATATGGTCTCGAAACAAGTTTTTAACCTTTTCGAAATGCGGCGATAAAACGCTGGCTTCGACGTCGTCGGCGCTGCTTTGGCTTCTCTCGCTATAGACCGCAATATGTTTGCATCTTTTTTCTTGATTTTTTTTTACACGTGTGTATGTGTGTGTGTGTCAAATTACTCTAGTGTTAAATAAAAAAATATTTTGCTATTTGTAAAGCAGAAAAAGTCAATTAAAATAAGCGCATAGTCGTTGACGCTGCCAGCGCAGACAGCGTTGCATGACCGAGAGGGCAGTGCACAACGTACGAGTGCAATTTGTATTCGCATACAAGTGTATAAGATTCACACAGTAGATTTTTATTTGTGGTATGTGTTGTTGCTGAGCCAGCAGCAGGCCAGCTGTTTAATAGTGACTTTTGCATGCTGTGTTTCGTCATACTTTTTTAATATTTTTTTGTTCTTAAATAGAGATGCTAAGCTGTTACTACGGTCCTTTTGATACACTTGATATATACGTACCTACTCATATTTATTACACGTTTTTGAGTGCGGTAATCGCAAAATATAAAGGAAATAGATATTGCATACTCAAGTGTACTCGATTGTGGAAAAAATATTGCTAACACTATATGCTCCATTAGCTGTGCGCTTCGAGTGTTTCAAGTTGTTAGACTATTACAATTGTGTTTAGCTTTTCTTATTTTTATTTGCTGTCAACGCCACTCACTCGCTCTAGTCAAACAACTCTTGCTAGTGCTTTTCACGATTTTGTTGCTGTGCTGAAGTGTCTAACTTACAGCACACAGTAAAAGCGTTTTTAACTATTAATTTAGTGACAATTGCTGATATTGCAGTGGCTCGTAAAATCACCAAACGAATATTTGTGATCGTTCTTATATTTATACAGTGAAATTTTTAATTATTGCTGTACAAATTTACATATATAAATGAATGTATATTTATATATCTGGGACTAACTCATATGGTGACTTTTTTGTATTTCTTTTTTATACTCAGTTTTGCTTAAATTTTCGTTTTTTGTCGATTTCTTTGCTATATTTTCGGTGCTGAAATTTTGGTACTCGCTCGCCGCGACGTGTTAAATACGTCATTATATTTATTTAGTTGTTTTTTGCGTTTAGTTTATTTTTGCTTACTTATTTATCTACGCTTCAATGTGGAACACAAGTGGACTTAAAGTTTTTTTGTTCGACTTTAGACTATTTTCTTAAAAGAAGATTAGCGAGTGCTAGTGTGTTATCTCGTTTTTTGTAGTTTATTCGACTATTTTGTTTGTTTTTCAGTCTACTAATATATTTCTTATAAAATGTATATTTTCTCGTTTTATTGCGTTGGGTACTTTTTTGATTTTAATTTATTTTGGCGCTAATGTGTTTAGTTTTTTCACTCTACAGTTTTTGTATTTATATCTTGCTTAAATTTATCATATCTGCATTAAAGTAAAATACATATGCATATGAGTAGAAACCAAATACATGCTATTATTTATTGAAGAGTCAGTGGAAACAATGAAATCGTAAATGAGACATACATACATATGTATTTAATTGAATCGAAATGAATTTAACAGTTTAACTCAGCTAAGTTGCTGTATTGTGAACACCCTGTAACTATTATGAGTATTGTCAACTAAAATAACAAAGCAATAATAATAATAGCAATGCTAAGGTGTTTTTAGATAATTTCCCAAAGTGAAGTCTGTCAAATTTTATAAAATGTTACGTTTTTTGAAATTCATAAATTTATGTTCTCTAAAAACCAATGAAATTAACAATTAAATAATTCGAGTGGGCAAAATGGCACATTTCCTAGTAAACAATATTAAAGTGCCTTTTTGATGTAATATTTTTTATTCCCTGGAATTAATTAGTATCTAATTAGTAGCTTGTGTATGACTTGGTAGCCTTCTTAGAAAATATTAAGTCCGGAAAATATAACTTTTGCTAAGCAATTTCTCAAAGCAAATTAATTGCTTTTGCTCTATATTTCTACAATTATTTCAGCGCAGTAACAAACTTAGTTTTATCTTCAATAGATTAAATAAAAATTTTAATAAAATTTATGTATTGTGAAAAAAAACATTATTTCCTTATTTTCACTGCTCTTGGAAATTCGACAGATGGCAAAACAGAGAGGTAAAGTTTCGAAAAACGAAATAAGAGCGTAATTTATGAATAAAGAAATCTTAAAATTTAAAAATGACACTTTTACGAGTATTAAGCTATTTGCTTAATTAGTTTCACTTAGATAATAATCTAATTATAATCGCAAAAAAATTAATGTGAAAGAACGTACAAGTATTCAATTTCTGTTAGTCTCTCAAAAGTAGTAATTTTTAAACTAACCTTTACATATTTTTACGTTAGATACGCTATTAATTACAAAATGTAGTTATTTTAACTCTTATTCGTGAAATTGAAATTTTTTTGTTTAACGAACACTGTCAAAAACAAAATGAAACTTACATTGTTGCGTCTAATGTTATAAATTATTAACTTGTGGGAAATAAAAAGCAATTTGAGTACTGCAATATGTATGTATGTATGAATGTACATTCGTATAAGATTCAAAATATGTTTATACACAACAGACGGCAAGGCGTCAATTTACCCATATGTGACACTTTAGATTTTACAAAAAGAAAGTAATAATTAAACATAAACTCGTAAGTGTGTATAGCGGTACAATTGCTATGTGCTAATAAAAAATTTATTTAGCCATAAAATACAAAAATTTCTTTCTGCATATCTCAAGTGGCTCTTTTTATTATTGCCTTTTATAAGGCTCTCAGCACACATATACATACATATGTATGTAAATGCACAATGAAATGAAATAATTTTTTCATTTACAATAATGACGTTTGTTGTTGTCAAGCGCAACACTCTTATCGGGCTATTGCATTTTGTCATTATATCGCTTTTCCACAGGCAATTTCGCATAGCCCAACAATTTAAGCGGAACTTTTTCTTGCAATTAAAAGCAATTAAAATGTGTGTGCGTATTTAATTGATTTAAATAAAAGTTTTGAAACAATTTAACGAAAGAAATGACCAATTTACCAGTGGAAAAATACTTAAATATTTAATGGATCAAAAAACGGGGCAAACAAAAATTGTATACATATTACAGGGTGACACGAAATAGCTGTCCCTGTTTTGCATTGTTTCCTGTCATACAAAATGAAACTTACAATTTTTCTAAATATTATATACCATGCAGTTTCATATGGAATTCCAAAAATTCAAATATATGTGGTAAAATTGTTTTTAAAATATTTAAAAGTGTCCAAAATTATTAAAAAGGTTGCACCTTACGATATTGGGAAAAGATTCGTTTATAAAGAAATGCGAAGTTTTGAAAAAAAGGAATCTGGACGAACGCTATCCGTTAGGACCAAAGCTATCAGAAAATGTGTGAGAGAAAGGTATACGAAATTTAGCTCAGGGGCGTTCTATGGCTAAGGAAATAGGGGTAATCGAAATCATAAATGCAGTGGATATTGAAAAATTACGCAGACGAAATTTTATTATCGGACAAAAAAACATTTTTATTGCATGATAGCTACAAACAGCAAAATAATCCCATATATACAATAAGGCTGGCTCCCAGAGACAAACTGGCTATCGAACAATACCAAAATTTTTCCAAAATATTCGTCTGAAGGCCAAAAGCAATGAATGGAAAGTTTCTGCTCCTTTACAGGGATCAAGGAGCCGAAATTGACACAAAATATAATTCAGAAAATATTTTGGTAGGTCATCTACGCGCCCAGAAGTTGTATGTCATCGAATATTTTTGCTTTCATCAATATTCTGCTCCGTCACACCAAGCAAAACGTGTAATCAAAATTCAAAATTTACCCGATTAAAGTTTGTGTGCAATGAAATATAAAAATCATATATGAATGCTTGACTTCAGTTAAACACGCTTAAATTCAATTAGCATGCTCAAAAGTATTTCATTGATCCAGTATGCCAGTGGATGCCAGTATTAGCATAAATATTTCTGTTTTCCATAAATACATTTCTCGCTTGGTTTCAATCTGGCCACTCTTGACAAATGTGGGAGTGTTGCGCATTTTTAAATACATTTTCTGTTGCTTGTCGATGTGTTCGTGTCAAACAAATTACCCTGAACAGAGTATAATAAGAGGGAGACCCTATAAAATACATAAATAGAAATAATTAACGTGACGAGCTGCGTCGTTTTATCCGTGTCAGTCTGACTCTCTGTATATAAGCGAACTTGTCCGCTTATTTGCCGGATTTGCCGATATCGAACCGCTATAGCATTTGGCTGTCATACAAGCAGAACTATCAAAGTCTTAAATTGTAAATTGTTTCATTTCATGTGATATCTTTAACCAAGACAACTGTACAATCTCCGAACAAGTTCAAATCGAACCACTATAGCATACAAACTGAACGTTCAAAATCAAGTTCTTGCATGGTAAACTTTTTCATTTGACGATTTATCTTCACGAAATTTGGAGGAGATTATTACCCTAAGCACCATAATAATATTCAAAGAAAATGTTCAGATAGGATCACTATAGCATATACATAATAGCTGCATACAAACTGTTTGAAAAAAAAATCAAGTTCTTGTATGGAAGCTTTTGTATTTTTGAAGGTTATTATAGCTCCGGTACAACCGAATTTGACGTTTTTTCTTGTTTACAGATATATGTATTTTAACATTTTCTAGTGCAATAATATTATTTGCAAATAATAAGGCATACATTAATTCAAAGTACTTTAATTTAATTCGTAGAATATACATTGTCTAGCGCGCAGACATTACTTGAACTTTTGAAATAATTAGGTAATCATTAGGCGTATAAGTAGTTTATACACTTAGCGTTTTAAGTATAATATTCGCTATGCTCTTCAGTGTAAATATGCATATAAATACATATGTGTGCCGAGTAAATAGTCAAGTGTTTTCCATCAGTCTAGGCGCATTTCCGATTATAGACAGCTTTTTTTCTTTTGCACTATACAATTCCTTATATTGTGCGCAAATAATTTTCTTTGCTAATATGTTTTTTATTTGTTTTGCTTTTATATTTTAAGTGCGTACACGAACAACTTTTTCTCTTTTGTTTAGTTCACATTTCCCTTTTCTCGCAATTTCACCGCGTAAACGGAAGTAATGATTGTTTTTAGTTTATGTGATATGCGAATTTGCGTCTTTTATAAAGTAAGGTGATAACGTCTAGTTTTTATTTCGCATTTCCCATTAATGTTGCTTATATCGAGGCACTGGACTTTGCATTTATGCGGTGGTATGAACTACTCATTGTTATTATAAATCAATATACGATTTTTTTTTTGGAAAATCAATGTATGTAGATATGTTAGCTGCATCTTATCAGCAATTATTGTCATATTCTTTTACAAAAGCATGCACTCTTTTCAACTTGCCACAATCAACATTCTTTGCAAAAGCTATTATTGCATTTAACTAGCACTTTCTTCATCTATTATTTTCTACTATGAGCATCTATTATTTACTAATATGACCAAAAAATAATAAGACTAAGCTAAGAATTTAGCGTAAACGACGCGTAACACTCAAATAGTATAGTAGCTGGTCGGAAGGAATTCAGAGTGCACCACACCTCGATAATCGAAGAAAACGGTCAACATTACCTTGATTTTTGACCTACTTTGACGTGTTTTTTTCGGTTTCAGCTTACCTTTGCAACGGTATTCGACCGATTGATCGTCTGTTTTCGGATCGTAAGCATTGATCCAAGACTCATCGCCAGTAATAATACGTTTCATGACATTCTGGTAGTCGGAAAGCATTGTTTCACATTCGTAAAAGTTTAGTGATTTTTGAAGTTGTTTTCACTTTTCATACCATCTTTCAAAATAGTTTTCACTGATCCTTTCGGTATTCCAACTATGCCAGTAAGATCTCTGGTTTTTAATCGTCAATTCTCAAGCACCAATTCTTTTAATTTATTAACGTGTTGGTCATCAGTAGATGTTGATGGCCGTCCTGGACGTGGTTCGTCGTCAACGCGTTCTTGACCCTCTTTGAATCACAAAAACACTTGCTCGGACATTGTTCTTACCTTTGTCTCCTAATTGTCTTTGAGTCTGTTTATCTCACAAACTCACAATAGTATTTTAATATTAGCTGATTTTTCTTTAACATATAGTACATATTAAATGCAATTCTTACTTTATTTAATTATAATCTTGTGCTTTGCTACTCTTATTTAGCATGGCAATTTTTTTATATTTTTTTTACATATCATATAGCATTTTCTTCATCTGTTATACCACCATATATGTATGTACATACATACATGTATATTATGTATATTAATATATTTTTATTATCTTTGTCTCCTATTTGCCTTTGAGTTTGTTTTATCTGACATTTCCTTAACCAACATATTATGTCCAATTCTTACTTTATTTAATTATTAATTTGTTGTTTTGCTACTCTTATTTAGCATTACTTTACTTATCTTCGGCATATACTTGTACATAATTCAAATCTGATTTAAGTTGCCTTATTTTTCCGTCTTATTTAATTTTATGTCTCTTTTGAGTACTTTTTACTTTGATAAACTGTTTTAAGTATTTCATTTCTTGTATTTATTGTGTCTTACTGCTTATTCAATTTGTTTATCGCCTGGCTTATTGACACTTTTGTTTTTGCCTGTCTGGGCACTCGACTTTGTATCGCTTTAAGTAGCTGTAATTTATACCTTTCGGTTTTGTGCTTCAAAGCCCACCTACTTGAGTAGACATGTTTTTGTGCATGCTATATTGACAGGAACAGCTGTTCTTCGTTTGTCAATTACAGCGCTTGTGATTATTAAAGGATTTCATTTTTAAATATCAATTTCAAAAATTTACAAAAAATTCTTAATTTATTTACGAGTGGATGGCAAATTTTAGTACTGATAAATATATGTTAAGTACATTTGGGCAAACTTATTGTTTTGTTCGATAGAGTTCATTAACCATTACAGACAAGAAATTTAAAATCACATGCAGCATTAAGAGCTCTGAGATATCTGTAGAAAATTCTTCTTATTTTCGAGACAGCAACAACTTAATTTGTCGCATTTATATTTGGTCTCCAATTTTAATCAGTAGAACACGCCTTTTGAACAATTTTTAATTTAATAAATCAAGTTTGAGTGCATACTTAATACTTTTAACACGAGAAAAGTGCATATCGCAAATAACACTATTGATTGATTATGTGAACAGTAACACTTTACTTATCGATATTTTTACCCATACATCACATCTGACTTGAAATGTCAGATATTGAAATCAATTATTACCATTATCGCTACAATTCTAATTTCTATTTATCTTTACGCCCAGGTGTAAGTAACCAAATCTATACAGACATGTCTTCTAACGAGTTCTAAATATATCGGCATGTATCTAGTTATAATGCTTGTAATCATTAGCACATACTACATATTTGTGCCTAGCATATCTAATGTGACAAATAATAATAAATTTGTCTTTTATTTATATAATGTGTGCATATCGTGCGTACATAAATATACATACATATGTATGTGTATATTTACCACATCCCACACCAATTTATTACCAGCTTTTGATTCCCCGGAGGGGAGATTGTAGCACTTAGTAGCTACCTCATTTTGTTGACCTACTTAGCAACCTGGCCGTCAGCCGTTGTGGCGCGACTCGCTGTCAGTCGCTGTTATAAATTGTTTGTCTGTGCCACGTAGCGTACAGACTAACAAATCAACCAACGTAACAATCAACCTGTTTACATTTGATGACCTGTTTTTCATGTAGGCTCAAGCACAATTTTTTTTTACTTAATTTAGATCTTCTTATTTTATTACATATTTGTGTATTTCTTATAATACATACATGTATGTTCGTAAAGTTATTTTTTATTCTTCAGTTTGTAATATTCAAAATATATTTCATTATTTCTTGTTTAACACATTTTTACTTCCATAAAAATGGGTTTAGTTTATTCATGCTTTTTACTTCCATTTGTCTTTAGAGATTGAAGTATATTTCTGTTAGTTTACACTGTAAACTTTACAGACATGACTACGCCGCATTACATTGTTGTTTCAATTCCAGTTAACTTCTATATCAGCTGTTATTTTTCAAGCTCATGTTCGTCAAATGTAGCTCTCGAGTTTCATTTATCTTCGTAAAAAAAATCTTGCTTTGGGAACCGGATTTTTAATCAGTTTAGTGATTTTTGTTGATAATATCTTTACATATTAATTTATTAACACAAAATTTTACAGATTGTCTTATCGGAAATCAATAAACAAATGACAAAAAATATTTTCATTACCTTAAAAAGTGGCAACTTCTTTATGGAGTGTGAAACATTCTCTGAATTTATTTGTTTTTAATGATACCTACATTTATAGTACAAGTATTATATTTCCCGAAAGCTACCTTGGGCTCGATTGTATTACATTTTCAACTGGAACCGAAATTCAAATTATTCAGTATGTGCCAATAGAGACATTTGCATTTAACGTTTCAATAAAGCCTAAAATTCCAACTTCAAAGGATGCAACAACTCTCCAAACCATTAGGCTGTCGTCATCATACCTTTCAATTAATACTAAATTCTTCGTGCCAGCTCAGCCTTATTTGTTCTTCAAACTTTTTCTCTTCCATCTCTACCAAAAATGTTGAATTTCGACTGAACTGGAGATAAAAATAATTCCCCTTTTCTTTATGTTCTTTGGCGAATAATTAACGAAATTTTCGTTTTCTGAAATAAAATACTTCTTATGTAGTATTTTACTGTGGAACCCGTTATCATTTAAAGTTCTCTCTATTGTTTATGGGTGGATACTCTTTTTGCTATGTGTTTGGCTAATTTTGGAGCAGTGGCTCTGGAATGTTTTATCTTTCTTTAATGGCCACTGAGTGGCTTAAATTCGGTAGAATCATTATTTTTAAGCATTAGTCGGTCAAATCTTTCTTAAAATATTTAACATTTCAGCATAATTTTTCTTTTTATATTTTATCACACAATTCTTATGCAAACTGATATGTCTTTTCGGAAAATATTATTGATTCATTTAACGAAAACCTTTTTAAGCGAGATCAGTAAATTTAAAAGCCGATAACTATCGAATGTAGTTCACTGATAATAAGGTGTTCACACTATTAGTGAGTAAATGTTATTTTGTTATAGGCATGATTCAACATATACAGCTAGTAAATATGTAAAAACTGAGAAAACTAAAAGTAATTTGTGAATAACAATATACATATAAAATATTTTAGTTATACAAACTTCAAAATGCATTCAAGTGTTATAAATAGCAAGTGGGTCCCATTTGGAAAGCACTTACATACATACAATACATAAATATAAAGTATAGTATTGCCTGCAAAAAATGCGTCATTATCTGGTTATCTTTGCTCATACACTTCCGCAGTAGATTTCCATTTATTTAATTTTGATTGCGTTCAGCTCTCTCATAGTGACTATTTCATTTAGAAAATAATGACATTTCATTTAATACCCAACAACTTTCATTATTTTCAAAAGCGTTTAATATGTTTCGTATTCATCTGCTATGTTCATATGTAATTTTTTATTATAATTGCGTTTGAGGAAATTACGCATTTTAATAATTGATTTGATATTGAAATTAATGTGATCTGGCAAATTAATTACACACATACATACATATGTTCGTATGTTTTTCGCATTTCACGCAGTGAATAACTTATGAAATCTTGACTTGCCCCAAGGTGGCCTTAGTTGCGTGCATCTGTTTGCCATGTAATTCGAAAATCATCAAACAATTTTGGAAGCATTTTTAAATTTAAATCTTCCAACGCTCTTGGTTATTAATAAAGGCAAAGGCCAATAATTTATTTAGAGGTCACATTCGCTGGAAATATTCTCAAATTAAAAATTATAAAAATTATCTACTTTTTATCTCGTAATAATTATATAATTTTAAAATAATTTCTAATGATAATAATGCAAAAAATAATAATTATTAGACCACTATTTGTGAATGGAAAACAAAAGTCAATTGAGCTATATTTTTGTATAATTTATGAATTTCCTCAAAAATAAAATTGTAAAATATAACCTGCATTTAAATTGCGCATACCCTTTCACTCGAGTCAACACGATAGTCATCGTTTTTAATTGCCTGCATTAGCGCGAAATTACGACGTGCTTCTGCGCACTTTCTGCTGATAATTTGAATCAATAAGCACAAATGTTAAGTGTTATAACGGCACGTTTTGTAAGTTCAAATTTGCATACTTATATGTATGACTTAAACATATGGACAGATTAGTATAACAAATTCTAATACAGCAATATGTTTTTGCATGTACATACACTAAACTCTAAAGCATTCGAGCTTATGAGATTGCGTCGGGTACCCACACTTTACGAGATAAGACAATATTTAGATTCCAGAGAACGACAATCTTAGAAATATGCTGAGGTTAAAGGTATACTGAAAACAGCAAATTGAATTTTTATCAATATACAATTCATAAAACATACCGATTTAAAATTAGTTTAAGTAACCTCAAATTATAGCTGCGGATTAAGAAAAAAAAACTTTTTAATTTACATCAATCAAATAAATTAGTATATTTTGAGTAAGTACAATTTAAGTATGTTTAACTTAAAACGTTTTCTATGCCAGAACATACATACGAGTATATTTCAGCGTAAAAATCCAAAATATCGCCCGTTTAACTATTTTATAACGATTTAAAAACCATAAACACATGTGTGAATTATTTCCACTTTGGAGGCGGCCTTCTTAAAACGGCATAATTACTCTTGAATAAAGTTTAAAACAAAGTATCCAGATCATGTCGATATAATTCTATCGATTACTATTTTGAATGCCATTCTACACCACTATTATGTTTCCAAAATGTCGTTGCCACCTGACAGTTGACAAGCATAAACGAATGATATGAATTGAACGTTTTGCAGCACCTTATTTACTGCTTAAAGTAATAGATATAGAGATTTAAGAATATTCGGTAAATTTCCTATATTAAGCAACACAAACAGATTTAATTTTGTGTTATTGTATGTCTTTCTATTTGAATTTAAATTATTGTGTTTACTTATTAAGTGATTTCATAAAGAATTTTTTATTATTAATTCTTATTTGCTTATCAAGTGAGAGGAAAAAATACAAGCGCATACCTATTATTATCTAACCACCTATTATAATAATTTATAAAAGTAAGCAAATTTATATTTAGTCGTGCTAATGAACTCATTTGAACTTAATTAGCATGAGGTATGGAATTTGGTGATTATTTAGATTTTACCATAGACAACTCAATTCGCCATTCGATCTTAATTAGCATGAAGTATGGAATTTGTTGATTATTTAGATTTTGCCATAGACATCTCAATTTCTGTGCACATCAGCTGATATCAAATGTGTGCCAGTATATTTTTCGTGATTTTTTATATTTTTTACTTCCACAACAATATCGGCGTTTCAATGCCAAATATTCGCTGACCTCATTAGAGATATTTTTATATTTATTTATAAAGGGTGCTCGATTTCGAGGTTTTCTACTTTTTAAAAGAAAAAACAACACAACTTCAAATTTAATGGGGAATATTTATTATCCTTCGAAAGAACATTCTTTGGTATGTTTTTTTTTGAAGTTTATCTCTTTCAAATGTTGGCCGCGGCTACGTCTCAGATGGTCCATCTGTTAAGTCCAATTTTCGACTGGTAAGTGGCGAATGACGCGCGTGATGTTTTGCACCAAGACTTGAGCCGCAGCGGGATTGTCCGCATAGACTTTAGACTTTACACATCCTCAAGGGAAAAGCCTAACGGTGTGAAATCACACGATCTTGGTGGCCAATGCACCGGTCCAAAACGTGACATTATCTGCTCACCGCAGAGTTCTCTCAATAAATTCAATAACCGATGCGTTGGGTGGGAAGTGGCGCCGTGTTGTTAAAACCGAATGTCGCCGAGATCACGAACATCCATTTAACGACCCACCGGCCCACGAACCACATCAAACCGTTATTTTTTCTGGAGGAAATGACAGCTTTTGAATCTCTTAATGTTGCGGCTTATTTATGTATATCCAGAAATGGGCCTCATCGTTAAACAAAATTTGGCCCGAATCTTCTTGGAACTTTTCCAGAGCACAAAGAGCTAAATGATGTCGCTTGGGAAGGTCGAGCGGCTTCACTTCTTGCAAAAACTGTATTTTGTACGGTTTCAATTTAAGATACCGACGTAAAATCCGCTAAGTTATTCCATACGTTAGTCCGATTTGCTGCGAACGGCGCCGACTCGGCTCTTCACGGTTTTCTTGTACACTCTCATCCGTATTGCGCAGAGCTACTGGATTGTAGTGCACCTTATGCTTGTTTTGAATACTATTAACAGAATTTTATTTCACGGAAGGCTTCAGTAGAAAGTACTGAGCTTCCATAACTCGAAGTCTCTCTAACTCGAAGTTTTTGTGGATTATGGTCATTCAAGTTAGGGAAGTGCAACTGTATATGAAGTTCAAACTTCAAGAATCGCAAAATAGTGCTGGAAAACTGCTCAACATATAGTTTGTTTCCCTAATTTCACATTTTAACGTATTACATATGTACATATATCAAAGCTTCATAGTAATCGATAGTATATAAAAACTGGCAAGAACCATCTCAATTGCCTGGAAAGTAGTCGATATCAACTCATAATGTAATTTATCGTACTCTGTTGTATACCTATGTATTTATTATTACACCTATACCTTTTATATAGCATCTGTATTATCATGTTTGTATGTATTTGTAAATATGAATGGCGTGAAATATATCTTATTTACATATTATATAAGCTATTATTCACCCAACACTGCTATGACGTTATCGTTTGTTAATTTACGCGATGAAGGCTTTGAACAGTTAAACAACTAGAACCTACGCTCTTACAGCTATTGCGTTATGAGCGCTTAACATAGCCATATTAATATGTGTATATGTATATGAATGCACCATGTTCGTGTGTGCGTGTACTAAATTTTATGGTCGCAATTTATTTGCTGGCTTACATCATTTTGACCAACAACAATGTGATTGATTTTCCGGTATAGCAGAAAAAAGGAAATTGTTTAATTATTTTTTATCACTTTCTTATTGCTCTCGAAATGAAGTAATCGCAACAAATACTTATATGAATCATTTTTATACTCGCAGAGGGTATATTAAATGAAACGTGGGTTTTACAATATATAATATATATGTAGTATATAGTAAATATACCGTCACCTAAAATGCAAAATATCGTAACATCACTTTTCATAAGTTTGCAGGTGAAGGAAAAACAATAAACAGAAACCACTAATATTGAACCAAAATTAGAGTTTTCGTTATACTTATAAAATAGTTATACAAGTATATTGGTTATTTATCTGACAACGATTTTCCATTTCTTTTTTTTTTTTGGATACGTTGTTTTGGATTTTAGGTGACGATACTACATCCATGATCAGCATGGCAAGCTGAATCCGTTTAGGCATGTTCATCTGTCTATCTGTATGTCTGTATATACGCAAGCTGGCTCCTCGGTTTTCGAAATGTTGATTTGAAATTTTGCACGAAACTTTTTCTTCTCAACGAATTGCTCACATATCGGAATGGCCGATATCAGATCGCTTTAGCATATAGCTGTCGTACAAACGATCAGAACCAGCTTTTTTTGTTTGACGAGATATCTTTTCCAAATTTGGGATGTACAAGGTGGGTTCCAAAGTAAACAGGACTTTAAAAAAAACAGAACAAATGTTTTTTTCGGCAAAATCAATTTATTTTATTCAAAATAGTCTCCTTCTATGTCGAACACATCTTTGGTAAGCCCAAATGTTGGGTAAAAATGCGATAAATCAATGTTTTAGAGATGTTCAATTCCATTTCCATGAAATTCCATTATGATTTCGGCTGATTGTTGATGAATTCATGCACAGTTTCGAAGTAATTTCCGGTGATCTCGGATTTTGATTGGCCCACATGTTGATCGTCATTTATGTCCTCACGACCACTTTGAAAACGTTAGAACCACTCATGCACTCTGCTACGGGATAGGCAATCATCGTCATAAACTTGTTTCATCAATTGAAACGTTTCGGTAAAAGTTTTACCAATTTTAAAACAAAATTTATTGTTGGCTCTTTATTCGAAGCTCATTTTCGCACCGATAACATAAACATACTGACGCTTAAAACGCAATAACTTCACTTCCAATAGACGAAATGTCGTGAAATTCTCACTGGCCAATCGATAAAGATAGCAGATTCTAAAGCACCAGTCGACATATAGATGGCGCCACCAGAGGGCGCTAGATTCAAAAAGTTCCTGTTTACTTTGGAACGCACCTTGTATTATCGCTCAAGGCGGCGGTACAATCTCCGAACAAACTGTTCAGATCTGAAAACATATCATATAGTTGTCATACAGACTGATCGATCAAAATGAAGTTCTTCTATGTTTCTTCGGTGCAATCGAAATATATGTATTTTCTTCTTTATATAAAATGTTATGTTATTGATAACTTTTACTTAAAATATATAATTTGTATTAAAATTTTTGTTAAATTTAGGCATTGATTTTTATTTAGATTTTGATTTAGTTTACAAAACTGATGTTTGCATTTATGGATTATAATATCACGTAATACCTTACTCTTATCTCCCGTTAATTTTGCTACGTCTCCATTTGAACCACTTTCTACTAAGCATTTTTATGTGGATACCAATGATTTCTTTTTAATTTTTAAGGGGGTGTTCTGGTTTAGAAGCCCGAATTTTAGATATTTTTTTGAAGCGATAAAAAACAATCAAACAAAAATTATTTTGATTATCCATTTTTTTACATGCTTTTTGTTGATATTCTGAGAATACAAAACATAAATAATATAAGAAAAAAAAATAAATTAAAAAAAATTGCAGGTCGGCGAAGTAGAGACTGATGAAACAATGGCTTGTCCTTGTGTGCAGGATATAAATCCTTTCCGTGGCCTAAAATTAAAATTTATGCGAAATCCGTGAAGAGTAAAAGTGTAGTTATCGCACTACGAAACGTTTTTGAAAAAAAAAATTTACAAAATGGTGGAGGTTTGAAAAAAAAGTTTCGTTTTTTCTCTGTTTTTTGTGGTTCGGAATTTTTTAAAAACTAAAAAAAAAAATTCTTTCGAAAGTGCGATACTATAATGTATAAGAAAGCTCTGTGTAAAATTTCATGTGAATCGGTTGAGTAGAACTTGAGATATCATGCACACTGTTTCTAGAAGAGTAGGTATGAGAAAAACGAGTTTTAAGTTGGAGAACTAGTCGCGCGCAGTCGGAGTCACAAAATGAGCTGTAACTCGGAAAATAATTTGAATTTCGAAAAATCCTCTCAGGGACATTTTCTTGAACGATTATACTATAAAAATATGCAAATCGATTTTTTCGAATTTCTAAGCCAGAATACCCCCTTAACGTAAACTCTACCTGATTTGAACCAAAAGTGGACATACAAATAAATGCTCTTATGGCTTTCCAAGCTAACTATGCTATAAACACTCCTTTTTCATCAGCATAAAATAGGCGATAATAAAATTTTCCCATTTCAAATTTTATTTCACAACTTTCCATTACATTTTAATGCAAATGATCTTTATAAAACTTTAATGTGCCTTGACCTAAATTCCCACAAGCCACAAGCGTAATATTGTCTTTAGGAGATTGTAATGAATATTTTACTGATATTTCCAGGTAAAATACCGTTTGTTGTTATTATTTGCTGCAAACATGCACATTATCATAAGGTAATCGAGTTTCCCACAACGCTGAATATTTATCACTTTCACTTACTCTCTACACAGACAGCTATTTGACATTGCCATACGCCGTTTTGGCATAGACAGTTACGTTTATTTACTACAAAACTCTCGTGGACGACCTTCAACGGCATCAGCATTAATTTCGGTTGTACGTATTGACAGTTTGCTGCTTGCTGAGGGTTGAAAGTTGTGGCTGTGTTGCGCGGGTGTGTACGCTGGCCGACCAGGTAGGAAGGACATAATATGAGTGCACATGCACTTGATGCAAATCCTTGGGAAGCTGGCAAGTGCACTTGTACTTGTGTAATTGTTGTTGCACGGTTATAGGCAACGAGGTTGTGGAAGTGTTTATACAGCTGATATCGTACACTGTGTGCTCAACTCAAGGCCTGCGTATGCATTTTTAATAAGATGAATGAATTTGAAGATGCTAAAGGATATGATGAATTCAATGCATATCTATAGGCGCATTATAGGGGCTGACTGAGCTTATAATATTTGAAATTATAAAGTATAAGTTTTGGGATAGATAAATAAATGAGGTTTACAGCGCGACTTAAGGTCTATTGTGCCCTAATTTGGATAACTAAATATTTATTTTGTTGAACGAATGTGTGCGGTTGCGATTTTAATACATATCAACAAAGATTTTTTTGTAATAAAGTAGTGCGAAAGATTAATAATCATGTTAATAATAAATTTTTATTTTTCTTTGCTTGCAGATATAATAGAAAAGAAAAATAGGGGGTGTGAAATACAGACCTCTAAAATTAACGTAACACAAGAAAATTGTAAAAGAACAACAATTCCGTCTTTGCTACGGTTAGCGCCAAAGTAGCTGGATTTACACTGTTTTACGCCGAAGGGAATGGTATATTTCTTGGGGGATTGGGGCATGGGAGATTCTGACTGTACGTCATATCATCAACATGTTCCAACAATACAACAGACCACTTTGCATGCCCACAGTCATAGCCAACACCAGCACCATCATCATCAACAACAACAACAACAACAGCAGCAGCAACAACATGTACAGCAAATTCACGTACAACAGCAGCAAAATGAGCAGCAACGCCTCGAATTGCAATTACAATTGCAACAACAGCAACAACAACATATTGGCGAAATTGCACCTACATTAGGTCAACTATCGCCCATTCAATTTGGCAGCGGCACACCAGATGCTACAATATTGCTGGGCAATACTCTCACAGCTGTACAACAACAACAGCAGCAACATTTGTTAGCTAACTCACCGCAACATGTGGCGAGCAGCACTTTGGTTACAGCCAATTTGCAGCAATTGTCTGTGAGCAGTAACAGCCGCAGTGATAGTCACTGTTCGACCCCAATTAAGTCAACAGTGCTTGATGCTTTTGATAATACCGCCTATCAGCAATTGCAGCAACAACCTACTCAACAGTTAAAACAGCAGCAATCGTTGCCAACACAAGCACACCCGCTTGCCTCGGCGACAGCTGCTTTGCATCAGTATTTGGGTCGTCAACGTTCCGATTCGTGTGCCGGTAATGTTGGCAGCTGTACGAATGCACCATCCACGCCGGCAGCAGCAAATACTTTCCTGCAGCCACAGCTGAGTAAGGATCTTCTGGAAAGTGAAGATGAGGTCGCACTGCAGCCGCTCTCCAATCAGGTATGTTTATAAGGAGCTTTTTTTAGAATAGCATTCCCCGCGGTTCGGATTAAAATGGGTATGTACCATGTATTTTCTTGATTTGAAGGACCTCCTCTATCTATACATACCCATTTTAACCCCGAAATCGGGGAATGCTGTTCTACATTCCAGCCGTTAAGCTAGAGGTATTGTTATTTATATACTAGTATATAGAATTCAATCTGAACACATAAGAAACAGTTAGAAAAATTGATTACAGGTGCTTCCCACACCTATTTATATATAATTTATGAGTTCATCATTCATTTAGATTGCCTGTCATTTCATTGATAAAAAGAATTTAAAGCCACAATTTCTATAATTTCTTTTTTATTGTTCTTATCTTGTTCATAAAGCTTCAAATTCCTTGTATGATACTTAATTACTTTATTATGTCATTTTGGCAAATCGATCAATAAACTTTGTTATCGAAAATTATCGTACAATCACAAGCAAATATGCTTTTTTTGTAATTTTATTGAAATCTAAAAGTGAAAGCATAATTTTTTTTAGCAAAATATAGTACATACTATAATAAGCAAATTTTAACAAAGAAATAACGTAATCTCAGATTCTTTATAAATAATGCATTTATTTATAAATTAACACAGATCACTTCCTGTCCGCAAAATATTTATTTTTATGGCGCACGATTAACTGTGCGAAAGAAATAAGTCACTTTTATTTGACGCTAAATTTATTTAAGAATAGAAATCATGTGCACACGTATATTGCAAAAATAAAATGTGAAAAATTAAGAAAGAAATAGACAGCCGTTGAATTGGCCAAATCGGTCAAGTTCAAAGTATTTTTTGTTTTGTTCACGCGGCAACATGTTAAGGCGCGCGTACACACCTGCGCGGATCGAGCCTTTCAACGTGCTGAAAATAGTATTTATATTGAACTAAATATAAATATTAATTTATAACATTTAAAAATAATAACATTATATTTTTTCAAACTACTAAAGTAAACAATAGACTTCGCACAATTTATTATTGCCTTAGCAGAGAAAAAAATGGCGTGCTTATGTAAATGCATATATTTTAAAGATCGGCGCAAGCTAACCTCTGCGTGTCGTTTGAAATGATATTTGTATGCACATATGTACCTATATATCAAGAGGAAATATATGCGATATCGTTTGGATTATCTGTGTCATCTCTCTTCGCAATTTCATTGCTCCCTCCTTTATCGATTTATCGTTATTTTATTTATAGCTGTGTGTATTTATTGAAAATAAAATAAGAAGGCAGCGTATTTAAGATTTTTATTTTTGGTAACAGGTTTATACGCGTGTTCGCGCATTTTTCTGCCACTCTGTTGATCGTTTGGTTTTCTTGTTTTATGAAAAATATTTACTCTGCACATTATATGCACAAACGTGTGGTAAAAATCAGATTGTTTGTTATTTTTCTTTTAAAGTCATTGATCGCTGTAGCAGAAAAAAAATGTCATGTGTTTGATGGTCCAGTTAAATAGATTTTAGGCCAATTACCTTAAAATTTATTGCAAAAAATGTGCATTTTTTATATTATTTAAAATTGCTTGCGAAGTTCGATTGTTTAAGTCCCCATGGTTATCATACCACTGGAGGAGGAATCGATAGTGAGGCCACAGATTCTTTTAAACCTACTAACTGAACTCCATCTGTTAACGCAAAGGACCTAAACTGTTCTATGCTTATTGACCTATCAGATTAACATAACCTAACACAAAATATGTAGGGTACAGGAAGTAACGAATATCTTGTGTTGCATATCATTCCTTGCAAGCCTTGTAATATGTTCGCAGAAATGTATAGGCAGTTATAACAACTTGTTCACAAGTATATTGAAAATTTTGACAAATTGTTCCACCTGTTATTACACATATTATTCATATTCATATAGTCGGTTTGTGAACATGGATTTTATTGCATACATTCCTTACACGAAAATGTCACATTTTTCGACAGGAATATTTGTAATTGACGTCATATGGTTGGAATGTTTCCGATTATGTGCGCAGTCTTTCAATTTTAATTATAAAAAAATATTCACACTTACGAGTATGCGCAGCTGAGAAAATATTTTTAGTATTATTTAGTCTTACATATTATTGCATATAACGTGTGCACTTCTAGTACTTATATTTCGAAAATAAGTAATTTTATTTTATGTTAACTTTGATGTTTTGTTAAGTATGAACTTTACTATTTGCCAAATCTTACAAATTGTTCAATATATATTTTTATAAATCGACATAATCTTTCATAGTCGATAATTCCGTGCCAACAATATTATCTTTCATAGTCGATAATTCGGTGACAACAATATGAATTATTATTATTATTATTTATATTAATGTATACGCTTTTCGATCTATATTTCAGGTTGGTGGCCACACACGTCTTCTACTGTTGAATCAATCCACTGTCATAAAGCCATTGAATTTGCGTGAATTGGACTTTTATCAAAACATTCCGCACGATGTACAGAAGTTTGTGCCCAAATACAAAGGTAAGCAGACGGCCACTTAATAGTTGTACACATACAAATATACGAAGATAGGAAAAATAGAAAAGTAAGAACTAAAAAATGTTTATCGAAATTTGTTTTATATCTATCAGATTGCTTTCATTTAAATCATTTAATGTTTTACATATAAAAATAAAGATAAATAGCACTAAAGGGAAAAGCAAATATTTTAATATAATTTAGTGAATTTATTATCGCTATGTAATGCATTTTAAACAAGGTTAGACTTAAATATTTATTATATGTCAACATTTAAAAATAATAACACAAAATAAAATAATTAAGATAAAATTCAAAGCAGTTAAAATTGTGTAAATAGTGCCTGCAAAAGTAATGTCGCACAATTGCCATATCATAACGCGATAACAGTGAATTGTGCATAGTACAAGTATAAAATTGAATTGTTTATCATTATGTAGATTTGCATATACCATATACGTATGTTTGTCTGCTCGTGTAAACTCCTTTCAGCATCTCATATCAAGTATCAATTACTGCCTACGACATCAAGTACAAATCGAACAATAAAATTGAAATCATTAACCAACCAGCTTTTCACTCATCTCTGTGTGTGATTTTTAAGTTTCTCTATTCCTTTTTTTGTTTACTTTAAGCACTTTAAAGAAAGCCAGGAGACATTTTGTAAATATGGCAAAATCTAATTATAACATGTATTCGAGTTATTAATTTATATTAGACACATATTTCTAGCTGTGATACTAGTAATATACTATATAAATAAAAATCTTATTATATTATACAAGAGAGTAATAAACTAATAGTTAGAATTGCATTATACATAGGTTTTATTCTTATTGGTTAGCTAAATATATATTATAAAAAATTGTAACCTGCTATTATGGTGCAAACTAATAAAATAAAGACGTAAACATACATACAACAATAAAAAAACTTTAGAAAAGTGACTTAAACAAATATAAAAAAAATGTATTTGTTACTAAAAAAAATATGAAAAAATGAAGCATAAACAAATAAAAAAAAAAAAAAAAAACAGTTTGATAAAAAAAAATATGCAAAATGTATTAAAGACTTCTTTGTATTTAAGTAACAACTTTTGGAGACATTTATTTTAACACTGAGAAAATACACAGGGTTTCAATCTACACTAGTAAGCTTCACATTTTAATATGGATTGCTTTCTATCAAAATGTGCCACAATGTGTATCATAGCTACACGTACTGCAGTTCTACACATGTAAAAACTAAACGACAATAAAGTGCATATAAAGATTAAGAGTTTTTACATCAAAAATTAACATACATATGAACTAGCGAACGTCAACATTAAAAGCCGATGACTTTGAGTTGAGACATCGGCTGTGTGCAAATTTGTTTACAGTGTGTGCACACGTATACTGCAAATTTAAGCTTAGCAAGAAGCCACAACAAACCCTGTGTATTTTTGCAATATTGTTAGTCAACATTTTTAATCTGTAAATCGTACAAATACAATTTTTAAATAATTGTTTAATAACAATAAGCATAAATTGTTTTTGTATTCCTATTTACAGATCAAATATATGTTTGAACTGTATGCAAAAATGTCTGTAAAAAAACATTACGTTATTCAAGTGAATTCAACTTTCTGTCTGTAGTAATGCATATTTAGATTTAGTAACAATTAGAAGTGCTTCAAGGGTAAGTGCAATTACAAGCTAAACAAAATAAGAATAGAAAAAGTTATAGTAAAAATTTAAAAGCATACTTTGAATTTTACGCGTATTAAAAAAGGTTATCCAAATTTATCAAATAAAATAAAGTTACGGCAATGAAATGTAGAATTTTAAATTAAATACAGCAAAATTTATAATTGATAACTTAAATATATATGCTATATTAAAACTTCAAACTCTATATTTGCCCTAGCTTTGTTTAAATAATTTTTAATAGGTTATATACAATATATTTACACTCTTATCATAGTTAACTATCTACTTTAATTCATTTAACTTTTCACAAACAAACATCTACTCACTGTATGATTATTAAAATCCTTGTGTGCTTACAACGCTCACCACCAAATTTGTTTACAAAAAAATGTCTGGCTGTGTGAGTCGGTTAGGGCACACGAGGATGTACGTTGAAATGATTTTTTTGGTCTGCTTTTACTTCCCGTACCTGTGTAGCCTCGTTGCATGGCTCGAAGATACGTAGAAAATGTGCGCGCCAGCAGAGAAATGAACATTGAATCAGTGCAGTGATATGTGCAAGCAATGATAGCGAGAGAGCTTTAAAGTGATTGAGAATGCGAGCGCGTGAATACATTTTTTGGGCTCATCTGGAACTACTGGGGGCTCGGGAAACTCGTTGTAGCGTAATATCCTCAAAACCTGTTTTCTTTTTTATCAAAGAGCAAACCAAAGTTGTGTTTTTTTCTTTATTTATATATTATGATTCAGTGAAAGCATGTCGTCGTCGTCGTCGTCGGCCGCGATTTGTTGTTGTACAAGGCAACCTACACAAAGAATAAAACAATGAATCTGAAAACTGAGGAACGCTTCCGCGCAACCCCACAAATCGAAATCGCAATGAAACTGAAACCAATGTGTGACATAAAAGCACATCGCTCCTCTTATCTAAATATACAAATGTACATACATAACTCTGCATAGCGAAATCGGTCTGACTCTAATCGTGCTATTGCTTATTTTATGCAATAAGTCGATGACTATGACGAAGACGAAGTCGACGGGTATATCACGATTTCATTACGGAAGGGTTTGTATAAAGATTTTATCCCGATCTTTAAAACGTTTATTAATACGTGTATCGATTTTAATTACAATGAAATTAGTATATAATAATAAACAATATAATACTTATTTTGTTCAGGTAAAGCAGAATTTTGTTAAGTGAGAGATAAATATTAAAAATTTTGCAAAAAAAAGTTTCATACTTATTTACTTAATTAATTGTACACTGCGAACTCATTGGTTGTACTTACATTACTTCTCCAAGAGTTCTTTAAATCCATCTTCAAGAAATACCTGCGTATGTGGCATAATCGAGATGTCTTTTCAACCTTTTTTTTTTACTTTTATTGAATTTATTATACTTAGATATGGATGACTTATCCTTTCATAAAAACGCGCTGCAGTTTTCCATTTGTAGTTATAATTTTTTTTTAACATATTTTAACTAAATTCGGAGTGATTTTCACTCAGGCTCATTTATTAACTCCCTAATCCTCTCGAACGATTCCAGAAATAAATACTATAGATGCTTCCAACAAGTTAAATTATAACTCAGATATTAATAATAAATATATGTAAATAATATACAAATTTACGTGAAAATGTGCTTAAAGAATAAAGCGCGACGTTTGTACAGATCATTTGTCGCTTGGCTTCGAATAATCTGCGCAGAACATTTCATGTTATTTATTCGATTTTTTTTTTAATAATATTAGATGCAAATTAAATGTATACCTTTTGTTTTATTTTTGATTTTTTTTTTGTTATAATAATTCATGCTAATGCTTTCGCTAAGAATTTTTCAGATTTGAATTGTATCGATTTTTGTTCTGACGATAAAAATGTGTCTCCAAAGAAAAATAATTGTTTAAAATTTTATAATTTGAAAAAATAGAATGCCCAGTAAATAAATCTAATAACCAGATAGTCAAGAAATGATTATTTTGCATATTATATACATACATATCAATATATACTTTCATTATTATTTTGTTTTGTCCCTAAAACGTTATTAATACACCCGTGTGTATGTATGTATATTACAAAAAATTAAAGCATACTACTTCAACACTCAAATTCACGTCATCACATTTGTGATAGTTGCTACCTCGACATCTTTCTCTACCAAATACTAATAGAAAACAGCATAAAATAAACATTAATCATTTGTATGAATATCAATTTATTAGTCCGTTTTTAGGTTAAGCGAAATTTTAAATATATATTTATTTTAATTTAATTGAATTACGCAACTCCTTCAAAAACAATGTTTCACAACTAATCAACAAATTCTTTCTATATGAATATTTTTTGTAGGTGTGATGCAAGCGACCACAATGGGCGGTGCGAAATTGGAAAAACGGTACTCGCCGAGCTTCCGCGAGGAGCCGGTGCGTAAAATGAGCACCACAAAGCGGAAACGAGATGATGTGCTAAGGTAGGTTATAATCTTCCTAAAAAAAACAAATTTTTTAAAAATTTATTGAAAAACATTTTACATATTTATTGCTATATATTAATACAAACATACATCAAAACTATACATGTCAAATGACCCAACAAACAAATATGGCAATGAATTTTTGCTTTTATTTTAGATATAAAGAAATTACTTTCAATTTATGTTTGCGTGTGCGCGCGTTGCAAAAACAAAAAAAATATACAGATTTGTGTACGTGATACCAAACTCTCCATAGCGAGCTAACTTTTGCGGGTATGAATTGAAAAATAAAACATTATTTTTGTAAATAAATCTTTGTTTATAAATTACAAAATATGTTTTAACAAATTCTTGTGATAAATTCATAACGAAGACTAATTAAATAATGAAATTCGTATGAACCTATCCAAAGCACAAAACATGTTTCCATGTCCCCCTATATTTCTTTTAGGCCGCCATTAACGACGACCACCATCAACCAATTCACATTGAGCAATATTGTTGTTTGGTATAAAACCGTGTGTTCAGACTCAAGCACGCAGTCGAAATAAAACAAAAAATAAGGTAACAAGCCAAACAAACCGCCGCCCTCCAGTGAAATAAATGAGCGAGCAAGCAAACGAACAAACGTGCGCCTGTTTGGACGCCTTTAACTCGCTGCTGCCCCCATCCCCACAAAACACTGGAGCCGCACTGCACCGCATCGCACATAGCCACTCGACTCCTTGCCAGCCAGTAGCGAAACGCCGACCGAATAGCCGCTAACGCAAAGCATGGCCGAGCGCTGCTGTTGACGATGAGCTGGGAGCCTAGAGCGGAATACAAGGCAGCGATCTGTAATGCCTCCATTATCGACACATAAACTCGTTGCATAGAAATGTATACAATGTATTGCAAATCATATTCTATCGTACTTTATAAGTGCATCATTAGATTTTTATAGTTAGAGTTGTTATCTTAGCTAGGAAGATTGTCATTATGTAGTTCTAATAATTTGGATAGGTAAAAAAAAAATGAAAGCATCTTCTTTCACATTTGTTTATTCAACCAATTTAATATGTAATATTTATTTACTAATTATTAAAATCTGTATAGTATATTTAAAAAATAAAAAAAAAAATTAAACAAAAAACAACGTTTTGTTCATGCAATTTTTAATGCCTACAAGGTTTATTTTTCTTCTTTTCTCTTACAGGATGAAAGTTCATAAGAATGGAAATGCTGCCGATGTTATAAAAAGTATTTCGCAATTAGACAACACAAATAAGCAATGTTAGTATCAATAGAAGAAATTGGTGTGGCCACATGCGACCAAATAACCAACCAAACATTCAACAACACTAATTTTTTGTCAACAAAAATTTCATATTTCACATGTCATGCAATTTTAAATGCATTCAATAGCCACAAATCTAACTTCAAAGTTAATATTCGTATGCCATCAATTTAACGGAACTCGTATTTTGTCAACGTCATCAAAATATTCTGTACAAATTCATGATTTCATTAGATTCATATTCGGATTAAAGTGATGCTTTGGTTATATCTCAGCTCTCGTTGTAGGAGGAACTCCTTTTCAAATCATTATAATGTACTGTTCCTCACAGACTCGAAGTTCTCAGGGGAACCTAGTTCTCTGCAACAATACTTTGCAAATTTTTTCTCCAATAAAACATTACAATCATCTCCGGGCACCGATTTTCTCTCTATGGTCCTGCATATATACATACATATGTAATGGAGAATAATGTATTCAATGCTGGCCAATCGCTGATCATTCTGTAACTTCTGTTTAATTTGATAATTTTCAATTTTAGATTGCTGCAACTTATTTGTTAACAAATTTTACTAGCCTCTAAATTAATATTGTGTCATTTTACAAAATTGGGAAGTTTTAACATTTTCGTTAAGGACACCTTGTTAGAGTTGTGTTTTTCGATTTCGGCATATGATTCTTATTTTAAATTAACATACTTTATTTACTATATATAATTTTGAACAACTGATATTTTTGAGATAGGGGGATCAAATAGTTGAAGCAGTTACTTAATAATACTATAATTCATATTCATTAGATCATCTGTCGTCATTGCGTTGCATGTTTTTGTGTTGACTAGGTAAATAGACCGAGTTTGTTCTTTTCGTTTTGGTGGCCACCAAATGGATAACTAATGAATTTAGAAGAAAGGATTGGAGGAAGTTTTCTTCATATAAGTGAATAAAGAATATTCACAAAAACTTCAGGTTTCCTTTTATGGCGATTTGTGCTATGATCACATTGATCATTCAATTTACTTCATCCTAATTCTAATTTCTAATTTGTCGAATCTTGCAAAACAATCCGCTGCAGTTACGCGGATCCAGTGTACTCCTCTTGTCTTCCACATTTCTAGATTATTTTTCGTATAGAAAGGGTTCTCATTTCGACTACTTCGACTGCCAGACAGATTTCTAATATTCGAATGTGTTTCTTAATTCCTTATGTATTATGCAACTTTAATCAGTTTGATCCACTAAATACGAAGCGAGAGTCATCGCTCAACCACCGTATTCGCCAGATTCGGCTCGCTGTGACAATCATTTTTGACATTGCGAGGAACGCGCCATGAGTGCTTTAATCCAAGCATAAAAATCGTCAGATAGAATTTTCGTGTCGTAAACAAAGAGCTGTCAGTTAGTGTAGGTCATATGGAGATAAAATTTCACTCGAACATAAAGAAGGTTGTGCCATTATAAGAAAATGTTTTTACCTAGGACCAAAGGAAAGTCAAATTCGATTTTGAGAGTAATTTTTAAGTTGATTTGTTGTTGTTGCTCTGATTTTCACCAATCAGTAAGTCAAGTCTTCTACATTTGTAACTAAGTTTCCTGACATGTGATGGAAATGTGATTTTTACAAGCAATCGATTGACGAACTGCACGTGAAAGATCTAAAAATAAAAACAGTGTACTGATACGTATACATATGATATACATATGTATGTATGTAAATACATATGTATGTACATACCATAATACGTGACTAGCAAAGGCTCATAGTCTTTCCGCTTAGCTCAGCGTAATTTGACACAACGTCGCTTACTGGGCAAATTTTAACAGCGTTTGTGAAAAATTAGCTTTTGGGTTGACCAGCGAACATAAGAAGGAACTGACAGTATTTTTCCTTTATAATTTATTTCTATTGTGTACATACTATGTACATATGTATATATACATGCAATTGTTTATTTATCAATTTCATATGCTGATCAAAAGATAATGCATACATATGGTTTACAAATGGAATTCACAGCTGTGTTTGAACATCCATCTGTCCTCTGCTCATTTACTGCATATGTACATACATATGTATGTACGTATATTCTGTTTCTAATGAAAACCATGTGTGTAGAATTTCTACTTAATAAAATATAAAAAACTGTAATTTGCTTAATGTCATAAATTTACTAACCATTTTCATTACTTTTCCAAACATAAATCTCTTTGCAGATTTCCTTATGCTCGAGAACATCACTTCGCAATTTCGTAATCCATGTATTTTGGACTTGAAAATGGGCACACGTCAGCATGGTGATGATGCCTCGGCGGAGAAGCGCTGCAAACAAATGGCCAAGTGTGCGGCTAGCACATCGGCATCGTTGGGCGTGCGCCTTTGTGGCATGCAAACCTATCAGGCGCATATCGATCAATATGCCAAGCGCGACAAATATTGGGGACGCGAGTTGGATGAGAGTGGCTTCAAGCAGGCTTTGCATGACTTTTTTTACAATGGCTATCGATTGCGTATACGCGTTATCAAGAAAATTGTACAGCGCTTGCTACAATTGCGTCGTGTAATCGAAAAACAATCCAGTTATCGGTTCTACTCGTGGTGAGTGTGAAGAACGAATTTCAACTTTTTATTATATTTTTACTAAACTTTATGCTTCTCATTTCTAGTTCACTACTCATTGTTTATGAGGGCTATGAGGAAAATCCACAGGCTCATCCCATGGATGTTGAGGAGTGGCTTACACCAACCACGCCGAAGTCAGCTACAAAGTCCGCTACTTTCGACTATCATCCTGATAACAGTATTGATGATGATGACATCGACGATGACGATGAAGATGTAGTAGATGCCGATGATGACACTGCCGGTCATGATGGTGGTGATGAACTGGAGCCACACGAAACAGAGGATGATGACCTGCATATGGTTGCAGCGGATAGCGGTAATGCGTCAGCGACCAATAGCAGCACCGGCGGTGATCCATGCTGTTATGATGCTGATGCCTCGAATGATTCTACGAACGCAGCCGGTCTGAATCTCCCTGCCACACGTCGCAAACGCGGTTTGACAGAGGCAACTCTGGAGAGATCGCGTGGCTTCGCAGATGTAGTAACACCAGTGCGCGGTTATGATGAGGACTCAGCTGCATCAGCCACAGGTGTCAATACTGTTAACGATGCAGTATCCATGCCACCACCGTCAATAGCAGGATTAAGTACAGATAGCAATAATGCTGTGTGCACCGGTGGCAGTAACAGTAATCCGCCATTCATTCCAATCTCCGAAGAAACAGTATTTCTCGATCCCGAGCCGCCAATGCCAAGCGTTTCGACATCTTCACCGCACTCGGGTGACTCTTGGATGAACTATAGTAGCAATAGCAGTGATGATTTCTCCGGACTTTCTGAGCAAATCAAAGCGGTCACCAGTGGTCGCCAAACGGGCGATAACAGTTCGGACGAGGCCAGCTCTGATTATGATAGCAGCATAATTGGTCAAACAGAGGTGATGCTGAAACGTTACAAATCTCAGCAAGAATCCTTTGATATTTCACCTTTGACGCAAGCGACCGAAGTACCGCTTATGTCAACAACAACAACGGCGCGTCTACCGCATACGCTCGCCTCATCTGCGTGCTCTACACCACCGTTGCCACCGGGAAGTGTTGGAAAACTATCTGCATCCGTTGCTAACTCTTCCCCCACCTCCTCGACTGCGTCCTCGCTGAAATCAGTGCGCGGTGCAGTTAAACGTCTACGTTGCAAAGACGCCGACGATGAGGATGAAGTGACAGCCAGCGATAATAAAAAAGACGGTATATCGACGTCTTCGCAAGCGAAAAAATCAACAACAACACTGAGTCTAAGCAGCGTAGTTACGGGCGCAGGGAGTAGCAGTAGTGCAGCACCAGTGTCGTCTACACCGACCTCCGTCAACGCATCGCCTGTGAAAACGCCGCTCATGACGCCGACCTCAACAACATCCGGCATTGAAAGCACAGTAGATAAAATCAAGAACACACTGCTCGCTGGCATACAAGAGATACACAATACGAGCAGGAGCAACAATGTAAGCAAAAAGAAGGCTACAGCGACGCGGTTGACTTTACAACATGCCTCCAAATCCCTGGATATCGCAGGCTGTCAAGCATCCGCAACTACCGAAGATGCACGATGCCTTGTAGATGTGCGTCTCATTGACTTTGCGCACACGGCATTCGTGCCGCGCAACGGTGGCGGATTGCTGCAGCAGGCAACCTCCAGCACTCCCGTACATCATGGACCAGATGGTGGTTTTCTAACGGGGCTAGACAGCTTAAATCGCTTACTCAACGATATTCTTACCGAAGAGGTTTGCGTATAAGCGTGCTGTGCACGCATAAAACTGCGTGCAACATTCAATTGGTGTATGAGCACCTCCACATGCTGAAAAAGTGCAAGCAAAACGCCAGCAGTTTAAAAAACGCTTCGAGCGCAGACCTTACGCGTATCTATTTCACACACTGAAATATAAATCCACCAACAATTACAAATACAACGTAGAGGTATACTTGTGGCAGCACCGCAACCAGCCCAGACAAAACTAGCCCTCCACAAGCCCCCACCATTGCACAATTGACTGAGTATGCGGCGTGAATGGTAATTTTTGGAAAAACAAAAACAGCGAAACGTGTGTGATCGCCTGATGGGAGCGTTTGAACAACTAAATTTAAGTGTAAAATAGAAATTAATAACTACAAATGATAGGAAAAATGTTTATGGAGTAATTGGAATTTGAGAACCGTGCAACCGAGAGAGAATTAGAGTGAAAGGAAGTGAAAACTGAAGTGACGCGCACAGCGTTTGGCAGCAATACATACACGTAATTAAGCTTTTTTAAATTAACTATTTTAAAGTGCTATTGGCGTAGGGGCATGTTATGAGGGCAAATAAATAAAAATCGTAAAAAATTCGAAAACATAATTCAAAAAAAAATTAAATTGTTTGTAAAATGGCTACTTATTGACAACGTTTAAATTTTTATAAAATCATATTAACAAAAACAGTAATAATAGCAACAAGAAGAGATTATAAACGTATAATTTGGAAGCGTTTTAAGCAAAAATTAAAAAAGAAACACACATATATCTGAAAAATTAAATTTTTTAATAACCAAATCTTTACCATTTGCACTAAAAGATATGCAAAATAACATCATTAAATATGATTAAAAAGTTTCAAAAACCAAGCATTGACAAATGCAATTAATCGGCAAAATTAAATAATTGCAAAAATTTGCGCTGCAATAAAATTTACTGTCGGCTGAACTTATGCAAACTTATTTTGCGCAGAGTAAATTATTAATGCAGAATTGATAGAATATGAAATGAAATTGGATTTCGTAAAAAGAGGAGTTTTTCATTATGAAACCTTTGTACATTGAGCATTATTTGTTTAGCGATGATTTCGCTAAACTAAAATTGCAGTTAACTGTCAAAATGTACCATGTCATTTGATTAACTAACAACAAGCAATGATTGTTGTCAACAAACAATTGTGAAGTAACATACCTTGCACAATAAATGTCTTCCTCTGCAAATCGAAAATGATGTAGAATATCAAATGTTTTCAATGGTACACAAGAAAGTGAATATTGTGCAAAATTAAGAACTTTGAGCATTACTTAGTGCAGTAATTCTTTTTTAAAAATCAGTTGCTGATCGAAACTTGGATCAGCACTTCATGCATAAATATTTTTGCATTACAAAAAAGATATGAAAAAGTAAGTCGTAAATGTTCAGATAAAAACAATACGTCTCTGCTGAGCATAAAAGCATATACATACATAGTAACATAAATTCAAATACATACTAATTAGTGGGCACTAAGTTTACTTTGAAATTATTATTATATGTACATTTTAAATTTTAAAACCGAAAATTCAACAATTGAAGAAGTTTCTAAATTGACACTGGGTTTTTCTTTTACTATGCCGCCTCTCATATGCAGAACCGAAAATCTTAATAAACATAAAAAAATAATTAATATATGTATAATATCTCATGAAATGAATGCTTAAATGAAAAAATTTTGAAGCTAAAAAAGTTAAACTCAATTCATTTTGGAAGGTCCACGTTCAGACGAAGCTTTCAATAAATGAGATCAACAAATGATAAAAACAAATAAAAATTTTAAATGAAATATGAATAAATAAAATTATATACAAAAATAGAATATACATACAAAATTAAATGAAACCAAATAATTTATAACATGATAATTTGTTCAGATTTAAAACTTAATTGAAAACCAAGTGAAATATAACAAAAACAAATGCATCAACAAAAAACTGAGCCTATAATAATAATTAATTGATAATAGTTAATATAATATTATAAAAGTAATGCAATACATGAATGATTTATAATAAATAAAATGAAATAAATCAGGCTATATATGCATATAATATACATTCAATAAAAACAAAAAAATTAAACAGATGAAATACTAAATATTTACTAAACAAAGTTTAGGGATGTTTCCTGCTTTTTTAGTTAATTCTGGTAAAGACCGATCTCAGTTTGAAAAATGTTCATTGCGCTATTATATAGCCGAATAAAATAATTTCGAAAAATGAATTATAAATGTTTAAAAGTAATAAAAGTATATTTTTTGTTTTTAATAGATTTTTTTTTTGACACAAACATCCCTTAAACTTTAAAAATAAAATCAATAAAAAAGAAACGAAATATTCACAAAAATAAACAAAATAAAACCATCTTTTCATAGTCCTCATTATAACAACAAAACAAAATTTAAAAATACTGAATATATTAACGTACCCTGCATATAAACAAAGCAAACAAGTTTAAAAAACAACACTTTATTTTATACGATTTTAAACTTGCTGTTTGTTAATAAACAATATCAAGTGTAATTTATTTTTTACAGCTAATTGTATGACAAATTTTACTAAAAGCAAATATATAATTTTAAAAGAAACTTCGTAAGGTTTACCATTAAGCATTCAAAGCGCAACACAGTATTTTTGCTTACAACCCCAGAAATAAAAAAAAAAAAATGGTAATAAAAAATACATGATTAGTTGTATAAATATAGGCGTATAGGCAACAGCTAACGCCGATTAAACAACCTTATTGTGATTTTTGTTTGAAAAAAAGTGTGAGCAAATTAAATTAATACAAAAAATTAAAAATTAGAAAATGCGGTTGCATTTATAAATTTTGGTTTTAAGAGCTAGTAATGTAATTGCATAATTGTTTAAAAGTAATATATTTATAGGAAAAACGTTAACAAAGAAGTAATTTAAGTAAAAATAATAATTATTTTTTAAAGTACTTGTACAACTTAAATAAAAAATATGTGAAATTAAACAAATAAATTAAAACAAAAATAAACATGTTATTTGAACGAATACGTAGACAGTTTTTTTTAGCCAAAATTTATAAAAGCAACAGCATTGATCTTACCAAAAAAAATTATAATAAAAAAAAAACAAAATTAAATTGACAGTTTCCTTAAAAAATATAACTTTATAAAAGTAATATCTAGAATTTATATGCCACATTAAAAATTTATTATTAAAATAAGTTCATTATAAATCGCTATAAATAAAAATAATAAAAAATAAAACATAAAGTATTCAAAAAATTATTACAAAAAAATCTGCAAAACATTTTATGAAAAAATACAAAAAGTATGCCACACTCTTATAATGTAATTTATAATAATTATACACATTAACAATGCTAACACACTACTGTTGTTAAAATACTTAAGTTAAAAGCTGCATTAATAATCATATAAAATTACTATATTATTACTATAATACAAATTTAGCGGTTAGTTATAGGCATGTGGCGTTGTGCGAATGGAAAAAAATTTAAATGGTCTATTGAAAAATTTAGAATTTGTTAAAAAATTTTTTCGCAAACTGAAAATTTATATTGTTCAACTACTCCAAACAAAAATGTTGATGTAGTTTTTCGAATTTCAAATTTCGTGCTATGTTCAAAAAAAAAATATCAAATGTGGATTACATAGTTTTGTTTTTGTTTGTTATGTTTTTTCATGAGTGTGAAGTAATGCATGAACTGATGTTTGAGCATAATAAAGTGCGTATTTTATAACTATAAAATTGTGGATATTGTTACAACAAAAGCCTGTAACAAAATTGGATTTCTATTATATAGATATTTGTTCATTATAATATAAACATAACACACGGCATTGTTTGAAACCACAAAATATACAAAATATGAAGTAATTATATTAAATTATGTTTAATAGGTTTTAATTGGAAGATTATATACGTTGAAAAAATTTCACACACACATACACACACAAATCATGTGAACCATTACCCAATAAAACTGTGTCTTTACTATTTTCAATTTATTTTTACTTTATTAATAAGATTCAGTTTCAAAATATTTAACAAATTTTCCATCTACACACATCCATACATCTATACTATACCTACATAAACTTGTATATCTATATTAGAAACTTATAATATTATTGATTATAATTACAAATGCAATAAATATATTATAAAAATGCAAAAAAAAAATCTAGAATTACTTGAATAAATAAAGGTATAAACATATATATTACAAATATTGTTGTTTTATTTGCAAATGGGATTTCTTGAAAAAGACATGGTCACAGAAAATATATGCTAACATCATATACACCGTCGAACTGTCATCGTAACCGGTTGCTTTTCGCTCTGTGCTTATTGAGTTTGTTAAAACGGTATAACGGTTTGTTCTGCGTTTATATTACGCTCGTGCTTTGTTTGTGAATTAATTTTTTATCGTTTTATATCTTTTCAATCACTTAATTTCTTAATTTGTTAAACTAAAATTCGCGTTTACTATGGCCCCTGGGGCCACCAAATTAGGGGATAATAGGTTTTCCCTATTATCTCCAATAATGAAAAAGAAAAGAAAAAAACCAAATCCGATCCCGTTAGACCAATTTTCAGAATTACCAGTCTTAAACACGGATGATCCAAAATTTTTGGTCATGTCATCGCTGGACGACAACAAGCCACTTAATTCGTTATCATGCTTTGCTACGTATAAAGGTATTCAAGCAATCAGTAAGGAAGTAAGTAAAGTTACTGAGCTACGTGATGGTAGCCTACTGCTCTTTGTAAATAAACAGCTAGCAAATTTCTTTCTGCAAAAATTTTACCTGGCGGAGGTCATATCAATGTCAAGCTTCATAATACTTTGAATACGGTTAAAGGCACCATATACGCCCCATTCCTGAATAACTTATCAGAAGAAGATATTGTTGATGGTCTTAAGGAGCAGGGTGTTTCTGCTGTACATAAGTTTTCACGAATTGCTGACTTGGCTCCCGTAATCCTACGGGTGTAGTTTTATTAACTTTTGATAAATACAAACTTCCTTGAAAGAATTGATGTTGCCTGGAGGAACCTCACTGTCCGTCCGTATTACCCTAATCCTATGCGTTGTAAGCAATGTCAATTAATTGGCCACACAGCAAAATACTGCCGTAATTCACCTTCTTGTGTCTCATGCAACCTTCCCTTCCGATCATACTCCACCTACTGAATGTAAGAGAATAATGTGTGCAAATTGCTCGGGCGACAACCCGGCATCACGCCCAATACTTGCTCTAAACATCAACAATCCAAAGAAACCGATGTAAAATTAAAACTATTTATAAATGTAGTATGCGTGAAGCTGTTACCAAGTATAAAATTCAATTTTCTCATACAACTTCTAATGCAAACTCTTTTGCCTCTATAGCTAAAATTTCTAACAATACTAATCAAATCAATAATGAAACAACACCTAATAACAAATCCAACAATCCTACCAAAACTAATCTAACAACAACTACAGACATCAATTCATCTAAACAATCCCTTCCAACCCATCCTACCTCCTCTTCTGTCACTTCTCCTTCCCCTCTCTTTTCCCCCTATCCATCTCTGACTCTCCTCTCAATATCCTTTCCTCCTGTCCTATCACACCCTCCCCCACTCCCTCTCCTGCTCGCAAGATCCTCTTGCATTACCCAATTTTCCTTCTACAATGAAGACATTTAGTTTAAATAATATATTCGTAGCTTAACTTTTTTCTTTTATAAGGGTGCGATATGATATGCATTACACTTCTTCAATGGAACATTAACGGTTATGTTAATAATTATATTAACTTAGAGTTACTTATGGGATCGTACAATCCATCTATTATCCTGTTGAATGAAACTCACCTATCTTATAATGCCTCAGCTTTTACCCCTAGGGCTTATGTGGGATATTTTATTAATCTCCCACATAACACCACCAACAAGCAGGGAGTTGCCATCCTAGTTAAAAGAAATCTACCTCACGTATTACTTCCCATACCCCTTTCAATTTTTTCTTCTGTAGCTATTGAGATCCTCGCCCCTATAAAATTTCAATCATCTGTGCTTTATTCCTCTCCTGATCAATCATTTTCTACTACTGAATTTTTAAATCTTATTCCTTCCGGTTCAAATCCTTTTATCTTGTGTGGTGACTTCAATGCTTGGAGTCCCCTTTGGGGCTCTGCTTCGGCTAACTCCAAGGGACGTAGCATTGAGGATGCCTTACTAAGATCCAACTGCATTGTTTTAAATGATGGTTCCGTCCACCCATTTTTCCACTCACTCTTACCTTCACTAATAATATCCTTTCCATATGTTCTGCCTCCCTCTCCTCAAAAATATCCTGGTGTTGTATTGATGATCTCCATGGCAGTGATCATTTTCCCATCCTTTCCAAAATATCTACTTCTCGCCCTCATTCATTTTTTAAGCCCAGGATTCGGTTTAAAACTGATTCGGCTGATTGGGATAGGTTTGAAGAAGCCTGTTTTTCGCATTCACGTTATCTCCCCTTTTCTTCCAATATAAATCAAGAGGCTTCTAGAATCCAAAAATTATACGTTCTGCTTCTAACTATTCTTTTCCCCTTTCTTCTTCTAAACCAGTCAAGCTTGCTCCTCTTTGGTGGAATAATGAGCTTTCTGCACTAAGAAATCTGAAACAGATCGCATGGCATCAATTTAAACGTTTACGTTCTAGTGCAAACTTAATAGCTTACAAAAAATCCAATGCACTTTTTCGCCATAAAGCTAAGGCTGCTAAGGTTCATTGTTTCCAAGAATTTACGAATAATATCACTTCTTCTTCGGATTCTAGAAAAATCTGGACTGATATGAAAAGACTGGCTGGTTTATCACCTTCTTCTCCTATCACTTATTTAAATACTCCTCGGGGCACTCTACTATATCCCAAAGATATAGCCTTAGAGTTTGCCACCCATTTTTCCAATATTTCTTTGGACTCCAATTTCTCTTCTGATTTTTCCTCTAGTAAACTTTCTTCTCTTTGCTCTCCTTACCTTCCTCCTTCCACCTTATCTCAATCAGCTGAATATTTAGATGCCGATATATCTGAACTTGATTTTAATTTAGCCCTCTCGTCAGTCAAGGGCAAAACTCCTGGCATTGATAAAATCTCTTACCTTATCATCAAGCACCTTCCTCCATTCCTTATATCCCGTCTAGTCAAACTTTACAATAGTATCTTTCTCAGTGGCAACTACCCTGTCCTCTGGAAGACTAGCGCGATTATTCCTATTTTAAAACCTGGTAAACCTCCTGGTGTGGTCAGCAGTTATCGTCCCATTTCCCTTCTTCCTTGCCTTGGTAAATTGATTGAAAAGATTATTGCTACTAGACTCGCCTGGTATGCTCAATCTAATAATCTCATTTCGCACAACCAAGTTGCGTTCAAGAGGGGGCAGGGTACGTTGGATGCTCTCCTGCACCTTGATCACTTTATCTCTGATACTCTGTCCCACAAAAATCATGTTTCTATTCTTTCTTTAGATTTCCTAAAAGCATTTGACAGGATTGGGATTCATGTAGTGTTAAGACAGCTTAGTAGGTGGAGAGTGGGTTCTCGTATTTTTAACTTTGTCAAATCTTTCCTATCCAACCGTAAATTAAGTGTTATCATATCCAATGTTTCATCCTCTGTTCTACCATTAGATAATGGTACCCCACAAGGGTCACCGCTCTCGGTGATCCTATTTACTATTGCATTTGATGAAATCAGTACCATTCTATCAGATTTTGTTACTATCCGGCATCAGATTTATGCTGATGATTTAATTTTATTCTCAAAAACTTCACAGTTGACTTCAGTAACAATTACTTTCTCTGAAATTTTATTGCGTCTTTCTCGTTGGTCCTCTACTTCAGGCACATCAATATCTTTTCCTAAATCGAAACTTTTTCATATTTGTAAAAAACATCAATGTACTATCCCAACGCTCACATTTGATAATACAAACATTTTGTGTACAGATAGTATTAAGTTCCTTGGTATTGTATTAGACTCTAAGTATACATTTAAGAAACATTGTCAGTACATAAGAAAAAGACTTTTTGTTAATTTAAATATTATTAAATACCTCTCATGTAAGCGCTCACTCATCGGATCGGCTTTACTGGTCAACGTCACTAAAGCCCTCATCTCATCTGTAATTAATTATGGCTTGGAAATTTATGGACATCATTCTAAGAATCATCTAAAGATGCTTGCTGCGCCCTATCATTCTTCAGTTCGTTGTTCTCTTCGAGTGTTTCCAACATCGCCAATTAAAAACATACTGACGGAAGCTGGCCTACCTTCTCTAAAAGATGCAGTGGAAGATAGCTGAAATAAGCTTTATTCAAAACTCATACTCAGCAAGAATTTTACTATAAAAAAGGACTTTCAATCATCACTTTGCAGAAAGAGGTCTCCTAAAATACCGTCTTCTATTTTTAAAAGTGCTTTGTTTGCTAAAACCAATGAGTTGCCGCTTAAAATATTGCTGCCTTGCAGTAAATATAGTCCACCGTGGAAAGTAAATGAATCTTCTTTCATTAGTGATCTTACTTTTCTTCGCAAATCCATCACTCCAAGCACTGTGTATAAATCTCGATTTTTGGAATTATCTGCGCACTTCAAATCTTTTGGTTGGCAGTTTATATATACTGATGGCTCCAAATCGTCGCATACATCTTTTGCTGTAGTTGATGATAACCAACAAAGAATATCGTATGGTTTATTATTTCCATTTTGTTCAATTTTTACCGCTGAAGCTACGGGTATTCTCAAAGCTGTCCAGTATGCCCAACAAAACCTTGGTAAATTCATCATCTGTACAGATAGTCTATCGTGTTTTCAAGCTTTAAAAAACCGCAGTAACTACAATGACGTCATTATTGGCATTAGATCGCTGTTGTTTTCGTTAGCACATAGACTAAAAATAATGTGGATACCCGGTCACTCTGGAATCATTGGAAATACTTTTGCGGACTCGGTGGCTAAGGAGGTGTGCATCACTCCAACAACTACATCTGCCTTGTTTGTTAAGAGTGATATAAAACGGCTTATTATTCCCATTTTGTGATTCAGATTTAAATCTATTGCATCTTCTGCAACATTGTCCAGCACTTCAAACTCATAGACTGTCAAACTTCAATAATACTGATCCAATAATTTTATTGATGGATCCCTCAAGCAACAACATTTCGAAAATCTACAACTTTTTGAAAGACAGCGACCTTCTTCGACGCATATAACATAACCAGTCGGCCGATAGCCCATGATGCTAGTGCTGCGTATTTTCTTAAGTTTGTATAACATTATATGTAAGCTTTTATAAAATAAAAAAAAAATATGCTAAACAATAGTAATTTCAACTAGGGAAACACTATTCGGGGGTCTTGCAAACTTTACCGAAATTTTATGTTGCAAATTATTTGAAAAAATTGATTGCAGATTGCAAAAATCCTGTACCGAAATAAACAAGGGCACGAGAGCACCCAGTGATATATGAACAGCTGATTCGGTCAATTTATTGTAAATGACTATTGTGAATTGGCGCATCTTCTGCATACATTTTTAACAAAAAAAAACTGTAACAAATCTTTATAATTTAAATAGAAATCATGAAATCTATTTAAAATTTACTTTCCTAAACAACCTAACGTCAAAATATGTATGTAAGTAAAATGGCAGCTAGCACAGGATTGCAATTATTTTTTTATGTGCCATGGACCGAAAATAAACATGGGTTTTGGACTGACATATTTTACAGCCATTGCAAATCATTTTCTGCGTGTGTTTGTTGTTATGCCGTTGCACCAAGAGGAAAATTTTGCAATTCGTGCACCGTGTAAGGATTTTGCAAGAGCAAGAGAATCCCCCTATTGTTACTAAATCGGTAGCAGCCAGTGAGCGGAATAATAATATTTTTGTACATTTGCGACTATAATCAGATAACGTGTAAATATTACGTTTTCTGCTATAAACTGGCAATTTAATGGAGGGCTATTAATTTTAATTATATAAAATAAAATTAACAATGTTGACACAACTGAAGGATGATTTTTCAAAAATATATAAATATGGCAACGCCAACAACAGCTGATTTTCAGTTGTCAAAATTTGACAAACAATATTTTGTGCTGTTTTGCTGCTACCACAGAATACCAATTGGAGAAAAGGTTTGAGCCACTTTCCGACTTTTTAGTTATTTTAAAAAGCGAGTTTGCATTTTAAAGTATCAACGAGGTATGCCACGAAGTGACAATTAAAAAAATATAGAACAGTTTGCAAAAGTTTTCATGTTATTAACAAAAGCAAATTGCTAGTAAAATTATATAACTTTGCTGTCAATATTGTGCGAACCCGCGATATTTTAATAAAATTTCATTTAGAAATTAGCTACAGATGTTCAGATGTTTTCATAGTATATCTCTCGTTCTAGCAATAAACAATCATGGGCGGACACGGACACGGTGAACCCTACAAAATACCACATCCTTCAATTTACAAAGTGGAAAATATACCCAAGTTACGCGAAGTGCAAGAAGCGCTAGCTCGTCAAGGCTTAAAGGATCCATGGTTGCGGTTAGTTTTCGCTAACAATACAAATAATAATAATATGTCACTCAACTCTAATTTTAGGAATGAAGTGTGGCGTTATGAGCCCAGCAAAATGGGCACACATGCTAGCCGTGCACGCGCTTTCTTCCTACGTGGTCTACTGTGGGGCTCAATTGCTGCTGCCGTGCACATTGGTTGCGAATATGCTTTTAGTTCGAAAGATGATCATGGTCATGGACATGGTGAACACTCAGAAGGTGGCCATCATTAAACACTGCTTTGCCTGAAACATTTGCCCTTATTGCTACTTTTAAATAAAGCAAACAAATACCGAATTTGTTTGTTATTATCCGTAGTTGCACAAGGGTGGCGTGTTAATGAAGTACCAAATACAGCGTTTAGGATAATTTAAAGGTTGTGTTTTGTTTTATTTTGATTTCTGTCTTCTACTCACTGAAATGCATCGGTTTCAAAATTTAATTACTAGTTCTATTGGGAAATTAGTTGTGATCCTATTTATACATATGATAAAGTGTACAATTTAAGCAATACGAGGTTTGAGTTCGTCGTAACAAGAACGGAGGAAGATTTGTGGTTTTTTGCCTGGATTAAAGTACTCATGGCCCTGTAAATCAAATGGCATATAGAATAAACAAAACTAGCGCTTAGTAAAATTTTTAATTACCTTCGACCAATCATAGCCAACCGCATAAGCGAATATTTGCCCATTATTGTTGAAGGCACACTTGGTAATCGATTGATCCATTGTCTCTGAAGATTTAAGTTTTGTACGCGCATCTTTATCCCAGAAGCTGAAAGTACCATCTGAACCCACAGTGACCAAAGTACCATGCACCGGATGGAAGGCTATATCATTCACAGCATAAATGTCTTGATAACCGGCAGTACCAGTTGTGCGATGGCACTTGAAGGTGAAATTATCTTTTGGATTCACTGGATTTACATACTGGATTGCAACACGACCTTCAATACTACCAAGCGCATATCCTTCAAAGATAAATAATGTTAAAATGAGTTGCGCACTTTAAATATACATGCGTACCTGTCGGTGCCTTTTTCTTATCTCTGAAAATTGATATTGTTCTATGTTGATATTTCAGCGGGCTGTCTTGTCGTTTAAACTCAGTAGGTGTGTTTTCCAGTGAATAAACAATTAGACCCCGATTAGCAGTACCAACAACAGCCATTGGATAATCTACATCGGCACAGTAACAACGTTCTGGCAAATTTATTGCCATTAGCGGGTTGGGTGTACGAGTATCCCAGAACTGAAATAAACATAAATAAATATTAAGAATGTCTAATAAAATAATGTTTGAAATAAATACCTTTAAAGTTTTATCCCACGAACCAGTCATTAAACAACTATAATTCGAACCTTTTATCCAGTGGCATGTCTTTACGGGCGCATCATGTGCAGCAACCTGTACTACTTGGTCAGAGGCTAAATCCCACATTTTTACTTGTTTGTCACAGGATGCCATGTAAACTTTTGTGCCGTCGTCGGACCAACATACATCTAACACTGGTCCTCCCATTGTTTTCATTGACTTTGGAACAGTTTTACCTGTCTGCTCCACCTCCCAACAACGTACACTGCTATCCCAGCTACCAGCTATGAGAAAGTTCTGTGGTATCGTGCTGGGACTAAATTCCAATGCAGACACGGAATCATCCGGTGGCATTGTTACTTCGAAATCATTCATACGATTTGTAGAAGGTGCGGCGGTGGTCGCACCAAGAGTTTGCTGACCGAACATATCGTGTTTCTTACTGAAAACAAATTGGCGGCAAAAAATTGATTTAGACCTTCAGCCGTCAACTGCTTCAATCCTCCAAGGGCTGTATATTTTAATAACTTTATTGAGCGAGGTCTAACTCTATTGTTATTATTGCTAATTAGACAAAAATTCAACCGCTAATTAGGAATTTGGCAGAAAATCGTAATGTTTCGAAATTCAATAAAAAAAACCACGCATAGTGGCTTGTTGCCGGCTGTCAAAAGTAGAGTATTACCAGACTAATTTATTGAATCAGTTTTAAACTGTTTTAATCATTAATGGAAAAATGAAATGAGTAGAAAATTATTACTAATTTATAAGGTGCAATATTATTAATTTATTTATTTCACTTAATGAGGCTTGTTAGATAGTACAACTTAAATAACCGTATTTAAAAAGTTTAATTTTTCTTTGCACACATAGCCATTGTACATACCAACATAAGTATTATGACATTTCATTTTTCATGACATTCCGAAAATCGGCATGAAAGCAAGTGTTTTTTGGCAAATGCAGCATATTGTCACGAATCCTATTCAAATTAAATAATAAGCATTAATAATTTGTAATAGCAAGGTATTATTTATAGTTTCAAATGTATATTATTGTATAAACAATTATTTCTGCAGTGACGTACTTATTAGCTGTATATCTATATTTGCATTCTACATTCGTAATCAAGTCAAAGTGTGTTCTTGACAATGTTGCGTACCTTTGTAACCACCGCTGGACGACTATCACAACAACACCATCAATCATTGTTGCTCAGGAATGGACGTCAGTTAATACAGCAAAGCCGCACCAAAGCATCAACACCTATGAATACAATAATAATGTTTGTGCCGCAGCAGGAGGCGTGGATCGTCGAGCGTATGGGTCGTTTTCATAGAATTATGGAACCCGGTCTTAATATACTGGTGCCCTTTATAGATAAAATTAAGTATGTTCAAAGTCTGAAGGAAATAGCAATAGATGTGCCCAAACAAAGTGCCATCACTTCGGACAATGTGACATTGAGCATAGATGGCGTTTTGTACTTGCGAATCATTGATCCTTATCGCGCTTCATATGGTGTTGAAGATCCAGAATTTGCGATAACGCAACTCGCTCAAACCACTATGCGTTCCGAGTTGGGTAAGATGTCACTGGATAAGGTCTTTCGTGAGCGTGAATCTCTCAATGTAAGCATAGTGGACTCGATTAACAAAGCAAGTGAGGCTTGGGGTATTGCATGCTTACGTTACGAAATTCGTGATATTCGTTTGCCTTCACGTGTACATGAAGCTATGCAAATGCAGGTCGAAGCAGAACGACGTAAGCGTGCTGCTATTTTGGAGTCAGAAGGTAGTCGCGAGGCCGAAATCAATATTGCTGAAGGTAAAAGAAAATCACGTATACTTGCCTCCGAAGCTGAAAGACAGGAACAAATTAACAAAGCGAGCGGCGAAGCGGCTGCTATGTTAGCTGTTGCCGATGCACGTGCCCGTGGGCTCCAGACTGTTGCTAAAGCATTACAAGATTTAGATGGCAAAAATGCTGCCTCCCTCACTTTAGCTGAGCAATATATTGATGCGTTTAGAAATTTAGCGAAAACAAATAACACACTCATACTGCCATCGAATCCTAGCGATGTAACAGCACTCGTCACACAAGCTTTAAGTGTTTATCAAACGATTTCAAATAATAACATTGGAAATGTAAAAAATTTACGTAGTGTAGATGGTATTGTGGAGAATAGTATTGATGAGAGTAAATGTAAACAGGATAAAAAAATGGAAGTTGAATAATTTGCGAAACGATAAAGTGAACTATGAATTGAAATAAAAATGCAATTTATAAGTCATATTGTTAAATGCATTTGTTTTCCTTTGGTTGCATTCAAATAAATTCCTTTATATTTATTTGAATATAATTAAGTAAAAATGAAGTTTGGATTATGGAATTATCAAAAAAAATATAAATAATTTTGTTTTATTCTTCGTATTGAAAATGTAAACAGGAACTGATAAAAAAGGTGTTTAATTGACAACAATTTACAGAGAACGTATAATATAGAGAACAGAGAACGTATAATATAGAGAAGGTTCACCGCGTTGCCAAACTTACGATATTTCATTTTTTGGAGGGGTACTCTTTTCTATTAGTGGATTTCACCGCAAAAGGAGGGGTACTCTTTTCTATAAGCGGATTTCACCAATATTTAGCAGGAGCGTCGAAAATAGCAGAATTGAGCATTTTCAGTGTTAAATGAGAAAAATAATGCTAATTTCAATGTACTCTTACAGATTCGCATATTTACAATGCGCAAACGACTATGGATATCATTTATAGATATTCTCCATATACATATGTATGTATGTACATATTTGATAACAAAGCTCATCTGTATGTATATACATATGTACATAGTATGTATGTATGTGCAATTTGACATAAGTATTTAATGATAAATTCCATTAAATCTGTTGGAATATGTATTTCCATTATTACCTAAATAAATATACATACATACATACATACATACATATACTTGTATTGGGCATTAGAGGTTTTGATAACGTTTTGAAAACCAAGCCGACGTAAATACATAAGTATTCGCATATGGATGTAATTATGTGCAAATATACATATACATACTAAAGAGATTTTTAAAAACCATACCCGTAATGATAACATTTTTTCTTTGATAAAATCCCGTTTTGATAAAATCTTAAAAGTCATATGCATATAATCATGTGTATATGTAAACAGATTTTAAAAACCGTACGCATAAAGTTCACATATTCACATTCGTATGTATGTAATTTTGTGTTCATGTAAACAAATTTGAAAGAATCATTCGCATAATGTTTGTAAATTTGTCTACACACAGCTTTATGTGTAAATATATACACCCATTGTTTCATACATAAACTCCGTTGTCACGGACAATCAATGGCCGAACTTCACGATTTGTCAAAAAGTCGATGTGTTGTTGGTAGAAAATCCGAGCTGTACCGAAAAAAATCAAACGATTGTCACCGCTTCCCTTGCCGCTGTACAGCTTCGCCTAAAAACCAGCGTAAATATGTATGTTTGTGTGTGAGCTTGCATACATATCGACGCAGCTGCGAAAAAATATTTCAGAATTACAAAATATTTTTCACATTCCTTGACAAATACAGTCAATCCCGGTTATGTGCCACAGTCAAAGATACCAAATTTTGTGGTTTGTTAAAAATGAAAATGTAATATGGCACATAAACGACTGCGGATACTTAAGCGAGTGGTCCTTAAAACAATAACTTCTATGTATTTCAAAAAAACAAACCGTGAGATGCAGCAAGATATAATATAGGCTGTTATGAGTGATGAGGGAGGGATTTGAATTTCATTTAAGCGGAGTACTTCTTAACCGGGATTGACTGTACACAAAAATCAGAAGATTATTGAATATTTTCTTTGAAAAATTTATAGACTTGAAATTCGACAAATAAACTATGTTGTCTATTTTATTATAATATATTTTAATACTAATTTTTACGGGGTTGTCACTTTTTCCTTCTCATACATTTCAGAAATATATTCAATTTATGAATTTTAGCTTTTGAAATCGTGGCGAAAAGACGCTTGTAGGCAAGGCATGCTCGGGGAGATGTAATGGCGTCTGCTTTTATGAATGAATCGAATATGCTTTTTGAAAGTACGTTTGCGTTCATGAATGAAAATTTTGTTGTTGGGTAATTTACTATAAATTTTGACGTCGGCAATTTGGATGCCATATTGGTTTCTGATGCTTTTTCAAACGATTGTTGGTTTTGTAAAACAATATTTGTAATTTTTGCGGGTGACATATCCACATGTGAACGCATGTGAGTATGTATGTTGTGTATGCATTGTTTGTGTGGGAATGTCATACACACATATTTACATGTGTACTCATATTGTAAGTATGTATGATGATTTTTGTTTTTTTTCCAGAAGAATGTTTGTATTTTTTGATTTACATGCGTACGCATATATTATTTGTGTGAGAATGCCATACGCACAAACATACATATGTGTGTACGTAAATATGGAGCAGCGCGCGTTTTTATATTTCTGATAAATGATAATTTTTTGATTTGATACATATCTGCAGGATAGATGCGTATGAAAGTTTAAAATGATAAGAGGTGTGATTTACATACATATATTATTATTGTAATATATTATGATTTTAGGATATTACGATAATATTTCATATATGTACATATATGTATATATTGCATATAGCATATACATACATACATACATATATGTACATAAGTACATGCATACGAAATTATATAATATTATCAAAGATAAGAAATATTTGAAAAGGTAGCTTTAATTTGCGCGTTAACTACAAATATTGTTGTGGAAATTGCATAATTTTATAATAATGTTATCAATTTTGCATGAATTCACAAAAATTCGCAAAATTATATTCATATCAATTGATATGATTGCATGTAAACGTATAAAAATATAAGCCAAAAGGCCAACATGCGTCTGTAATAGCAATGTATATTTCTGAGCATAATTTTCATTCAATACTCAGCTCTGTTCACTCTTTTCTGTTAAAATTTCTCCTGCCGAGCCAAAAGTGGTGAAATCCACTAATAGGATTTTGTTAGCTCTTGACAGTTCACACGCTTGTCCGTAGTTGAACCAGAGAACATAAAAGTGTACGATTACATGAAGCAACTTTAGTTGCTAATTCTCGGGCGATTCTCTTTTGCTGTCGCCCATTACCTTCACACGAGCAACTTGTGTTGCGCAACTCTGCTCGAGTTTTTTTTCTCATTCTCTTTCACTTTACTTTAACCCATTGTCTACTCTTTACTTTAACCCATTGTCGCTTCTTTTTCCTTATAGGTTTTTGGGCCACTCTATCACATATATTAATCAGCTCTGTCAATTAAGAAATACATTTTGTTTATTAAAACAAACATATATCACCCTTTTTTACTATCGTCTAAATCAATTTGTATGGCTTCCTCCATACATTTACAATATCTTTAATTAATTCGATTTTTTTCGTCATACTCCATTTTCTAAAATATTTATATTATATTATATATTTGTATACATATTTGCAAATTACTTACCAAAAAGATGAAATTAAATTTTAAATATATTCAAAATATTAATTTCAAAAAAATATACGCAAATGCAACTATGTACTACGAAAGAAAGAACACGAATGCCGAAAAACGTCTGCAGCGAACTGCTACGAATAAGAACACAAAGCGAGTTGCTGAACACTGGAAACTCGGCGCGATTCCCCTCTCCTCGTCGCCCCCTCGCCTATAAACCAAGAGTTGCCGCAACAAAAGTTGCTTCGTGTGATAAGACTCAAACATAGAGAAGGTGCAGGTTCGATGTCGAACATTTTATAGGATTTTTGAACGGAATTCACCTCACAACCTCAGAATTGCCGATGTGAAATGTTAACATTTTTAACAGTTCTCCACATACTCAAACAGAGAATATGAAGAGAAATAATATACGTACGGCTTATGATGCCATAGCATGTATGCGCAATCAGGGAATATTGAAGAAAAATAAGTTCTTTGATATTCCATTTTTAACAGTGAAAAATGTGTACAAATACAGCTCTCTCGCATACTCAAGAATATGAAGAGACATAAATATGTATACATGCTCCTTATGATACTCCCAACAACAGCATTGTGATATTTCCATGCTTCAATTTTTGCTTTCGCAATGTATGCAAATATGTATGTATGCTTTTGCGTTTTGCCGTCGGCATTTACATATTGGCATGCAATAATTATGATATGAGTATAGTTTTGTATGAATGCATGCATAGTACTATTTACAGTCTATTTAGACTTGTATATTTAATAATTTTATTTGATTTTTACATAATATAAAATTATATATAAATATTTTTGTATTATGTTTCTTAGTAATAGAAATTGAATTTATAACAAAAATATATACATAAATATATCGTCTATCATATTAATCTTATTATCTGCCCATATGATTACATGTATACGCATGTGCGCATTCAGAAATTCAAATCATGATTTTATCACTTATCAATACACACATTACATGTGCGCAGATTAATCTGCATGTTCATATATGTACATATGTACATTCATTTATGCTTATACTTATGTACATATATTTGTATACACTTTCGAACAAATAATGCACAAGCTTACAAACATACATACATATGCGTACACATGTGAATATGTCACCAACACAAAATTGAAGCATTGTTCTACAGAAACAACAATTGCCTAAATAGCATAAGCATGGCAAGTCAATATGGCAGCCGAATTGGCGAAGAACAAATGTAGTAAATCTTACAACAAAAACATTTTCATTCATAAACGAAGGCGCAAATTCCACAAGCAACCTCGCTTCATTCATAAAAACAGACGCCGTAACATCTCCCCGAGCGTGCCTTCGCCTACAAGCGTCTTTTCGCGACGATGGCAAAAGCTAAAAATCATAAATTGAACAACTTTCTGATGATTCTTCACAGAAAGAAGTGACAAAAGTGGCAACATAGCCGTTGTCGATTTACAATATTTGTCTAAAATATTTTTCCGTGACTCGCAAAAATCTGCGTCGATATGTATGCACGCTCATACATCTTCATACATATTTACGCTGGTTTGTAGGCAACGCTGTTCGAGCAGCAAGGGAAGCGGTAACAATCGGCGATCGTTTGTTATTTTTTTTTGGCACAGCTCGGATTTTCTACCAACAACACAATGTTGTGGCGCTGTACCGTCGCGTCAGTGTTTCGGCACATAGAAGTACTGAACACAATGAGCGCGACCGACTGCAAACGAATATATTAGAATACACACGTTCTTAGGGACACAGTTATTGAACCAGCTGCACAACTACATAACTGTGTCCATAAGAACGTGTGTATTTGACAGATGTCGCTTGCAGTCTGTCGTGCTCAATTTGTTCAGCACTTGACTCTTTGACAAAACGCAAGTTTCGGCCATTGGTTGACCGTGACAACGGAGATACGGAAGAAGCGTGCGACACTTGTTATTATGAATGTACATATGTATGTATATGGCTCGCATTTGCTTTCGTAAACATACAGACAAATGTGCCAAAGAAATAATATATGTTCATACATATAATGATAACGAAATAATGCGAATATGCATATTTCATGAAGGTCATCAATTTTCTTTGAAGAAATGAAGTTCATTTGACACATCTACGCTTTGTAATAGACGAAATAAATATATGTAACTTTTTTGAAATAATTAAAAAATTAAAAAATAAAATTAATTATATTTATCTAATTTTTTACGATTTTGTAAAAAACTAAAATTTTTACAATTTTTCTGAAAAAATGGTTCATATGGTACAAGATCACGCATATGTGTCTCAGAGAATACTTCTTTACATTCTTTGTGTGGCTTTGCATATTTTTCTTCAAAGCATTTCTCTTTATTCATTCTCGCATGAATTCAGTCGTTTTACATATATTTCTGCCACTGCACGTGCTCAATTCTGCTAAATAGCAGCGAGAATGGTGAATTCCGTTCCAAAATCTTATAAGCTCTGTTAGCCGTCCAATCGAACATCATACAGATTTCGATTTGCACCTTCTCTATGTTTTAAGTTCTCTGGTTCAACTACGGACAAGCGTGTGAACTGTCAAGAGCTAACAAAATCCTATTAGTGGATTTCACCACTTTTGGCTCGGCAGGAGAAATTTTAACAGAAATGAGTGAACAGAGCTGAGCATTGAATGAAAATTATGCTCAGAAATATACATTGCTATTACAGATGTATGTTGCTCTTTTGCTTATATTTTGATACGTTTACATGCAATCATATCATTTGATAAGAATATCATTTTGAGAATTTTTGGAATTCATGCAAAAGTGATAATATTATTATTTAATTATGCTATTTCCACAACAATATTTGTAGTTAACGCGCAAATTAAAGCTACCTTTTCAAATATTTCTTATCTTTGATAATATTATATAATTTCGTATGCATGTACTTATGTACATATATGTATGTATGTATGTATATGCTATATGCAATATATACATATATGTACATATATGAAATATTATCGTATACATATGTATGTGAATATGTGAAGTTTATGCGTACGGTTTTTCAAAATCTGTTTGCATGTACACATATTTATATGCATATGACATCGTCTTTTAAGATGTTATCAAAACTTCTAATGCCCAAAGCATTAAATATGTATGTACATATGTATATGTATAACTTAATAAACTTATATTACTTTAATTATATTAATTAAATATTTAAGTGATAATACAAACCTTACACTTTATTATACATTTCAACAGATTTAATGGAATTTATCATTAAATAGGTCAAATTGCATATACATACATACATACTAATGAGCTTTGTTATCAAATATGTATATGGAGAATATATATAAATGATATCCATAGCCGTTTGCGCATTGTAAATATACGAATCTGTAAGCGTACATTGAAATTAGCATCATTTTTCTCATTTAACACTGAAAATGCTCAATTCTGCTATTTTCGACGCTCCTGCTAAATATTGGTGAAATCCGCTTATAGAAAAGAGTACCCCTGATTTTGTGGTGAAATCCACTAATAGAAAAGAGTACCCCTCCAAAAAATGAAATATCGTAAGTTTGGCAACGCGGTGAACCTTCTCTATATTAAACGTTCTCTGTCATGCATTCGCGTATTATATTTAAATTGGTACTTTTTTTCAACGGAACTGTAGTTTAGGTTTGTGCCTTTGCTAAATGTGTTGAATAAAAATCGAGTGTTGCATTTACCATTCGTTCGTGATGTTAAAATAACGTAAAGGACGTAATGGTTTGCTTCATTACTGTTACTTTATTTTCTTTAAGAATTATTTGAAAAGTAAAGAATTTCACTAAAATCAGGGAAATCTGCACACAAACTTTATTGGGACACACAATATCTGCATACAGGACAATTTAACAAAATAAGCTTGTTCTAGTAAGAATTTAAGTGTAGGCGTTAAATATTTCACTTTAACTCTGACAGAAGAGAATTATTAATATAGAAATCTTAACAAATTTTAAAGAAGTTGGTAGGAAATTTAACATTCTCAAATTACCTTAAGCTCTTAAAATGTGTGTACGTAAGTATATTTCCTTGTTTACTAGCTAATTGCAAGCACAAAAATATCCAAATTATTTAAATGTCCAATTAAAATGAAATTAGCGTCTCATGCTTCTAAGTAAGTTGAAAAACGTCAGATTTATTTACCATTTTCGTAGTGCAATGAACTTGTGAAGGTCGAAATACTACTAATCGAAACTACATAATTTTTATAATGCTATTTATATGGCAAGAATATTAAATTTCAAAATAAATGCTAAAAATTTGCAAAGTCTTATGGTTGCGAATACATAAGTGAGTGAGTGCATATACATACATGTATTTGAATACACAGTTATTTAGCTTCACATATGGTTATGTATTTATGTACATATGTATGTATCCATATGCATGACAGGCAAAATTCGATGTCAATTTATCATTAGTTATAAATAATCAAACGTTTCAAATATATGCTTTTGCATAAATATATACCATATACACACATAGATATACACACGTTTGTAATTTTCACACGATTGCTACGTTTAGCGAATTTGAAATTTAAATTATACAAAGGCCAATTAGCACTATTATACATGTGCCAATATTTACAAAGATACTATACATATATGTAAACAATTTAGAATACATGTATGCATATATGTACATACATAAGTATGTACATATGTATGCATGCATTCGCTTTCGCTCATCATTTTTAGGTACGTATGTACATTTGTATGTTCATATCTAAAATAAATAGAGGCAACAAAATTAAAATCCCCGAAATATTTTGAATGGCAACCGAGTTTTGTGACCTCGTCGAGGTACAGTGGGACGAATTCCGATATTAAATTTTGATATGGTACAATAACTCATTTCAAGATATAGTTTAAATTGCTAGAAAAACATAATCTATTAAAGAGAAATCATAGAATATGAATGTTCTACCCATGAAGAACTCAAAAAAATATATACTAATGTATGTATGTAAATATGTATGTATGTATCTTCAGTTGTTAAGAAAAAATAGGAGTGACCGCATGAACATACCGCATCTTTCAATTTTCAGTAAGAAACATGTTTTTTGTCACAAAATTTTTGAACCATGCATGCACTAATGATATACCTACTAATATTTCCATAGTCCATATATTTAAATTGAACGTAAACAAAATTTGATGCACTTACTATATATGTTAAATGAACTGAAAAACTATTTCCACATAAAAATAGGATTTTTGTTATATGTAAAATTCTACAAATTTTAAATTAAATCGGTCTCAACCCTTTACAGCATAATAAAATAAATAAATAAGAGAGTTTATGATATTCTGGCAAAGTTCAATCCTTTCCAATTCTCTTTCAGTAACTGCCACAAATCTCTCGAATTGGTTGGTTTTCAATGGTAAAATGGTTTTCATATCGGCTTCGAGATTTCTTATGGGGTTCCTGACTCTACACTACTTCTTTGCGCACTTACTGATATGGTTAAAATCGTTGTCTTGTTGGTATATCTATGTATATAAATGTTATAATCCAACAGGCATTTGCACAAATCTTCGAAGTCGGTTCTCTACTCACTGCAGATCCAATGATTAAATAAACGAGAATCACTTCAAATTACTGCTAGGTTATATATGTAACTCTACATATCGTCACCTGAAATGCAAAATAACGTAACAACATTTTCGGAAATTTACAGTGACATGAATGAAACACGAAATAAAATGGAACATGAGTGAAAAAAACTTTTAATATCGGTTAAAAATGGTTTATATCTGAGCGCAGAACCTGAAAATGTTAGACATATGTAATATTATTTATGCAATTTGAAATAGTGAATCTTAATCAATAAGGCACTCAATTTCGAATTTTTTGACGATACGTTATTTTGCATTTCAGGTGACGATATTTTCTTTTCTAATTTTGCGAATATTATTAGGTAATAGATCGTCCGTCCTATCCTTTTAAAATTTACTTCTTTTTGGATTATTACGACCTATTAAAACTTAACTAATTTCCGCATCTTATATACATTATAATTTCAATTTGTCACGCAGCTGACTTTTTATTAAAGATTTACAGTCTTTATAACGCTCGACATACACAACCTCCAAATGCTTCAGTTTCTAAAATCTATAAAAAAATACATAAATATATGAATTATATGCTTTATATGTTTGTCAAATTGAATTGCATGTTACTCTCCTCTTATTTATGTATTATTTATATATGTACGTTATATATTTTTTATATTAGTAACAAAGTTTTTTTCATAAAATTGTAGTTATCACTAATTTACTTAATTTTATACAGTTTTTATTTTGTTGTAAACGTTTGACCACAACATCCCACTGTGAGTTTAAAATAGTAACAATTGTGGCCTGCTGCCGTCTTGTCTTGCGAAACCGCTTTGTTGTTGGGTGTCGCGAGTGAATGAGTTCGGTCATGCTCATGTTTAGATTAAATAATGAAAGAGCTGCTAGAGAAATCATAATCACATTTTAAAATAACTTATTTCATAAATTAACTCTTTCCTGCTCTTCTGTAGGCATTTTAGTTACTTTGATTTCTGATGCAATAGTGACCCCATTGAAATAATACTAATATATGTACTTATGTACATATGTATGTACATGCGAGCACTTAGTTGACCTCACAATCGTTTGGTACTTTTTTCATTTTGGGTTAATTGTTGCAGCTCAAGTTAAAGCCAAAGTGGTCATTTAAAATGGGGGGACATTTTTTATGAAAGTAGGTCGAAAATGCAGTGAACGCCGATAAATCACTGGCTATGATTAAGACGTCCTTACTAAAGCAGAGGGGTATTTCAGCAAAATTCACAGAATTTCGAACAGATAAATTGCCAATATGCGGTAAATTTTTTCCAACAAAAAAAGATAATAAATAAATATGAAAAGCAGGGCATATGTTAAAAGACGCATAAAGTAGGTATACACTGTCAATATTATCGACCGGAATTAACAACTTAGCCATCATAACATTTTTTGTACATATACTTTGACGGAAAAAGTACCAAAGACCGGAAATAGCATCACTTTACAGGAGTTATATAACTGTTGCTTTTGGTTCGAATCTCGCCAAATTATGTATAACAGGTGATTAACTACCAAAACTAAAACAAAAAAGCAATGACCTAAGGCAAGAAATAACGCCTACAAATTATAAAACACACATGGTAACGCTGCAAACTTTTGCCTAACTTGGTTAATAATAGAAATCTCAAATTTTGCCGATAATATTGATGGTGGTGAATAATTTAGTATTTGTGTGAGGGCAAGACGAAATATCTCCTGTCATCAAGCAAACAGTCGTCGCACTCGCGACTAGGCTCCCACGTCACTGTTGGCAATCATAACTTCGAAGTTGTAGATAATTTCGTCTATCTTGGAACCAGCATTAACAGTAACAATAATGTAAGCCTCGAAATCTGACACTTCGGACTGAGTAGGCAACTGAGAAGTAAAGTCTTCTCTCTATAAACAAAGATAAAACTCTATAAGGGGTTACATGGGTTTCACAGTTTCAAAACATCGAAAATTTTTTTATCTTATTAAATTCTATAACATCTCTAGAATATAGTCCTAAATTTTCAAGTTGATCCGACTAATAGTTTCGGAGATACAGCCTTGAGAACTTGTGCGTTCGAGGTTAGATAGGCTAAGTGCGCCGTCTTTAAACGCGTTTTTCTCAAAACTATGTTTTCAAAGTCGGTAGACAAGATTTCTCGCGAACTACTCAACCGATCTCGATGAAATTTTACACAGGTCTTCGAGATATCATTTACAAGGTCTTGAACGAATGATTTTTTTTTGAATTACAACGATTTAAAAAAAAAAATTTCGAGAAATTTTCATCGAAATCCGCATTTTTTATAAAAACGTCTGCCAAAAATTCAATTTTCATTTTTTTTTTCTTTCGTCCAATACCTAGTTTATTGTCTTTACTAAAACACGTATTTTTTATTTTTATTTCAGATGATCCTGAAAGAAGTTCTGCTAACAACGCGGATGGACCTTCTTTCCGAGGGACTGCCGGAAATGGCGTCGTAATGACTGCCATTTTGATATTTTTTTTTTAATTTTACAAAATGTTTATTAAATATGAGTCTTTTAAATGAAAAAAAATTTCATTAAAATATTTCATTTTTATTTTTCATTTATTTCAATTGGCGCCACCTTGCGAAAAGAGAAACGACTGGCGTGCTGTTGTTAACTCGGCTATAACCGCGTAAGCGATTTCTACGCCAGTAAGGAAGAAGAATAATTCAGTCTTTCAGGCCAAGACTGTTAGACTAACAGAAAGCGCTAAGTGGACCTTTACAATAGTCTGCAAATAGCATTCAATAGACTTCTAGTGGCAGTGCTGAAAAGCATCAGCTGGGTGTCATCGAAAAACTCTATAAATTTGGAAACATTAACGATGTTTTGAGAACAATTGAATAATTTTATTCAAAAGTGTTGTAACCTATTCAGATGTGAAACAATTATCATGATAATCGCGCTTGTTAAACTGTTAAAAATAACTCAACAGTTTCAATAAGAAATTAATGGCATTTCAAAGATTTCCGCTGTTCGCTATAAAGAGAAATTTGTATGTTAAAATAAGTAAAATGAGGGGAATTTTCACAGTGACCATTCATAGCTTTTAACTGCTTACAGAGAATTCTTCATGTGTTTTGAAGGAAATGAGCATACCAGTAGGCACAAATTCATATACATACATACATATATGTATATAAATTACTAAGTAAACAGTGGATATATGCACAACCATATATGTATGTAAATATGTATATTTACATATACATATATAAATGTATGGCTGCGTACCATATACAATGTATGTATAGATGAATTAGTCATTTTAAAATTAAATGTGTCAAAAACGTGTGCAAAAAGGGATATCGACGATTAATTGCAAAACATGTTCAATGACAGCGCGTACAAAAGCGTGGGCCGGTGTACAGAGAGCCGAAAAAACGAAAAAATTGGAAATGAAATTCCGCCTCAAAAATCGCAGGCTCGAAACCGGTTTTGGACTTATAGTCTCTTGGCGAAGTTGGTCAGAATGATCCGTAGCACATTTCCCGTGAATAGTAAAAAAATGACCCGCTCTAACGTACATACATAGATACATATGTAAAAGATCACACACATCCACATACATACAGACTGCTGTGCAGTCCATTAGCAGGTGTTCTGGAGTTTCAAACTCCAAGTCGCAGAACCGGCAATTTGCACAAGAAGCTAGGTCCATGCTACATAAGCGCTTCTTGAACTTACAATGGTCAGTGTGGAAGGCGACAAGTAGCCTGAGTTTTTCGCTTGGGAGGCTGATTACATAATTAAATCTTTTGTGGTTGTAACCATCCATTAGTAACTTGGCATGGCGCATGCCTAGGACTTGTTGCCAGTGCTTCTCTATACCCACTGTCGAATCTTTACGGAGCAGCTCTTATATGGTGTGGGGACCAACCGCAATGACAGGTTCTGGTCCTTTTATGTTGGTGGATGCGGTGGAGCGGGCAAGCTGGACAACCAGTTGATTCCCGGCTATACCTTTGTGGCCTGGCACCCAAATAAGGTGCACTTTGTTACGATCTGTTCAGTCGTTCTATTCACTCCTGCAATTTGATGTCGTACGCAGAGACCGCTTTGACTGTTGCTGCTTGATCATCGCTTAGTATAGCTATGCGTTCATTCCGATAGTTGTATTGGAGGTTTAACTCTACACACCGAATAGCAAAGACCTCTGCGTGCAATATGCTCGGAAAAGTTGGACAGTTTTGTGCGTGGTCCTGCGACCCCTGCGTCAATTCTCTTCGACGTTTTCGAGCCGTTGTTGTACCACATGATTGTACTGTATCTAAGCAGTAACACGAGAGCGAAATCGTTCCTTCAGCCTTACTGCTAAGGGTAACTTTAAACTTCCTAGTGATGTTAACCCTTTTGGTAATATCCATTGGGAGAAGAGCCAGTGGTATTTCGCCACTTACGTCCTTTATGCGTTGGGAAGAGATTACCTTAGCTCTGCCCAACCCTTCTGCTGTCATTTGGTGAAGTATGTATTTGGTAACTTGACCGATTATAAGGTGAAGAAGGGTGAGTTCCAGCAAGACTTCATGGGCTGCAGTCGGATATATGACACGCGGACGCAGGCGAGTCGTTGCAGCTTCAATAGTTAGAGTCCTGCCGAAGTGTCAATGCACCGCTCCATATGTGATAATCGGTCGCACGATCATGGTGTACAACCACCTGACAATCCTTGGCTTGCAGCCCCAGCATCTACCAGCAAAGCATCATATGTGCTTTCGTAGTTTTAGTAGTCATCTTTATCTCTCTGTCCCCGAGAGTTAGGTTCTTGAGGCCAGGTTGATGTTCAGTCCAACCCCTTTGAGCCATCCATTTCAGGGTCGCTGTGCCCCTTAACAAGTGCATCGTGAACTGATGCTACAAAATCAGATTTTGTTCTAAGCCTCTTGAAAAGACTGACGAAACACTTTTTTGTGTGGAATACTCTTAAATATATAATATAGTAATATATTATAATAATAATATAGAAACATATTTTCTTCTAAGTAACCATGATCTGCAACAAAAAGTCACACACCCAACTCTAACGACAAATATTTGTTTCAATAATCAATCATTCACACGAAATCTAGTTTTCGAATAGATTATAGCTTTCTGCCCTGAAGTAGAATAAGTCAACCGAAAGTGATGAGTAGCGCTCAGGTCTGCACACTGAATGTCTCAATGACATCATCACCAAACATAGGAATGTACGTTTTATAAATAGCCATTTAACTTCTTAATTGCCTACGTAGTCGATTGTTTTGTGCTATTGAAAAATGATTAAATATGGTGCTTACCAGTTATTAATACACGATTTTCATTCACCGTTTCTAACTGACTGTTGCTAAACGCGCTAATACCAACCATGACACATAACAAAGAATTGCGGTACTTCTATTCCTATTTCTTTCGACTCATATGGCGTTAAGTAAAATTTATAAAACCACAAAATAATGTCGGTTTTCACAAAAAAATTTAAATATGAAATAAATGTAAAGCTTCGAGGTAATTTCGATAAATAGTTCCTGGAAAGTGATAATTTTGGGTCTTGAGTATTTAAAAATACTAAAATAAAAGTTGTTAGTAAATTTATAAATATGAGAAAATCGGTCATCGTTATGCTAATATTTTTGCCAATAGTTTTCCATCTAATTAATAACCAAAATTGATTATGATGCGGACTTTTGCGAACAAAAGTAAAGTACAAGTAGCATGAATAATAGCAATGCTAAAGGAGGATGGAGTCATGTGTAGAAGTTCACGCAAGTGAGGAAAGTTCTCTGATCGCCATTCACTTGGGAGTGGCCAGAAGCAATTCTTTTACACATGGCCCAAGCAGCTCACTACTTCCGGTCTTTGACCAAGTATCCTCTGGATAGCATAAGAACATCCGTTCGAAGGCGAGCTAAAGTGAGAAGGCGAAACATCCCCTACATAGGGTTGTGCGCTGGGTTTGGGACCCGCCACGTAAAAAGCTCACCCCAATGAAAAACCAACAGCAGCTCGGATGAGAGACCCCCCTTTTGATGACGACCACAGCAAACGAAATAAGGACTACGAATTAAGGGCATGCACCTGGAATGTCCGGTCCCTTAATTGGGAAGGTACCGCTGCCCAGCTAGTTGATGTCCTCGTAAAAACAAAGGCTGACATCGCCGCCGTCCAAGAAATGCGATGGACGGGACAAGGACAGAGACGAGTAGGTCCTTGTGACATTTACTACAGTGGCAATATAAAGGAGCGCAAGTTTGGTGTTGGATTCGTGGTAGGAGAGAGACTCCGTCGCCGAGTACTATCATTCACTGCGGTGAATGAACGTCTAGCCACAATCCGCATCAAAGCGAGGTTCTTCAACATATCGCTGATTTGCGCCCAAGCCCCGACGGAAGAGAAGGACGATGTGACCAAAGATGCCTTCTATGAGCGCTTGGAGCGCGCTTATGAGAGCTGCCCCCGCCACGATGTCAAAATCGTGCTTGGCGACTTTAACGCCAGGGTGGGCAAAGAAGGTGTCTTTGGCACTACGGTCGGTAAATTCAGCCTCCACGACGAAACATCCCCAAATGGGTTGAGGCTGATTGACTTCGCCGGGGCCGAAATATGGTTATCTGTAGTACTAGATTCCAGCATAAGAAGATTCATCAAGCTACCTGGCTGTCTCCGGATCGAAAAACTACCAACCAGATCGATCATGTTGTGATAGACGGAAGACACGTCTCCAGTGTTATAGATGTGCGTGCGCTCCGAGGTCCTAACATCGACTCGGACCACTATCTTGTTGCAGCTAAGATTCGCACCCGCCTCTGTGCAGCAAAAAACGCGCGCCACCAAACACAAGGAAGGTTCGACGTCGAGAAGCTGCAATCACAACAGATAGCCGAACGATTTTCTACTCGGCTTGCACTCCTGCTCTCTGAGAGCACTCGCCAACAACTCGATATAAGGGAACTGTGGGACGGCATTTCATACTCCTTACGTACAGCTGCAACCGAAACCATTGGTTTTCGGAAAGTGCAAAAGAACAGCTGGTACGACGGGAAGTGCCGTGTCGCAGCGGAGAGAAAACAGGCTGCCTACCTCGCAACGTTACGATCGACAACTACACGTGCGGGATGGGATAGATACCGAGAGTTGAAGAGGGAAGCGAGACGCATTTGTAGACAGAAAAAGAAAGAGGCCGAAATGCGTGAGTACGAAGAGCTTGATAAGCTGGCCGACAGGGGTAATGCTCGAAAATTCTACGAAAAAATGCGGCGGCTTACAGAAGGTTTCAAGACCGGAGCATACTATTGTAGAACCCCCAAAGGTGATCTAGTCACTGATGCCCAGAGCATACTTAAATTATGGAGGGAACACTTCTCCAGCCTGCTGAATGGCAGTGAACGCACAACACCAGGAGAAGGAGAACCCGATTCCCCAATCGATGACGATGGAGCAGACGTTCCATTACCCGACCATAAAGAAGATCGAATAGTAATTGCCCGCCTGAAGAACAACAAAGCGGCAGGGGCCGACGGATTGCCGGCCGAGCTATTCAAACACGGCGGCGAAGAACTGATAAGGAGCATGCATCAGCTTCTTTGTAAAATATGGTCGGACGAAAGCATGGCCAACGATTGGAATTTAAGTGTGCTATGCCCAATCCATAAGGAAAGTGACCCCACAATCTGCGCCAACTACCGTGGGATTAGTCTCCTCCACATCGCATATAAGGTTCTATCGAGCGTATTGTGTGAAAGATTAAATCCCACCGTCAACAAACTGATTGGACCTTATCAGTGTGGCTTCAGACCTGAAAAATCAACAACCGACCAGATATTCACCATGCGTCAAATCTTGGAAAAGACCCGTGAAAGGAGAATCGACACACACCACCTCTTCGTCGATTTCAAAGCTGCTTTCGACAGCACGAAAAGGAGCTGCCTTTATGCCGCGATGTCTGAATTTGGTATCCCCGCAAAACTGATACGGCTGTGTAAGCTTACGTTGAGCAACACCAAAAGCTACGTCAGAATCGAGAAGGACCTGTCTGAGCCGTTCGATACCAAACGAGGTTTCAGACAAGGCGATTCCCTATCGTGTGACTTTTTCAACCTGCTTCTGGAGAAAATAGTTCGAGCTGCAGAACTTAATAGAGAAGGTACCATTTTTTATAAGAGTGTACAGCTGCTGGCGTATGCCAATGATATTGATATCATCGGCCTTAACACCCGCGCCGTTAGTTTTGCTTTCTCCAGACTGGACAAGGAAGCAAAACAAATGGGTCTGGCAGTGAACGAGGGCAAAACGAAATATCTCCTGTCATCAAACAAACAGTCGTCGCTCTCGCGACTTGAAACTCACGTCACTGTTGACAGTCATAACTTTGAAGTCGTAGATAATTTCGTCTATCTTGGAACCAGCGTAAACACCACCAACAACGTCAGCCTAGAAATCCAACGCAGGATAACTCTTGCCAACAGGTGCTACTTCGGACTGAGTAGGCAATTGAGAAGCAAAGTCCTCTCTCGACAAACAAAAACCAAACTCTATAAGTCACTCATAATTCCCGTCCTGCTATATGGTGCAGAGGCTTGGACGATGTCAACAACTGATGAGTCGACGTTGCGAGTTTTCGAGAGAAAAGTTCTGCGAAAGATTTATGGTCCTTTGCGCTTTGGCCACGGCGAATATCGCATTCGATGGAACGATGAGCTGTACGAGATATATGACGACATTGCCATAGTTCAGCGAATTAAAAGACAGCGGCTACGCTGGTTAGGTCATGTTGTCCGAATGGACAGAAACACTCCAGCTCTGAAAGTATTCGACGCTGTACCCGCCGGGGGATGCAGAGGAAGAGGAAGACCTCCACTCCGTTTTAAGGACCAGGTGGAGAAGGACCTGGCTACGCTTGAAATATCCAATTGGCGCCACGTAGCGAAAAGAAGAAACGACTGGCGCGCTGTTGTTAACTCGGCTGTAATCGCGTAAGCGGTGTCTACGCCAATTAAGAAGAAGAAAAAAGGAAATATTAAGATTAGATTTATAATGAGCGACTAAATAAGTTTCCTTACACTCAGCAAATATGTATGAAATTTAAGAAAATTTTTAAAAAACTGAATGCAACCGAGATTACGACAGCTATTATAATCATCAGATAATAGATTTTCAAATCTGAATATTTCACCTCTCATGAATGTTGGCTTAGAATTTATTCTAAACCAATTTGAAAGCATGTAACGTAAAATTTCCTCTCTCATACATAAGTATTTATGGTAAAAAAAAGAAATTATTTAAAAAAGTGAAAAAATAAAACTAGTAAAGCCCCGTCTAATTGGAAGTTGGAAGATGAACGAAAGAAAAAGCCTGGTGAAGTGGTCTCCTCGAAGATTGTGCAGGCTCTCTCTTACTCTTAGTCAATGCCACTATGAATAGATAACAGCGCGAACAAAAATTAAAGCTTTCTTTCTTTTATCAAAACTAACCACCGATCAAATCTCAATGGTTAAAAACTTGTTTCCAATTATATTTGCCATTTTGTTATTTTTTTAAGCAAAACTGCATTTAGTACATTCTTAGCTTTTAGCTACTTTCTTGTTTAGGAGTTCGTAGCAGGAAAAGCAATAACGCATGTTTTTCTTATTTACGAAGCCATTCAGCCAGAAATGAGCCTCATCGCTGCAGATCATTTTTCGTTGAAAATCCGGATCATTTTCAAGTTGTTGCTCTATCCAATTCACGAACATATGAGGATTCTGGTGGTCAAGCGGCTTCAGTTCTTGCGTCAATTTGATCTTGCACGGGAACATTTTGTACTGTGTCTGCGGATTCAAATTTTTTCATTAGATGCTCCATCGTTGATCTGACAGGTCGATTATGACGATGAAATGGCAAACCTCAGTAAAGAGAAACGTCAAAAGAGTGGAAAAAATATGACGTCGTTTGCTGTCTCTATTGGTCAACTTTTGTAGCGTCCCTATTATAAAACTCGTTAGATCCAGCACGGAATGAAAACAATGTAGAAATCGTCACTTGATTCGCACGTATTGTTGACGATCGAATGGCATTAGGAAATGCGCTTTGCTGTTGTACATCAATATCATGTTGTTTGTCTAAGAATCATTCTGTGCAGAGGGACTGCCGGAAATGATGTCATAATGGACGAGTCTTGAATATTTTTTTATGAAAATTTCACAAAATCCTTATAAAATATGTATCTTTGGAATAATAAAAAGTCTGAATAAAAAGCTAAATTTTTTTATTGTAGCCCCTTAAATCAAGTGACAAATAGCGCGCTTTAACCCCAGTTATGCTTCCCACATGGGGCGTGCTTCATTCTAACAGTGCGATACAGTAAATTTCTGTCGCACTTATCACTTCAAGTGTAAAATATTTATTTTATTCAAATGAATTTCGACATTCGGGGATGTTTTTCAGTTGAGTTATGCTGATATGTTTTTTTCGAGGAACTCCGTAATTTTTTCACAAAGCAGAATTATTCAACTTTTTGTGTAGCTACTTTTGTATGTACATGTGTACATGCGTCAATATGTACAAACAAAAGGAAAGTGCAAATACAGAGTAGTGAATTAATCATTTCAAACTTTATTAGTTACGTAACACAATCAAGTTGAAAAAATTGGGCATTACAACCGCAGACTATGATTATGCTTAAGATTAAAGTTGAGAATTCCACTGCGGTCTCTTGCTTATTGTCACACTGGTAAAGCCTTAGCTTTAACTTTCATTGCTTTGGAATCTTAAGCTGTTATACTCGTACATACATAGATACCGAATTTAAAGAAGCCCTGGCACCAGCGAGCTCTTAGGTAAATTAAGAAATTGTTTAGGTTTAGCACGATGAAAATAATTCCCATACCTACCATAAACAATTTAAATACAGGAAAGTCCGTAGTTAGCAAACGCATGTTTGTTGGAAAGCCTTAAGGTCATTTGAACACAGTCAACTTGAAACAGTGCCTTTTTTAATGCGCGAAATGCATTTCTAATGGAAACGCAGCAATTTTCGTCCAAATGCTGCTGAAACACTGAGCAAGCAGTCTTTACTTTAGATACTCTCACAGCTATTCTTGCATTAAATGAATTCCGAAATTTTAATTGAAATGTAGTTTTATTACATATCATTCATGGAATGACATAATATTTTTGTTTACATGTAGCTTACATAATTTTCACTACATTATAAATACTTGCGCTAGATTTTTAGTCTGATGCATTTCAAGTGTAAATACTACGGATATTCTTATTGCCATAATACTTTACGTTTAAGCGTATTTTGTTAAAATTAATTGTGCTTATTTTGTTGTTGTTCTTTCTGCATGTTGACTAAGATTTTTAGGAACAATTCGCTGACTTAAAGTTAAAGTTTATACATAGGTCTTCAGTGCACTTGTTAAAATATATTAAAATCTTTACTAAATGTACAAAATATAAATAAATACAATATTTGTCATGGACATATTTTTTAGTTTTTTTTTTTAGGTGCTATAAAGCCTACAACATAAAAGACAGTTAAAAAGAACTCACAGTTAGGTTATTCAGTATTACAGCAACTTTAACTTAAATAGTCAGGATGATTTCAAAATTAATTAAAGCATTTTCATTATTAATTAAAAAATTAACTGAATAAATAACCAAAATATCCATTCCTTTCTTATTGTTTTTTTTTCCTTTTCAACAAAAAGTTATTTCTGCACTAATATTACAAATACAAGGCAAGAGGTATTGCTGGCATAAATACAGTCAAAAGTTTTTTAAACTACACACATTCATTTATGACTCAATTCCTTGTTTTAACTTAAATTTACGTTTGTCATAGATCATATTTGTCATAGAGAGCGTTGTTACTACTTAAATATACATTAATCTTTTCTATTTATGTTATGAATTTAATAATTTCTTAGGAAAATTACTGCCTTACTTGTTATAATTTTTCATACTGTTATATTTGGTTTTTTAGCAAATTTAGCAATTTATGAATTAGCTACTCTGCTATTAATCATTCTTTCTTCACTCACATACTAACATTGACCGCATTCTTTATGCAAATATTACCATAAGTACTCACTATATTAATATTATTATCAATTTTACAGCTTTTAGTATTAACTTTACTACTCCTACTATTATTATTACTTTGTTCAGCCTCTTTACCAACAGCGTGTTCGCACTTCAAATTCGGCATTGATGCGAAATCGAAATTACGCCAACCTTGCTGTTCGAACAACTCATTGAACTGCCGCCATTGCGCGCTATAATCGCCGCCAAAAGAGGCGGATTTCACCTTCACCTTCTTGGGTGTTGAGTGGGATGGAGACGCAGCCGATCCCGATCCAGTTGCCTCGTCAACGTTGACCTTTGCTGACGTCGCACACTTCCCCGCATTCGACGTAATATTCGCAGTTGCCGATGCTTCTACATTTTTGGGACTTTTTTGCTTGTGAGTTTTGATTTTCTCACTTAATAATTCCGCTGATTTGACCACCTTCAATTTGCCATTGTTGCCTATGTAATCGACTATTTGTTGTGTCGAATCACTACCCAAGCAAATGCGTCCCTCATTCCCCGTATAACGTATGCAACCGGTGTTATTTGTGATTTTCAGTCTTGTATTATTGCCAATAATTTGTAAATTACCCTGATTGCAACCGATACGTATCCGATTGCCATTGCCAATAATGCGCAAATCACTTTTATTACTCTCTATACGATATTCCTTTGAGTTGCCAACCAAGTCTCTGGTATGACGAGTGATCGACGCCGCTGTTAGGGGTGCGTCCAATGTTTCCGTCTTGCTGTATTGATAATTGTTCGCTGCACCGCAACTGCTGTTGTTGGCTAATGTGAGTGTGAGTGTAGTGGCGCCTGACTTATTTGTGCGGCCAGTATGTTTGCAACTGCTGGAATTGCTGCTATTGCAATTACCTCTACTGCTACTGTTATCGTTACTGCTACTGTTACTGTTGCTCTTACTAGCGCTCTGCCTGTTACTACAACTGCAGCTGCATTTGCATGCACTGGAAGTTTTGCTGTTTGCATAGTTGCAATCATAACCTGCGGGATTCTCTGGATCGTTTACTGGTATACCCATTTTGTTCAGTTTTTATTTTAAACAATGTTTTATATTATTTGTTAAGGAATTTATTTCTATTTTTAATGTCTCGCACTTCACAGTTCTCTGCTCATGTATCTTCAGTTCGCACTTTAACTTTCTAATATGCTGACTTTATATTTCAAATCTGTAACTGTCATTGCATGCCGAAAAATCACCGCTCGTATTCATTAACTCTTCGTGTGCAATCAATTTCACTGCTGAACTTTGTTGTTGTCTATTGTCTCACTTTGCTGTATTGACAATCAATCAGCACTTTGCTAATGTCACTTGCAATTATTCAGCACAAACTGCTTCGATTATTAGTCGTGTTTTAATACCTGTTAACAGGTGATTTTTTATTCCATTTACTTTTCGCACACTAATAATTGGCGTGTCAGTCACTTGCTCCAAATATTTATATGTATGTTTGTTTATACGTCTCACAAAACTAAAAATTTGTCTCTTCTTTTAATGTTTCATTATTATCTCATAGCTTTTATTTATATGTACTCATTTATGTGCATATATTTAGCAAATACTTTCTGCTTTTGTCGTCACTTGGGGAATCACCTCTGCACCAACACAAACGTAGCGTATTTTAATCAGACTTGGTTCAACCGAATACTTCCGAGTATACAAAATTCGTTGCTAAATTATATTCTATTATTGCTTTCGTAGCCGAATTAATTATTTATATGTATGTATGTGTATAGTTCACGCGTCGCCGCCGTAACTTGTACACCGAACGCTCATTTAGCAATGAATGACGCTCACCGTTGGCCAACGCTTTTATATGGGGCGCGCATATCAGCATTTATTGTATTGTTTTGCAGAGCGTTGAGCAGCTTTTGATGGGGGGAGTTTTTTTTACAATTTAAAAGCATTACAGCTGTTTAACACTAGTTCGGTGTACATGCACACTCTCACATACGTTTATAGCGTGCAATCAGTTGTTGCATTACTTGCAGGCGTGCGAATTTAATCTCTCTTTGATTGAACGAATTTTTGTAAGGTGCGTTATCAATGCTAGCAGTTCGATAACAGGTGATGATAAACAGAAAAACTAATAATACGTTATGGAGACCGAAATACATATATATGTACATATATGTATGTGCATAAGTGTTTTGTATGTACATATGTATGTTTAAACAAGGAAATTGTTAAAAACAAGTAGCTAAATAATTTTTTTTTATAGCCGGCACGTTAGGAAAATAATAATAACTAGTTTTTGTCAACAACGAGCCCTCTTTGACAAATAATATCAAAGAGACGGTAAACATACTAGTCTAACGAAGCAACTCATTAGATACTCAACTTATTTGATAACCTCAAAAGGCATAGCGCAAAACAGTGAAAAAGCTCGTCCAATCTACTGAGCTTCGCTAGGTAAATCTTGTGATTTACGAGTTGACAGCTGCATTTGGGTTCAAGTTGCGGTGAAAAATCTTTAGTAGGCACTAAAATAAAAGTGTCATATTTAATGTAATTATATTTTCTAACTATTAAAAGTAATCATATACGTGATATTGGCAATTTTCATTGTCTTGGTATATATGTAAATATGAACATATATGTGACTCATTTTGTTTGCTGTAAATTTGCTATATCTTGAAATTTGACAGGTAGTGGGTATTTTTATACAACTCCTAATATGAGTTGTAGATTACTTCAAATGTTTAGGAATTGTGACATCGTTCATAATTCTAATCTCTTTTGATGTTTTTTTTTTATCAAAATACATAGATATGTATATAGTATACATATACAGACTAGGGTGTTTCATTTAAAACTTTTTATTATTTCTTCGCGGACTAATGAAAATTTTGTTTTTTATGTTGTGAAAAAAATTGCGAAATTTTGAGCCATTAATTTTGAATTTTCCTTTCCTTCCTTTTTGAATTTTCACATTTATCACACCTTTTTGAAAAAAATTGGGAAACTGCTGGTTTTATAGACAAACCGCAAAGGAAAAAATTGTAGGAAACTCAAAATTAAGGGCTTAAGATTTCAGAAATTTTTTCAGCATACAAAAATAGTTTTTATGTGTCCGCGAAAAAAAAAATAAATGAAATTCCAAAATACAAACCCAAATACAGACATGTACAAATAAAAGTAGTACGTTAAAGTATTCGTCATAAGCATGACTTTCAATTTAATTACAGAAAATATTCTCAATGAAATTGGATCTTTCTATAACTTTGTAGTTCCATCGCAAAAAACACTGAATGTAATGTCCTACAGTTTCGATGGAAGAAGGTAGGACCTCTTTAAGGTTTTTTATATTTTAGTCTAACCCCATTTATTTTTGGTACTCGTACCCAGCTACTCAAATTCAAATCGTAAAATAAAGGAAGTAAGTAATTTATTATTGTCGTTTTGTGTTGATATGTGTGAAATTTATTGGAGAAACCAACCTTGACAGAATTGAGTTGTATGATAAACTGGTGCAAAAATAACGGTTTTTGGAAGTGTTGTTATTCGAACATCCTTTCTCAGGAAAAATACTACTCATGTACTCATGCACTACATTGGTGGCTATTACTCACTTTTTATCGTTCGTTTGGTAAGTTTGCTGTATTGGTGCAGTTTATGCCAAAAATATGGAATTCCCACGCTATCGCTGATTGACCTTATCTACATAAAAAGCAATATAAAGTTTGCTGCGAAAATAGCTGTAGAAAATTGTATTTTACTCGGGGAATTATAGAGATATACATCGATTTATTATAGGTTCCATTTGCCACTTCTTTGCTCGCTGTGTTTGACCATTCTGTGTTATCCATATAATTAATAGGTAAAAGCACATTTAGTTAAAATTAACAAATAATAGTAATAAAATAGGATACCTGCGACCTGCCAACCACTGTCCATTGTAGCCATGTAGCAACAGACACCTAAAACTATCATCATAAAACTTCGTACGTATGCATGTTACAGGGAGAGAGGTTGGTATTGTACATATGTACGAGAGTTTTGGGATTATTGCCACATCTCAATAAGTAAATTCGTTAGCGATAATAAATTCTAGGAAAAGGTCGACAAAAGAGGCCACACACGACCTTTTCGTCGATTTCAAAGCTGCTTTTGACAGCACGAAAAGGAGCTGCCTTATTTGCCGTTATGTCTGAATTTGGTATCCCCACAAAACTAATACGGATGTGTAAGCTGACGAGCATTACCAAAGGCTTCGTCAGGATCGGGAAGGACCTCTCCAAGCCGTTTGATACCAAACGAGGTTTCAGACAAGGCGACTCCCTATCGTGCAACTTCTTCAATGTACTGCTGAAGAAAATAATTCGAGCTGCATATCTGAATCGAGAAGTCAGAATCTTTTATAAGAGTGTATAGCTAATGGCGTACGCCAATGATATTGATATCATTGGGCTCAGACAGATAAGGAAGCGAAGCAAAAGGGTCTGGTAGTGAACGAGGGCAAGACGAAATATCTCCTGTCATCAAACAAACAGGCGTCGCATTCGCGACTTAGCTCCCATGTCACTTTTGATAGTCATAACTTCGAAGTCGTAGATAATTTCGTCTATTTTGGAACCAGTATTAACACCAACATAAATGTCAGCCTCGAAATTCAAGGCAGAATAACTCTTCGGGCTGAGGTAGCAATTGAGAATTAAAGTTCTCTCTCGACGAACAAAAACCAAACTCTATGTGGTGCAGACAGGGGCTACGCTGGCTAGGTCATGTCGTCCGTATGGATGTAAGCATTCCAGCTCTGAAAGTATTAGACCCAGCATCCGCCGTGGGAAGCAGAGGAAGAAGAAGACCTCCACCATTTTGGAGAGATTAGGTGGAGAAGTACCTGGCTGTGCTTGGTATCTCGAATTGGCGCCAAATTGCGAAAAAAAAGAATCGACTGGAGCGCTGTTGTTAACTCGGCTATAACCACGTAAGCGTTGTCTACACCAGTAAAGAAGAAGAAGATTCTTTCACTTCACAGTATATAAATCAAAGTTAGAGCCAAAGACGTTATTCAAATAAAAATTAACATAAAAATGTATTTAATGTACACAATCTCACTTACAAAAAAGTCGAAAATTCTATATATCAAATACATATGGGGACCTCAGTGCCTATGATTAATTTTTTAACAAAACATCGGTTATTCTGTGAGGTACTTTAATGCAAGTCAGAGAACACCATTTTCTGGATGTATCGAAACTCCAATATGTCTATGAAAATGAGCAGTTGATACCGATAAAGTTGCAGCGATTTGCAGATATCACAGTTAATTAGCAGTTTTTGTTACAAATATTAAGAATTTAAGTAGCGCTAGTACTTCAGCTAATTCGTTCCACACGAGGCCGAAAGGCAATACGAAACACACTTTTGTATAGAGCTTGTTTCGATTCCCCAAAGCAACAACGACGAAATCCGAAAGCGCCTAGAACCTCCCTTAACGTACGCCCCTGGTCGCAAAACGGAATTGCTTCTTCTTAAAAACATACAGTATGTAATTATACGATCACTGTCATCCATATACATATTCATATAAAAGTTATTATTTGCAATTATCAATTTCTCAAGGTTTCTACTGTCAACACCTGTGATTTCTTCCCACTTTTTAATAATTACATTTAATAATAGTTGTTAACTTTCTGTATCGATAAAAAATAAGATTATCAGTAAAAAAGAAATAAATAAATGTAAACCACCCGAACTCGTTCGCTCAGGTGCATGAACTGCTAATAACACAAAAAATGTATTACTGCTCCCTAAATTTTACACATTTATTCATATTAGAAAAAAATATATCTGAAATTTATATTAATTACAAATTAAAACAAAATAATTTATTGATATTTAATTTTAATTTATTATTTATAAAAAATATAATTGCTAATGAACATGAAAAACTGCAAACTCAAATAATTTGGTCTACACAAAGAAACACTTGTTCAACTCCAGTAAAATACCAGCACGAGTAAGATAATCGACAGTCATTAATAACAGAGATGTGAAGATTTTTGCAAGCGCATATAATTTAATTATCATTATTATTATATTTTGTTTGGAAAATGTTTGGAAGTCGTAAATATTCACATGCAAGATATTAGTATTTGTTGCTGGGCGGTTCAATTCCAAATATTACATACATCGTCACCTGAAATGCAAAACAACGTATCATCACAAAAATCGAAATTGAGTTTTTATTGCTTACGATTCACAACCTCATATTATACTTGTATATGTAATATCGTAAAATTTCAAGCTTCCGCTCCGATATATAACCAATATATAACCATTTTATAACCAAAACCCCAATTTTGTTACAATATGAGTGGCTTCTATTATACCGTTCCGCTGTTCCTTCGCCTGTAAATTGTGAAAAGTGATGTTACGTTATTTTGCATTTTAAGTGACGATATACTTACATATATGTACATATGTATGTAAGGTCGTACCAAAGCTATGGTACATAACAGAAAATAAAAGCCAGAGGGCGTGTACAACCGTTTGAGCTTAAATATAGTATTTCCCCTTTGAGCGACCTTTAGAAACTGCTTAAATTCTAATTGAAATAGCGGTAGATGTAATCAACAGATATTCGCTTAACCAATAGTAAAATAAAATCAATTATCGAAAAATATGGCAGTTCGTTAAAAATGTTTTTTTGAACGGAAATTGAATTCATATTTCTTTCCTATAACAAGCACTTTCAACAAAAACACAAGAAACCGATTATCGCGAACGATTAGCACGGAAAATTTATACGGGGGTTGCTACTTAAGTGTTGAGACAAATACATATATGTATTAAAATTATAGATATGTTCTTTATTATTATTTAACATATTATAGACTAGTGCAGAAACCTTTGAAAATGATAAAGAAAGAAAGAAGGATGAAACCCATTGGAATTGAAAGATAAAATAACAAACATTAAGTGGAATTTTGAAATAAAATGCAAAATATTTAATTTTTTATCAAAATTTATTTTATAGCCTTGAAAGTAAACCCCGCCAAATATAATACCCAACGATTCCTCGAAACAGTTTTCATAAGCACTTTTGGGATGGCCTTCAGCCACTTCAGCTCCTTCAGCGAATTTTAATTTAATTTTTGTGAAACAAGAAAAAGTCCATCAAAATCATTCGAACGGACTCGCAAGAGATGTCAAGCTCTCTTGCCATCTCCTTAACTTGCCTGACGATTTATTCTCAAATATCATGTCCTTCACATTTTTAATATTTTCATCAGTTGAAGGGTTCCAAGGTCGTCCAGAATGAGGAATTTCTTCAACGATCTTTCGACCTTCTTTTAAGACTTTGAACCACTCATAGGGTTCCGTTTTTGATAAAACTGAATCAGCGTAAGCCTTTTCCAACATCCGCAACGATTTCGCACACGAAATTTGGTTAGAAATACAAAATTTAAGCTAAATTCTTTGTTCGAGTTTTTTCTCCATTGTAAAAATCGCAACGCACTGCTGAGATGTACCGGCTTAAGCAGCTGCTCTAAACAAACTGGTTGACATATCGCGTTCACATTTGGCATAGTAATTAAGAACAGTCCTAGCAACTTAGCAAAATACATTTTTTTAAAGTATTATTTACCCGGAGAATTTAATTAAAATCATTTTTCGGATGCTTTTTTGTCACAATATATGTATCTCGATTTTCGGCAGAACTATGAAGCCTATAGAAAAAAGATCTATAACTTTTGTGAACAGACTTTTCACATAACCTCAAAATTTATGTGAAAAATTCACATACCGCAATTTTTGTGATTTTATTTGTTTTTTTGTGAGACAAATTTTTTCTTACACGAAATTTAGTGTAATTACCTTCTCATGCCCCAAACTCTCTATTTTTTCTTTTAAATTTTTATAGGAAAAAATCTTAATTTTTAATCAAAAATCTCAAGTGAAATTTTCAGATTTTTTTACAAGTGAGTAGACCTTATGATTACTGAAATCTCTTTCTACTGATATAAAAAATGTATACATTACTATTGTACATTTGCTCAGAAAATGGAAAAAAGACCTTAAAGAAGCTCCACTTGTATCATCTAGTCTAGCCCTAAAGTAAATATTTAGATAGAGTCTTAACTTCAGAAGTGTACATATTTAATTATCACTAAAATATTATTTGTTAGCGAAAAATGTGCAGCAGTGTTAGCTTAAGTGGAGGCTAAAGGAAGGAGTTCCCCGTCATGAGAGGTTATGTGTGAAAAGTACACATGTTTTTTAAATATTTAAACACGAGTATGTCTTTTCAAATATAGTTATTATAATGCCCCAATTCCAAATGAATATCACTTATAATTGAATTAAAAATGTCATGTTACCCACATTTGTTCAAACACCATACTTTCCATAGAATTATAAAGCGCGTTTTAAATGACATCATATTATTACAATGAAGTACTATAACATGACATTTGTGTTATTGTTAAGTAACTAAAAAACATTGTCCTCAATTGTTAAACCTCCCTCAGTGATTGCCTAAGCAATTAATGAAATATTTGTCAGACAGTTATAGGGAATGTATTATATTAATTAGTTATTCAGTTAGTAATTATTTCGGGTCATTATAATGCAATACACACGACTCGTGCTCAGTTTTAAATTGGGGATCTACAACATACAGACATGAGTTAATTATAATATAGATCAGTGATAGAGGAGTGTAATGGGATATAATCATGCTTCTGGGTAAGCAGTTACAGTAGTAGTCCTACTCTTGCATACTCGCCGTGCACCCAGAAAACTTGAGTAACCCTTGTGTAAATTGCGGTAGACATCCCCTGTGGAGGGTCTCAGCTAAAAGAGAGGAAGCTTCAGCGGAGCCACTCCGAGATATTTCAAGGTTTAAAGGCGCAGCGTCTATTTACCAGAGGTGCGGCTGCAAGCGGGCGTCTGTCTTGAAACAAGCGGCTCATTATATAAATCTGTTAAAACTGTATACTAAGTAGATAAGTAGAAACCACTCCCAAAGAAAAAGAAGCAACAGCCACGGATGAAAGACCCCACTTTTGATGACGACCAGAGCAAACGCAATAAGGACAATTATTTAAGGGATGCACCTGGAATGTCCGGTTCATAAATTGGGAAGGTGCCGCTGCCCAGCTAGCTGATGTCCTCGTAAAAAAATGCAATGGACGAGACAAAAGTGACAAATTGCTGACCTTGTGACTGATTTTCAGAGCATATTGAAGTTATTGGACCTTATAATGTGGCTTTAGACCTGAAAAATCTACTATCGACCAGATTTTCACCATGCGCCAAAGCTTAGAAAATACTCGTGAAAGGAAGATCAACAAACATCACCTCTTCGTCGATTTTAAAGCCGCCTTCGACAGCACGAAAAAACAGCCTCAATGCTGCTATGTCTGAATTTGGTATTCCCGCAAAGCTAATACGGCTGTGTAAGCTGTCGTTGACCAACACCAAAAGCTCCGTTCGGGAAGGACGTCATCGAACCGTTCAATGCCAAGCGAGGTTTCATGCAAGGAGACTCCTTATCAAATGACTTTTTAATCTATTGCTGGAGAAAATAATATAAGTTGCAGAGCTAAATAGAGAAGGTACAAATTTCTATAGGAGTGTAAAGCTGCTCGCGAGATAATAACATCATTGGCCACCCGCGCCGTTAATTCTGTTTTCTCCACAGTGGATAAGGAAACAAAGCAAATGGGTCTGGTAGTAAAGGAGTGCAAGACGAAATATCTCCTGTCATAAAACAAACAGTAGTCGCATTCGCGACTTAGCTCCCACGTCACTGTTGACAGTCATAACTTCGAAGTCGCAGATAATTTCGTTTCATTCATAAATAATATCAGCCTTGAAATCTAACGCAGAACCACTTTTGCCAACAGATGTTACTTTGGACTGAGTGGGCAATTGAAAAGTAAAGTCCTCTCTACACGAACAAAGACCAAACTCTACAAGTCCTTCATAATTCTCGTTCTGCTATATGATACAAAGGCATGGACGATGACAACATCTGCTGAGTCGACGTTACGAGTTTTCAAGAGAAAGGTTCTGCGGAAAATGTATGGTCCTTTGCGTATTGGCAACGGCGAGTACCGCAGTCGATGTAACGATGAGTTGTATAAAGCGACATTCTGCGAATCAAGAGTGGTCACAGTATCTCCAGGTTTTAATGTTTTCGATTCAGTACCCGTGGAAGCAAAAGAAGAGGAAGATCTCCACTCCGTTGCAGAGATCAGGTGGAGAAGAATGCCCGATGATTTGAAATAGCGAAAAAAAAGAAAGTTCTTGTATGGAAAACTATCACATTTGACAATGTTTTTTCACAAAAGTTAACACAGATTATTTCTAAGGCAAAAATGTATTCTCGGAAGAAATTGTTCAGATCGGCTCACTATAGCATATAGCTGCCATACAAACCGAACGTTCAGAATCAAGGGCTTGTATGGAAAACTTTCGCATTTGACGTGGTATCTTCACGAAATTTGACCATGGATTACTGTTTAAGGTAAAAATATAATCCCCGAAGAAATTGTTCAGATCGGATTACTATAGCATATAACTTCCATACAAACTGAACACATGGTTACTAAAAGAAATGCACCTGTGAAGGGTATATTAGCTTCGGTGCAGCCGAAGTTAACGTTTTTTCTTGTTTTCACATACATACATACATACATAGGTGCCTCGGCGTTCGCTTATTTAGGCACTCATATAAATACCCCTGTAGGAAGCAACGGGATTAAGCACTTACCACCAGGCCAATCACCATTTCCAGTACTACTTGTACATGGATTATCATCTGTACCATCATGTTGCGAGAGTATGGAAAAGGCAAAATTAGAAGCACCGGCGAAAAAAACGTTAATTAGCACTAAAGCTGTGTAGAATTTATTTTACATACTTATGTAGTACATATATATAAGTGGATACTCGTTTATACCGGTATATCTACTCACATATACTTTATAAACGTTTCCTTTAACGCATAAAAATACATGCATATATCATATACATACATATGCACCTGAATATACTAAATCGCAATCAGATTCATCTCGTCAAATTAAAATACACAAAAATGCGAAATGAACTGATTAATCCAGTTTGATCTGTACTTCACCCTCTTCATATACATACATACCTACCTTCACAGATTTATCCACATTCAGCCAAAACCCGTTATAAAAGAAATCAAATCTTCTAATGAAATGCAAACAAAAGTATTTATTCAAATTTAAACTGATAATTGTTAGTAGCAATCAGAACAACAGTTTTGTTCAGATTAGCCCCTCTGAAATTTCAATTATATGGCAGATAAAATAATGAGTTATTTCTAACTCAAAACTTTTTAAAAACAACCAAAGCTGATGTATTAAATATAATTTATACACATTCCGTAATAAAATCGCAAAAGAATATCGAAATGTTATCAACCAAAATGTTTTCAATTTTGACCGTTGGATTTATTAATAGCTCTTTATTAGCCCTGGATTTATTGCTGTAGTTGATTTTAGAACAATTTTTATTTTTAAGATAATTGTAAATAACCAAGGCATTCGCCCGAAATAAAAATTGGAAGTGGAAGTAAATTCTAGTCTTTTTATACTCTTGCGAAATGTTGCTACAGATCATGTTGTTCACCTAACGGGTGTTTGTATCACCTAAAACTAATCGATATAGACGTAGGGTTATATAAATATAAATTAATAGTCAGGATGACGAGACGAGATGGAATTCGGATGACTGTCTGTCCGTTCCCAATCGATGACGATGGAGCAGACGTTCCCTTGCCCGACCATGAAGAAGTTCGAATAGCAATTGCCCGCCTGAAGAACAACAAAGCGGCACGGGCCGACGGATTGCCGGCCGAGCTATTCAAACACGGCGGCGAAGAACTGATAAGGAGCATTCATCAGATTCTTTGCAAAATATGGTCGGACGAAAGCATGCCCAACGATTGGAATTTAAGTGTGCTATGCCCAATCCATAAAAAAAGGAGACCTCACAATATGCGCCAACTATCGTGGGATTAGCCTCCTCAACATCGCAAATAAGGTTCTATCGAGCGTATTGTGTGAAAGATTAAAGCCCACCGTCAACAAACTGATTGGACCTTATCAGTGTGGCTTTAGACCTGGAAAATCAACAACCGACCAGATATTCACCATGCGCCAAATCTTGGAAAAGACCCGTAAAAGGAGAATCGACACACACCACCTCTACGTCGATTTCAAAGCTGCTTTCGACAGCACGAAAAGGAGCTGCCTTTATGCCGCGATGTCTGAATTTGGTATCCCCGGAAAACTAATACGGCTGTGCAAACTGACGTTGAGTAACACGAAAAGCTCCGTCAGGATAGGGAAGGACCTCTCCGAGCCGTTCGATACCAAACGAGGTTTCAGACAAGGCGATTCCCTATCGTGCGACTTTTTCAACCTGCTTCTGGAGAAAATAGTTGGAGCCGCAGAACTAAATAGAGAAGGTACCATCTTCTATAAGAGTGAGTGTGATATTGATATCATCGACCTCAACACCCGCGCCGTTAGTTCTGCTTTCTCCAGGCTGGACAAGGAAGCAAAAGAAATGGGTCTGGCAGTGAACGAGGGCAAGACGAAATATCTCCTGTCATCAAACAAACAGTCGTCGCACTCGCGACTAGGCTCTCACGTCACTGTTGACAGTCATAACTTTGAAGTCGTAGATAATTTCGTCTATCTTGGAACCAGCGTAAACACCACCAACAATGTCAGCCTAGAAATCCAACGCAGAATAACTCTTGCCCACAGTTGTTAATTCGGACTGAGTAGGCAATTGAGAAGCAAAGTCCTCTCTCGACAAACAAAAACCAAACTCTATAAGTCACTCATAATTCCCGTCCTGCTATATGGTGCAGTCTTGGACGATGTCAACAACGGATGAGTCGTCGTTGCGAGTTTTCGAGAGAAAAGTTCTGCGAAAGATTTATGGTCCTTTGCGCGTTAGCCACGGCGAATACCGCATTCGATGGAACGATGAGCTGTACGAGATATACGACGACGTCGACATAGTTCAGCGAATTAAAAGACAGCGGCTACGCTGGCTAGGTCATGTTGTCCGGATGGACGAAAACACTCCAGCTCTGAAAGTATTCGACGCAGTACCCGCCGGGAGAAGCAGAGGAAGAGGAAGACCTCCACTCCGTTGGAAGGACCAAGTGGAGAAGGACCTGGCTTCGCTTGGAATATCCAATTGGCGCCACGTAGCGAAAAGAAGAAACGACTGGCGCGCTGTTGTTAACTCGGCTATAATCGCGTAAGCGGTGTCTACGCCAATTAAGAAGAGAAGAAGTCTGTCCGTTCGTCCATTCGTCTATCCGCGCAGGTTGTAATTTGAGCAAACAACAATATATCTTGATGGAACTTGATACACATGTTCCTTGAACAAAAGGTAAGAACGAGTTCGAGTTTCGTTGATGGGAGTAATCGGACAACTGCCATGCCCACAAAAAGCCATTAAATGAAAACATATAAAGGGTCATAACTAAGCAGTAAAATAAAAAAGACAACTGTAATTTGGTACAGGGCATCTATAGAGTCAAAGTTTTGGAGAATGGGCATGGTTCCGTCCTTTAATAGGGTTAATGACCATATCTCCTAGACTACTAAAGTTAAAATAGCCAAATTCGCTTAGGACAATTCTCATAAGATATTTTACCGAAAGTGTGGAAACGAAAGAAATCGGATGATATCGTCCACTCCCCATATAACGGTACTGTTAAAAACTACTAAAAACCCGATAAATAAATAACGAAATATACCAGAGATATAATATTTTACCCCCGAGATGGTATGAGAGAGCTTCATAAAAATCGGCATGAAAATCGGACAATGGGCGTGACATCGCCCATATTTAGGTGAAATATCACGGAACCTTTCAACCAAATTCGGTATATAACATTCTTCTGACACTCTTATAATGTATTACAGTGCGATAATGGGCGAACTTGCGCTACAACCACACCTAGTACTTTCCATATAACATAATTTTAAATTCCATTTGATTCCTTCACTTTCGAGTATACAACGGCATAAAACTTTAAACGAATAATGCCTTTGAAGCATGCCACCGTATGACCAAAAATTGTCTAAATCTAACTTAAACTGTTCAAACCTCTAGATAACCCTGTGACCCCTCGTATCTAAAGATGACTTTTGACCGAAAATATTGGTCAATTTGTGAGATCTATAACGGATAATAGTATGTCTGTGTGTCAATACCTAAAACAAAGATTTTCGAACGTCCTCAAGACTTTATTTCGCATAAATTGGTCAATATGTTAGTTTTCTGAGAGCGTGTTTTACATAACAGTGTATCTTTGTGCCTAAAATGAATAAAATTGGGCGAAAACTTTACCTAGCACTCATATATAAAAATATCACTATTTTCAAACATCCGGCTGATTTTAATCCATACGATTGGCCATTGCATGTGAGGTGCCGCGATGAAACCCTGGGGCATGATAATTGTATGTAGTATCGACAGAAATAGATAAAATCGAGTCAATACTATCCCCAACTCCCATATGGTTTAACATACTACGTATTATGACTTTCATTATTCCAGCCAGATTTATTCCGAATAAGGTTACTAATGGGTTAGTGAGTGTTATTTTATATAAAATAGCTTCAAAGTATGTTCTCCAGTATACCTTAGCAATGTGAAAATTAATTCAATCACTTTCTTTATCCCCTATATACCCCATACAATGATTTCCGTCTTTTCACCTGTATTTAAAGCCTTCTTCTTCTTCTTTACTGGAATAGCCACCGCTTACGCGATTATAGCAGAGCATTCAGGTTGATCAAAATATGTGAAATTTTAATGAAACTAAATGAACAAGTTCTTCCTCTTCCTCTGCTTCTCCCGGCGGGTACTGAATAGAAAACCTTCAAAGCTAGAGTGTTTTCTTCTTCTAGCCGATGTCTTCTGATTCACTGAACTATTTTAATGCCGTCTTAAAAATTTGATCTCTTGATGACATTTCGTAAAAATTTTAAGACAATTGGATAACTACACTCTATGTTATCGATCAAAAAGTGACAGCAGCTTTTGGTCATCGGTCGTAAAATGCAAAGAGCAAATATTAAATTTTGTTTTAAACTTGGGAAAACGTTTACTGAAACATTTCAAATGCTGAAAAAAGTTTATGGTGATCAGTGCCTATCCCGTAGTAAAGTGCATGAGTGGTTTAAGCGATTCCAAGAAGGTCGTGAGGACCTCTGTGACGATCAGAAGTCGGTCGTCTTCAGAAGTCAAAAATAAAGACAATGCTGATTTGTTTTTACGATTCCGAGGGTATTGTACACCGAGAGTTCGTCCCGCCTGGCCAAACGATTAATGCTGTGTTTTACCTTGTTTTACCTTGGTGTTATGAAGCGTCTTTTGTCACGCATTCGTCGTGCTCGACCACAATACCGTGAGGCAGGATCCTGGCGCCTGTTGCACTATAATGCGTCGTGTCATCGGTCGACGCTTGTCACTGATTTTTTGACAAAAAACTCCATATTAACCATTAATCACTCACCCTACTCACCTTATCTGGAACCCTGTGATTTTTACCTATTTGGAAAACTTCATTTGCCCATGAAAAGACACTGGTTTCAGGGCATTTCAGTTATCCAAAAGGCGACGACCGATATTCTCAAGAGCATTCCGAAAAATGACCTCAAACACTCATTTTAAATGCTAATTGACCGGGCTAAACGCTGTATCGAAGCACAAGGAAACTACTTTGAATAAAATTTTGAAAAATGTTGTTTTTGAAAAATATTAATTTTTTGTTGTTTTTTTTTAACAGTCCTGTTTGTTTTGCGACAGACCATGTATAACATACATATGTACATAATAATTCGAAATTACGAGCTGAGTTCAGAGATATCGCCCTAAAGTTTTGCAAACGTTCCTTCCACTCCAAGAAGCTGCTAGTTTGTTGGAACCTCCAATATCGGACCACCATAACATATACATATGTACATACTTATGTAGCTTCCGTAAAAATTTACTGTTCAAAATCAAGTTCTCTTTTATTTTTGTTAGGGGTATTATAGCTTCGGGGCAACCGATAATTCCATATTCCCTATTTTCGAAGCATTTCTTCTTTAAATAACGCCATAGATTAAATAGGGCCACTACAATGAGGGCTCAATAAACTATTTGCTCTTAATTGTTCTTACTGTGAGTTGTATAAAAAATGCTAAAACATCCCAGAGTTCCGCAGCCTTCATTTCGCCAAACGTTTGAGCGTAGCGAATCGAACCAAAAACTGATATACTTACATACAAAATTACAATAGACGCTGAAATAGAGATAGAGTAGCAGAGGGTTATGCATCTGTAATATGTAAGACATTCAAATATTCTCTGTTCCGAATTTCAGATGCACTTTTTTAATCAAAGAGCATAGCTCAAATAACGAGAAGAAAAGTGGCGAATCGAAATATATTTTCTTTTATTATTACGAGTTGATTACTTCCACTCAACTTGATTCCATATTTTATACAAACATACATATGTGTGTACATATGTATGTGGAAACATACTCACATACAATGCACAATCTGGTCGAGGTATAAGTTGTGCATTTTGTAATTTAAATCTGAATGAATATTCCGCAGTTCGCAAATCTCTTACTTGGGCATATCTCTCGTTCAATGATGTCAAACATACAAATGCATATAAATAAATACATAAATATATACAGTATGAAAATAAGTGCACACTACAGGCTGTATTAAGATTACGTTTTACACTTTCTGTACGAAAGAATCTGTTTATTCTTCTTATTTGTTTACAGTTTTAATCAACACGTCACTTGTGTATTGCAAAAAGAAAAATTCAAGCAAACATAACAATGAATATTGAATAATAATTTGCCTAGAAAAATCCCAGTAGAGAAATTATAATATTATTGTATATTTACATTACAAAAATTTTGATCAGAAACTGCATATTATTTTAGAAAACTTGTACAAGTGTAACGAAAACGAACAAGGCTATGATAAATAGTTAGATATTTGACCCTGAGATATTGCACTGCGACCTAGGGTCTATTGTGCCGTCTCCTATATCACATACGGTCACCAATGTTCAGCATCCTGAATAATTCCAAGAGACTGCTGGGCGCTACTGAGGTGATGTGATCCCTGTCCATGTGGACGGAACCCAGGGCCTTAAGCTTTCTTCTGCAAATTGCTGGACAATCCAGAATCAGGTGTGTTGGTGTTTCCTGTTCCAAGTCGCAGAACCGGCAGAAATGTTTCCTGAGCCTACAGTGCCCTTTGTTGAGCGCGGCGAGGAGGCGGAATTTGTCACGGTGGAGGTTAAATAATTCCATAAACCTAGAGAGGTTGTATCCTCCTAGAAGCAGTTTGGCATGGCGCATTCCTGCTGCCTGCTGCCAGTGCTGTTTTCTCTCCACTCTCACCTCCGTGCGGAGCAGCTCCTTAAGAGTATGGGACCCCACCGCGATGCATGGTTCTGGTCCCATCATCTTGGACGCTGCCGCAGAACGGGCTAGTTCATCGGCTAGCTCATTTTCGGCTACCCCTTTATGGCCCGGCATACAGATCAGGTGTCTGTCTTGACTGCCGCTAAGAATGGCGATGCGTTGGTTGCGATAGTTGCGGTGGAGATTGAGTTCTACGTACTGACTTACAGCAAATACTTCTGCTTGGAAAATGCTTGGAAAACGTCCCATTGGTATGGATATCTTGGTATGCCGTCCCGCAATACCTGCTCCAATGCCTTCCGGTGTTTTCGAGCCGTCAGTGTACCACTGGATAGTAGTGTTTCTCAGCAGTATGTCAAGCGTCATTCCACTCTGTCTTGTTGCCAAGAGCAATTCTAAAGTTCTTTGTGAAATTAATCCTCTTCGTAACGCTATCCCGTGGGAGAAGGGCCAGTGGTGTGCTTTCCCCTAGTGCCTTCATCTGTTGAGACGACATTAGCTTAATGTAGGCTATGATACATTGGGGCCTATTTTGCTAAGTTGGTAGGACTGTCCAAACGAGCGCGATCTGTCAACCTGGTTCTTTAAGCTTAAGTCAGTTGCTTAAGTCAGTACACCTGAGTAGTGCGTGATTTGGATAAAAATAAATTTATCTCAAATTTTGTATTTCTAACGAAATTTCTTGTGTGGAATCGTTGCGAATGTTGGAAAAGGCTTACGGTGATTCAGTTTTATCAAAAACACAAGCCTACGAGTGGTACAAAGCCTTCAAAAACGGTCGAGTGATCGTTGAAGCCAAGCCTCTTTCTGAACGACTTCAACCTCTTCAACGGATGAAAATATTAAAAAAGTGAAGAATATGGTGCTTAAAAATCGTCAGTCAAATGTTAGAGAGACGGCAAGAGAGCTCGACATCTCTCGCAAATTATGGCCGTGGAACCTGTTTTCAGTCGATTGAAGAGATGAAGCAAAATTCCCTGAAGGAGCTGAAGGACGTCCCAAAGGGTGCTTAGGACAAGGACTGGAAAAATCGTTGGCATACATATGGTGGGGATTTCTTTGAAGGCGATAAAATAAATATCGATGAAAAATTAAATATTTTACGTTTTCTTTACAATTTCCAGGATTTTTATCACAAAATACATATGTACATACATACGAGTATGTGTATGATAGAAGGTCATTCTCCATCTATTTTAAATACCAAGTTCATCAGCTTGCAATATTAGATTCTTTCTCTGCCCGGTTGCAACAATATATTGTCTATAAGCGATGTCTTCAAGAAAACATTGAGAGGGGCACAACTTTGATAGTTTGAGCCATAGCTTGTATTGCTCTTTCTCTTTCGAAGACTAAATCTTGGCAAGATAATGTACATATGTATATAGAAATGCAAACATGTCACCTTAATGGTCAATATCAACAGAACGCCTTACGCCTCCTCCCATTAAATAACAAATTGATACCTCATTAAGTGAGAAGTAATAAAGCTAATCCTACAAATTCATACATATGTAAGTCTAATACGACAGTCATGAGGGATTTGTAAATCAAAATATAATAAATACATACTTACATGTACATATGTAAGTATATCTTGTGGTTTCTAAACAAATATGAGTGGATATAGTTTGCTTACTACTTGTGTATAAATTGTTGTTGTAATTCTCTCATTGTTTTTTAACATGTTTTGTTGAAATAAACCTGTTGCACTATAGATCAAAGACTTAATGTTGAGTTCATTTCCCTGTGCGGTCACTTCAAACAAAGTTTATTACTTATTAAAAAAATGTTGAGGGACTTCACCGCCAAACCGTGCATCTTCAAATTAACCTTTTGTTGCTTGAACTTCTAAGCCGCTTAGCTTCGTTCATTCACTTTCTGTGAAGCAAGCAAGTCGTGCCAGTGAAAATAGTAGTTCGATTACCAACTAATAGCATATTGCGGAAGTTCTATGGGAATTTCATATCATCGGTACCATTAAGAGCTTTAGCATTTCCTTTTTGCAGTGGCGCTTTTAGCAAACTATTTTCAAATTGTTTGATATTAAAGTTTCACTTATGTAAATAAGTATTCTATATACATATTTGGTAAGGGTAGGTTTCGGGGTCATCACACTTTGAACATTTGAAACACTGGCACTATGTGATATCAAAAACAACTAGTTATAAATCAAGAGACTCTCATGACGAATTGTTTTGAGCCTACAAGAAATATGCTGTTTCGATTCGGTATGTCATCCAAGATATTTTAATGACAGTCCAGCTAAATTTATATGGAGGTGGTAGAAAACCTTACAATAGAAGAAAGTTGACTTTACCCACCAAATGCATAACTACAAAGAAATTCGAATAATTTAAACATACTCAAGTAGATGTAATAATTACGTAGAATACGAGTTTAGCTCGATAAGTACTTAGACACTATCATCAAAGCAATTTTGTTACTTTCTCCCAAACGGATACAGTCTTAATTTCAGTTTACTGCCAAGCCTGATAGTTGTTATTTTATTGTTGATTGGTGATAGGAATCTTAATTTTAAGAGAGAAATCGCTTAATGAAATCAAAGAGCGCTCGGATGCTATATGTGATTAAGCTTCTCCATCAATGGCAACCTTCAAAAAGTGATTTAACGTGGTCGTGCTTCAGTTTGTGATGAGCCGTGCTCGGGTGTCCCGGCTATCACAGAGGATAAAGTGAAAAACGTACACGATTTCGTAACGAGTTAAAAAAGAGACTATTTTAAAAGGTATACTATCATTTTTCAACATTTGCAATTTCTTTTGTGTACTAAGTATGCCTTGCCAGATGCTAGTTTTTATATTCGTCAATAACAAACTGTGCAACTAAGGAAGTCTATCAATAGAAGCTCGGATTTAGTAAATATTTAGCTCTTAACATAATATAGAAATTTAAATTCAGTGTGCGAGTAATAAAGTGGAGATGGAACAAACCTAAGTGAAGATCAATACAGGTCGTTATCAGCAACCAACACTTACTGCAACCATTAGACCTCTAACATTAATCGTAAAATGGTGTTGATAGAGATACCTGATATTCAAAACATAACAATTAACTTGTTTGGCATATGTATGACGTCATTAATGAGATATTGGATGTGCAAAAGATAAGTGCAAAGTGCGCTTAATCGTTTTACTCACGAGTATAATAAGCAGTCATCCGAAAGACGACACAATCAGCAGGAAAAGTTGTGGTGATAAACTATACAAGTAGAAGTCTGCTAATCGCGGATAAACAGACCCATTTGAAGAAGTAAATTGTATTTGCTTTCGAAACAGTGCATCATGTCACAAATGTCAAAATTATATAAATTCGAGATTAGTTTTCTCATGGCTTCGGCATCCATCAAATGCATTGTTCGGATCTGCTCTCAGCAACTATCCTATCTCGAAAGAGATATGTATGTACTTTGCAAAAATCGAGGACGAGCCAAAACGCATCAAAGCAAAGAGCTGTCAAAAATTAACTAAACATACAAAATGTCCGACCTTGTCAGCATAAGTAAGGGATATGGGTACTAACATAATGCAACCAAACAATCGAAAATGAAATACACGTAGCCCGCGAAAATTCAAAAATTAGTTCACACTTCTTTAATGTATTCGAACGCAATTACACACAAAATACGATAATGAATGGTTAGAGTCAAAAATATTCAAAATCCATTGTGTGGTTAGTACATCGCATACACATATATTTACATATGTACGTATGTATCTGCACACGCATACCTTTTATATTTATTAAGTCACAAACCGAGTAGGAAACAGACACCTATATTATGTGTAAATTGACATTTCAGTATTTTTGAAGAATTTATTTTTACATTCCGTCACAGCTGGGTATTTTGTTTGTATTTTCAGAACAAATGAAATGGATTTTAAGATTACTCTTTTATGTCAGAAATACGGATTTAAAATTTTTTTTTTTAAATTTTATTGAGTCAGAATTCAAATTGACCTTCTATTCACCTCTCTTCAAATGGTAGTGCTGTGATAAGTTTTCTGTGCTTTATTTAAAAGTTTCATATTTTATAGATATAATACTTTAAGAAATTATAAATTTTGGATAATACTACATTTTAAAGTTTCCTTATATAAATTTTTCAATGACAAAAAACAATTGAATAATGACAGTTTGGTCACCTGATCAGTTAATGCAGTAAATTGTAAAAGCTGAAACATATTTATTAGTTTAATGTTACTTTTATATTTTCGAAACGTTGAATTTCCATCCATACCTTTGTACCGGAGAAAGATATGTTTTTCTTGCATATTTTAAATATGTACTTTTTAGCTGTGAGTCCCCTTATCGTGTATTTACTATTTAAAGTGTTTATTTTTTGGCAGAAGCTTAGCATGTTTTTATTAATTTAAATCCCGTGCTAGAAATAGTTTTCACGTTATTTCGTTAAAAAGAAATATAATTATGAGGTGCTAAAGCGGTGAACTGAGTGGAAATGTACGGGGAAAGATAAATAAGGAAATGGAAACTAACAACGCAATTTATGAGTAACTCACTGAAACGGTTGATGTCGCTATATCTATGAACCATTTCTGATTGTGTAGTTTTTTATTTATCATGTAATTTCTTGAGTATACAAGAAATTTCCCCCATTAAGGCAATAAATCAACAATTTACTGGTATTGACGCAGGCACTCAATTCACCAAGAAAGTTTAATCAGTACAATATCCTTGTTTTCTGAGAATAATGACATAAGTTGAAAGTTCCACTTTTTGAAAATAGAAACGTTATTTAAGAAAAGTTAACAAATAGTAACTTAATAAAATTAAAGTGTACTTATTTTGGCATATAGTTGATCCAGAAAACCTGCGAACGCGAAAAATCTGGCGTAATATCTGGTTTTTATCTGTAACTAAATTAGTTGCTGTCAAAATATGTATGGTTTGTAAATTGCTGTAGTTTACGGTAATATCATTGTATATTCCTTCGATTAATTACTAGATTTAACATTACTTTAACGAAATTTGTTTGGTTTTTTCATTTCAGAGAATCCAGTTCAGAGATATAGTGGTCACCACAAAACATCTTTTTTGATAGGAGCTGCCGGAGATCAGCTGTAGTCCCTTTCCAAATAAATATTTTTACTAATACTAAGTCTTAAAATACAGTTATAAGATGTGTACAAGTGTTTGGTTTTTTCGGCCTTCTAACTGTATACATATGTATAACCCTATAAGTCAAACACGAACTCTGACACAAATCTTCAACCGAACACATTTTCGTAATAAATGCAGTACTTTTAATATGAAAACCCGGTCAATCCGTGGACTTCAAAAACTTCATCAATGACTTTTTCGTTTTTACAAAAAACAGACCTCAAAAAGCATTTCTGAAATAAAAAATAAAAAAAAAATATTCTAATCGTTTAATCGATTAAGTGTCAATTTTTTTATATGCCTCAATACAACCTAGTATAACATGACTACGGTGGATCCCCACAAGCTATGAATCTACACCGCGTCCCTTCGCTGTATATACTTACATACCTACATATGTTGTGGTATTATATCTGTTATGATTGGGTAATCAGTCAGCCAAATCTGGTGGACTATTGCATGGTATACATTTTGGAATATTGCAGCAAACCAAAGGGTAAAGTATACCTACATATCTAAACGCGCATATGAGTTGTAACGGGTGGTTCATTAGCGAAATGGAGAAAAAAAAACATTATTTTTCATTCCTCATTAATAAAGAGTAAGTTTAAGGGCAAAAAAGCTGAAGAATTGCACTTAACGCGCAATCTCTTATGCACAAATAACGATATCTTCTAAATTAATGTTTTTTTTCAGAAAAATATGGGTTAGTGAAAAATGAGATATGATATGAAAACGATAATTAAAAGTCGAAGAATGTCATATTTATATCTAATTTAATAAATCTGACATTCTTCGAGTGATATTGTTGTTATTGCTAATTTCTACCAAACTTAAGGTGTTACATTGGTTTACAGGTTTCAAAAAATCGATTTTTTTTATTGTCGTATTAAATTCTACAACACCTCTAGAATATTGTCCTAAATTTTCAAGTTGATCCGAGTAATAGTTTCGGTGATACAACCTTGAGAACTTGTGCGCTCAACGCTAGTTAGGCCAAGTGCGCCGTCTTTAAACACGTTTTTCTCGAAACTGTGTGCTTTGAAGTCGGTTTGCAAGATTTCTCGAGAACTACTAGTTTTTAAAGACTTGGACGATTTTTTTTCAATTACAACTATTTGAAAAAAATATTACGAAACTTTCATTATTTTGTAAAAATGTCTGCCAAAATCCAATTTTCATTTTTTTTTCTTTCGTTTAAGTTCTAAGTTAAGGTTTTAACTAAAAATATATTTTTTCACTTTAGATGATCCTGTAAGAGGCTATCATGCCAACACGGGCGCATCTTTTTTCCGAGCGGTCACCGGAAATGGCGTCGTAATGACCGAGTTAAAAATATTTTTTTCCAAAAATTTCAGGATTTCTTTGATAATAGTGTATGTTTGTAACTATAAAAAATGTTAATAAAATATTTCATTTTTTATATGAGAAAAAATGTCCCCGAGGAAACCCATTCAATGCCATCTATGTATGGGTATGCGAACCACCGTGTATCTATATTTATGTACAATAGTTATTAACAGTGGCGGAAAAAGAGATTCGACTATGTAGAGCAATTAGGAGCCAAATACACTTGCAGACTTTTTCATTCCACTTGCGGTAAATCACACTAAATGCGCGCACAAATTTAAAAGCATATATGTATGTATTATACATATAGTATAGATGTATGTTAGTACATAGATAGAAAATCAGTCATACATAAGTACATACTTATGCGTACAACGTTTATTTACTGTTTCCCGCGAAATATTTGGATTTTACAAAAAAAAAATTTAAAATTAATATTTAGTTAGAACAAAAACAATGCTGGGAGTTTTTTACTTTGACATTGAAAATGTTCTTGCCCTCGTTTCAAATGGACACAAGGCAATTCATCCCAGTTGGAAGGTGATCTATGTTTAGTATTCAATTATATTCGGCACGCACTTTTCTTATACCAATATATAATATATTACAAACAAGTAAAGAAGGGCCAAGCCGGCTGTAAGCGCACATTTTATACTCTCGCAAAGTAAAGTGATATAAGATATTTTCTTATATACTTTAATTAGAAGTATAAAATATTGCATTAATTATATACAATTAAGGCAAGAAGATACACTGTTATAAGAAAGAGATTCTTTCTGAATTTCTTTAAGATTTCTTACATATTACCGGAAGTTACGAAATATTATGTCATCACAAAAATATTCTCCCCGAATTTCAATACTAGAACTTTGGATACTTTGAGTCAAAAACAAATGGTAACCATGTTCAATTTCGCACAACAAACAATTTCAGACCGTTTGAATGCTATGGGAAAGATCAAAAAGTGTGGAAAATGGGTGTCACATGAATTGAATGAAAGACAAATGGAAAACGGAAAAAAACTCTTGTAAAATTTTGTTTTAAAGACGCGAAAGAAAATTAGTTTTTCATCAGTCAGTCAGTGGCGGAACAACCTTCAACGTCAACTGAAAGAACAGATCGATTCGGTAGGAAGGCAATGCTTCTAAAGCTTCTAAAACCTGATGAAAGTGTTAATACTAATCGCTTCAGACAAAAAGTGATTACTTTAAGCCATTCTTTGTTCGAAAAACGACCAGAATGGGCAAGAAGACACGGCACAGAAAATCTTGTTACACGACAATGCACCTACACGTAAAGCAAAATCAGTTCAGGATACAATCAAAGTACATGGGACCTGCTACTCCACCCGCCGTATTCGCCAGACTTGGCCCCTTACGATTACCATTTGTTTTCACCGATGGGACATGCATTGACTGAGCAACACTTCCGACGAAGAAGTCGAAAATTTGGTGTCGGATTTGTTGCTTCAAAAGACGAACATTTCTGTTGGCATGGTATCCACAAATTGCCATAAAGTCAATACTTTGAATATTTTTTTTACTTTCCCATTCAAAACGAATTTTTCTTTTTCACAAAAAAACGCTCATTTCATACCGGTGCACCTGGTATATAAGAAACCCCCTCAGCCAACTCTCATATATAGGCAAAACTATAGCGATCGAGCATTTCGTCATTCAACAAAATATGTGCTTGTTTTATCAGTACTCATTTATTCACAGTTACAGTTCTAAAAACTATGGAGACATGATTGCGACAAAATTCAAAATTGTCATAGCAACTGTAAGCCTTTCCCTCGTTTCTGACGTCACATACCAATAGCGTTTCGGTTAAACTCACTTCAAAAACAAAATTTCGTCACCGGTCCCATCTTTCTTGAATAATTTTGCTTTATTACAATTAGTGATTTGGAAACGTTTTTAAAAGGAACAACAGTTGGCTCAAAAATAATTTTTAGCAGGGGGTTGAAGGGGGCCGTCGCCCCGGGCGCAACGTCTTATTCAGAAAAATACTTCAACAAATTTTTTTACAAAATTAATTATAAACAAGTAAGGAAGGGCTAAGTTCGGGTGTCACCGAACATTTTATACTCTCGCATGATAAAGTGATAATCGAGATTTCACTATCCGTCATTTACATATTTTTCAAATACCGTATTTGTATAAAGTTATATTCCTTTGGTTTCTAATGTATATATTATACAGAGAAGGCATCAAATGGAATTCAAAATAGCGTTATGTTGGAAGAAGGCGTGGTTGTGAACCGATTTCACCCATATTTCGTACATGTCATCAGGGTGTTAAGAACATATTATATACCGAATTTCATTGAAATCGGTCAAGTAGTTCCTGAGATATGGTTTTTGGTCCATAAGTGGGCGAGGACACGATCATTTTCAATTTTGAAAAAAAGCCTGAGTGCAGCTTCCTTCTGCAATTTCTTCCGTAAAATTTAGTGTTTCTGACGTTTTTTGTTAGTCGGTTAACGCACTTTTAGTGATTTTCAACATAATCTTTGTATGGGAGGTGGGCGTGGTTATTATCCGATTCCTTCCATTTTTGAACTGTATATGGAAATGCCTGAAGGAAACGACTCTATAGAGTTTGATTAACATAGCTATAGTAGTTTCCGAGATATGTACAAAAAACTTAGTAGGGGGCGGGGCCACGCCCACTTTTCCAAAAAAACTGCGTCCAAATATGCCCCTCTCTAATGCGATCCTTTGTGCCAAATTTCACTTTAATATCTTTATTTATGGCTTAGTTATGACACTTTATAGGTTTTCGGTTTCCGCCATTTTGTGGGCGTGGCAGTTGGCCGATTTTGCCCATCTTCGAATTTAACCTTCTTATGGAGCCAAGGAATACGTGTACCAAGTTTCATCATGATATCTCAATTTTTACTCAAGTTACAGCTTGCACGGACGGACGGACAGACGGACGGACAGACAGACATCCGGATTTCGACTCTACTCGTCACCCTGATCACTTTGGTATATATAACCCTATATCTGACTCTTTTAGTTTTAGGACTTACAAACAACCGTTATGTGAACAAAACTATAATACTCTCCTTTGCAACATTGTTGCGAGAGTATAAAAAAGATAACGAGTTGTAAACTCACAATATAATAATCTGAATAACAATGAAAAACATTGATTTTTACTCGAATACTCTTCAGTCTTTGAATTTGTCTTGTATTTTTGGCTTATATCCTTCTTAAAAATAGTGATAGAACTTAAATATGAACTTTTCTAGCTTTGTCTAGCGACGTGTCACTCTCACAGTTATCCTATGCTTTGAAAGTAACAAATACTTTTATTTCTCGAAATTTTCAAAAAGGGTATTTAAAAACTCCAATTCGGGCAAAAATTCTTGCAAATTGTGTCAAAAGTGTACAAGATATAGGGCGAAAATAGATTTTTTCTATGGCCTTTAATAATATGTCTTGTAAATTTACTATCAATTTCCTCAAAAACCGTATTGTGAGCATTTTGGAACTTCAGAATTTGCGTGGCTTCTAGTTCCTTGTAAAAATTCACTTTTGTTCGAACCACCTCATGAAACTTGTAGGAAGGTAGATAAATGGGGGCGGCAGAACATCCTTGGCCCCGGGCGCCCGAAGTTGTAGCTACGCCACTGCTTCGCCCAGTCTCCAATCGTGTGGGTATGGTACAACCTTGCATAGGTCTTATGCACCAGAGAGAAGTAACAAGGAGAAAAAAATTATTAGTGGAATTAACAAATATCAATCGGCGGTGTGATATCAAATGTTCATAAATGCCAGAACCTTTTATTTCGAATTTGAAAGGGTAATCTCGACATCGACAGCTTTTTTCTGAAGTCATTTTTTATGATTCAACTTTCTGGTTTGGTTTTTTCCAATACCTCGACTAATTTATATGATATATTTACACGTGTACCATCGACTTTGATAAGAAATGTTCCCCTTCGGCATTCGTTACTAAAAAAATAACAACAAGACTGATCGATTAGATTGAAGGGTGATATTTGATATCCGTACAAAAGCACAGGTGCAGAAAATTGTTATATCTGCATCGAACGGTAGCACCCAAAAAGTTAATGCGCATAAATGATAAGTTAAGGATTAATTGACGATACACTCGTTGATAACAAAAAGCGAGGAATTAAAAAAATTATTTTTGGGAAGTACACTGAAGTAATTAGTTCACAGTAAACAAGTTAAAGTCCACCATAATTATAAATGGAAGGCGACGTAGTTGTTGTCCATTTTGCCCATTTTGAAATTGTCATGGCCTAATCGGGTTTGTAACTGTTTACGAATCTACGTCCGAAAGAACGTTAGTAACGTACGTCGCCTTCATTTTCTTGGTGGCCTCACTAAATTTTTTCAATGTACTGATTTGTCATTGTTTACAATGTTACAGCCAATTAAATGGTGTTGCTCTCGAAAGGGGATTTCCGTTGGACCAACTTTACTTTGCACCCACTTGTTTACAATTGCATGTTGTATAAAAGTGATGTTATTACAACAACACCAACATTCGTAATATAGTAGCGCGTGCATAAAACTATTTACTATTATTATTAATTTTGTAATTGATTTATTGAACTTGTACCACGAGGAGCTTTCACTTGTATTTTCCGGGTGCTAAGGCAACCAATTATACGAGCACGTTAAAGACTGGCGGTGGGAGAAAATCATTTTTCACAAAGTCCCCACAAATAAATATTATTCAATTAAAGTATGAGGCAGCGCTAACTCCACGAGATCTTAAAGACTTAGACCACTTGGTACAGGCTTAGCGCCAATACCCGCCATTCAGGTTTGAAAACAAGTTATTTTCTCCCCAACGAAAGAACTGACTAAAATGAAATTTACCGCTTGATCAAAATATGAAAAAGTGGAATATTTACTTGAATATTTATATACAAGGTAGACATGTCAATGACTATAAATCTCTCTTTTACGTCAAACTCGTTTAACCCTTCAGTGTTACAGCTTTCTGGTAGAAAGCAAGATGCAAATGAGGAACTCTTAAATTCAAATTTCACTTGCCGTGCAGATCTGCATTGAGGTGCAGAATTTGAACTGTCAAAGCAGTACAAATTTTTTTCTGCACGCAGAATTCTGCACATGTAATTCCGGCATTAGTCTTTTAACGAGGACTCAAAGAACATTAGTTTGGTCACGGATGCAGAGGTATAGACGTAAATTAAACATGAAAAATTCGGCTTCACTGAAAATAATACCCTCAATATGTGCTTTCCTTTTAGGAACTATATGTACAAATAAATAAATCTGAAAACGTTACCGGCCAAGGATTTGTTATTTGACATGAAGTTGAAGTCGTTTGATTCAAGTCACGTTAAGGCTACTTAAAAAGAAAAAAATATATTCTATGAAGGTTTGATATATCGATATCGGCAAATTTTAATCGCTGTTATATGTTATAGTGTTCCGATCTAAACAATATGTCTATGCCAAATTTCATAAAGATATCTTAATAAAAAATTTCTGCATGCCAGGACTTCATATTGATCGTTCAGTGCAAAAAATAACCAGCTTCCTGGGAAGGAAAAGACGTGAGACCAACGGCAAGATAGGCACGCTTGTCATGCTGATAATTTAGGTATATAGGGAGGACAAAGCGCAGCAGGCAACGTGGCCCACACAAGCTACCAGAGATCAATTAATAGTTTTAAAAATTACTTAAATTATTGGCACTTTCGCCTTCATTGTGCAGCCAGAAAACATAGCCGAAACTGGCATTAGCCGTCTCAGCAAATTTTTTATCGATTTGTAAGGGTCTTATGATCCAGTATATATGTAGGTAGATACCAGTAGTTACCACAGCGAAACGGCGCTGATACCAGATCTCACTGCACAGGTGAGATCCCTCTTAGGATCGACCTCTTAACCTAACATATCTCATTCTCTGAACATTATAGAAAATGCATTTATTCGAGGGAAATTATATTTATAGAATTTGATATACAGTGACGGACAAAACAAATTGGACTAATACCTACGAATTACATTATCATCTACAATTTTCGCAATTATCATTTTAAATATAAATAAATCACTCAAATTTGAAAAATAAATACTTATTTTGTGAAAACATACAGAATCTTAGAAATTATTTGACTTCTTGCCATTTTATACGGAAAAATTAAACATATGTATGCAATATTCAGTGCGGCAATCGATCCATAGGTTCAAAACTAACCCCTAACGTAAATCACCTCCATGCTTAACAGTACTTTGGCAGTATCGGGGACCTAGCCGCATATTTTTCTCAACTCATCTTATTCGATCTGAGCCTTTAGAACTACATTTTCATTCATCAGAGAAAAATATTGTTTTCCATCGTTCCACTGACTAGTTGATGTGTTGCCGAGCAAATTATAATCGTCTTGGTCATTTTTTTTTTGCTTGCACCCGCTCATCTTTGTCCAGTACGTGTTTTAGCTTTGGGTCGTCCTTTACGATTATGAATTTCCACATATTCGCTTTCCCTAAATTTCTTGATAATGAAGCTCAGCATTGCTTTTTTGATGTGTCTTTTGTAACAAACCAATTATTTTAGTCTTTAATAACTAATCTTTTTAATTGAACGGAATATCTACATTCTATAAGAGTGTACAGCTGCTGGCGTATGCCGATGATATCGATATCATCGGCCTCAACACCCGCGCCGTTAGTTCTGCTTTCTCCAGGCTGGACAAGGAAGCACAGAAAATGGGTCTGGCAGTGAACGAGGGCAAAACGAAATATCTCCTGTCATCAAACAAACAGTCGTCGCACTCGCGACTAGGCTCTCACGTCATTGTTGACTGTCATAACTTTGAAGTCGTAGATAATTTCGTCTATCTTGGAACCAGCGTAAACACCACCAACAATGTCAGCCTAGAAATCCAACGCAGCATAACTCTTGCCAACAGGTGCTACTTCGGACTGAGTAGGCAATTGAGAAGCAAAGTCCTCTCTCGACAAACAAAAACCAAACTCTATAAGTCACTCATAATTCCCGTCCTGCTATATGGTGCAGAGGCTTGGGCGATGACAACAACCGATGCGTCGACGTTACGAGTTTTCGAGAGAAAAATTCTGCGAAAGATTTATGGTCCGTTGCGTATTGGCCACGGCGAATATCGCATTCGATGGAACGATGAGCTGTACGAGATATACGACGACATTGACATAGTTCAGCGAATTAAAAGACAGCGGCTACGCTGGCTAGGTCATGTTGTCCGGATGGATGAAAACACTCCAGCTCTGAAAGTATTCGACGCAGTACCCGCCGGGAGAAGCAGAGGAAGAGGAAGACCTCCACTCCGTTGGAAGGACCAAGTGGAGAAGGACCTGGCTTCGCTTGGAATATCCAATTGGCGCCACGTAGCGAAAAGAAGAAACGACTGGCGCGCTGTTGTTAACTCGGCTATAATCGCGTAAGCCAATTAAGAAGAAGAAGAAGAAGAAGAAGAAGAAGAAGATCTACATATTTCCAGCCATTACCACTTTTTGTTATTAATTCCTTAAAAAAATAAGTAAAATTTGAATCGTGTCATAAAGAATCTTAGTTAAACTAATATAATCCTAATTTTTTATGTTGTTGTTTAAATCGAAATTGCAAAATCATCATAAAATAACTTGATTATCATCGCATATCGCGATAAACTGCAACCAGTTCAACATGCTTTGCCGCAGTCAATATTGCGTCTTTAGTATACATATGTAAAATTAAAAAAAAAAAACAAAAACAAATATTATTATTTCACTAAATAAGCAATTTATATTTATATTTTAAAACTTTTTAATATACAAAATTGTAATTTGAAGTATGCGAGATGTTTTATCATTCATAGCCATCAGTCAAACATGTTAGTTTTTTTGTTTAATTTTAATGCTAGCTTGGAAAGAGTTAGAGCCCACAAGATTGAAAGACGAGCTGAAAGAACTCTTACTACAATTGGCAATTAAACTATCATTAAGCTCTTTGTGCCGCTTAGCTGCTTTAGCTAAAGACATCCACATGTACATATGTACATATTTCTTTGAACTACCCAACTAAACTAAATTAAACCTGTATTTTAGCGCCTTTGAATGATTGAAACAATGCAAATAAATCCAAACTCCCATAAATACACACATTTGTATATATGTATAACGAATTATAAATAAACAAATATAAATAAATACAAAAGGAATTCAACAAACTGACAAATAATAATTGAGTAGCCTTATATTTCTTTCTATATACTTACGGGTGTATATATGCACATAGGTACGAAATATGTACACAGCTGTGAAATCCAGACTTTACTTTTAATTAAACCTTAGGTTAATTCATCTATCAACTTGATAAGCATTTTCAATGAAAATTAACAGGAAATTTTTAATTAATTTTAAAGAAACAAGCATTTAGGTTAGTTGTCTTTTTATTTTTATTTATGAAAATATAGATATATGCATATACATATGTAATTCACTTTACTTTTTCACTTTAAATTTGCACAACAAATAATACGCCCAGTCAGCTTTTTATACACTACTACTATAAACGTTTCGAGAATTAAAATTTCACTGACTTTTGATATGTGAACATTTTCTATACAAAGGCAAATTTATCTCTTTAATCTCTAATATATTACATTATTACAACAGTTTATTGTTAGCTGAGCAAATTTTCGGATTTTAACAAGTGCTATACTTCTATCTTATTTATGTATTTAAAGCTTTTAACTATAACTGTTTGTATATAATTACGTAATATTGCAAAAGAAATATAAGATGTTTGTAGAGGACAATATTTAAAAACAAATGAGTATATTTATGCAAAACAAATAAAGTTTTATTCGAGAACAAACTTAGCTTTCAAGAATTTTTATTTTATTTATTTATTTATTAAATGAAAAATAATAATACAATTATTATGTTACAGAGTAAGAAACACTAGCTGCCAGGGCTTACGGCTTACTGCTCTAATAAAACTATATTCAAGAATTTTTATGAATTAACATATGTAATATAACTTTAGCTGTTAGTATTTTGTTCATTTAATTAGTGTAAATAGGCAATTATAAAACTCAATATACTTAGAGAAGAAAAATGCATGACTAAAAAATCGATATGCATACATACATATATACATAATTTAAAAAAATAATTTCAAAATTCACATATTGAGATTCATACATGCAATACGAAGCAATATGCAAAGAAATGCCCACTTTTTTAATTTGTAACACAACCAATTCTGAGACAAAAAATGATATTAAAGAAAATTACGTTAGAGTATGTCCGCTATGCTGGGCATTTTGGCACTTATCACGCTGTCAATTAAATGATCCTTCTTATCAGACTTGTTGCTTATAATTTCTTATTTGTAAACGTTTTTGCTTAGCTTTTAATACATTGGAGCGAGCCGAACATTTTCGCTATCGAACTGCAGATAGACAAACAAGAAAAAAAATAAATACAAACAAGTTTCGTTGCGAGATTTTAGTACAATGTCAACAAAGTTGTAACAAATAAGATAGTTACACTAGCTAAAGGGGTTTCGGTACTGCTGCCACCGTGGGTTAATTCGTACAACTCCTCATCCGTTTTGGTCTGCGCCTCTATTTTGTAAATAAATTCAGCTGATACGGGTTTGTGATCGGAGAGTGTATAATTGGGATGAGATTTATATGATAATTGTGTTATATTTAAAGTTATATCAGGATAACGATTCTCTTGTACACGATGTAAGATACGATCACACCATGCTGGACGTCGCTTCAAATCGTATTCAGATGTTCCTTCAATGAACTTGAAAGTAGGTGCAAAAGTAGGTAGTTCTTCAGAGAGTAGAGCAAATGCATTGCCCGTACTGCGTGCCAATGATAATTGGTCGCGTTCTAATAGCTCCTCAAATTTACCCTGTTCAACCAAAGAGCGCACATCCCATGCTGAATCGCTGCCAGTTAAACGGAAATTTAGATCACCGAACCAAAACACGTAATCATGATCGAAAATACTACGATATTTTGGTGTTTTATAATGATGATTATTCACTATTTGATTGTAGTCTTCAATGCGTTCACTCAGTTTGTCGTCATGTGCCGCTAAATGTGCACCAACAAAAGTCACACCGGTACCATAGAGACTCATGCGTATACTTACGGCGCCTTTATTACCCCATAAACCGCCTAAACCTGTACGGGTACTTTGCACCTCTATGTCTTTCATGTGTGGTTCGTGCTTGGGTTGCGCGAACATCATAATTAATATTCCTTGCATCTGCTCTGTTCCAATTTTAATATAATCGTGGGGAGTAAGATGTTCACTTATCTTAAACGTCCATGGGTCATCATTGAAAATGTTCAGAAATTGATTTTTAGCATGGGTGCTGACTTCTTGTAATGCCACAACATAAATATCAGGTAATTTTTCTTCCGGGCAAGCTGTTGTACCGTTTAGCGACAAAGCATCCGTCATAGATATATCATGTGGACGATGTGTTCCTACATTCCATGTAAGGATGTAGACACATAAGTTAGCAATTATTGATGCACTCATTCCGACTTAATTATTAGGTATATATACACGTTCGTCACTACAAATTACTGTACATAAGTATTACTCGTATAAAAATATTATTGCTGGTGAGATTTTTATACGGTCACGATCAGGTTACTTGACAGCTACTAATCCACGAATTAGCTCATAACAAATTTGGTGCTATACTAATACTATCTAAACGCCGTATTCTGGTTGTCAAATATATTGCTTTGTTTTATACTGGCCTTCGAATACAGCATAATCAGCATGCAGAAATATATTTTAAATGTTTAACAACGTTATCTCCTTTACATTATGTTAATCACCTAATTTAGTAAGATATTTTTCATTTTATTTCTACAGGAGAGAAGTGTTTATATTAATTACTAATTAAATTATCGAAATCAAAACAAATTTACCTTTCCCGAACACCTTTAAACCTGTTTCATTGGCACTTTGTTTTTTTTTCGTTTTATTTTTTTAGCAAACGTATGATACAGCTGTGTTTAGTGAACTTATACAACTTTTGTTACGTTGAACAAAGTTAAATTTTTAAATTCCATTGCGATTGGCTAAATAAACCAATAACCGATTGAATAACTTTTAATTTGTTAAATTTCAACACTCAGCCATTTACCTTACACATTTTATTATTATTGATGAGATACAAAACTGACATGTGAACGTATCGTTTGCTTAACGAAAATATTACGTTTTACAATTTTTTGACATTTGCTACAACGGAAAAAAATTACATTTTAGTTTACTATCAGCTGATAAGTATAATAATTTATCTAATACTATTTTGTTCGCATTTATTTTTTAGCTAATTTGCTAACAAAAATTAATTTTTAAAATGACGTTAGATGCACATAAGGGAGAAGATAAATTGCTGACCACTATTCAACAGGAATATAAAATACTTGCAGAATAGTAAGTATCAACATTTGGCGCACTACATTGAATTATATTAACTAGTGCTTATATTTCAAGCAAAATGATTGAATCAGAAAAAATAGGTGGGGTCTATGTAATACCGTCATATGGAAACTCGCTTTGTAAGTTATCTTATTAAATTGTAAGTTTTTCACTTTATTTAAATGTAATTATTTTAATGATTTCAGTATGGTTTGGCGTCATATTTGTCAGACAAGGATTCTATATTGATGCAGTATTTCGTTTTACAATACTATTGCCAGATAAATTTCCAGACGATAAGACATTACCTGTAAGAAATTAGACGATGCCAATATAACAATTACTAACTTTAAATATTTCCATTGTTTTTAGACCGTTATCTTCCAAAATGAAATCATCCACCCTCTCATTTGCCCTTACACCGGATCTTTGGATATTTCATGCGCTTTTCCTTATTGGCGTACCGGAGAGGATCACATCTGGCAATTGCTTAAATATATACAGGCAATATTTATCGATCCCATTGAGTGTACACGTCTTGCCGCTAGTGGTGCCAAATATAACAATGCCGAAGCAGCGGAATTGCTATCACAAAATCGTGCAGAATTTATAGCACGAGCTAAGGACTGCGCAAGCTCTAGCAAAGATCGAATTTATGATGAACCACCCACGGAGGATCCACATTACATAGTTTTTGAAAAGTTTGACACAGACATTCATGGACCAATAAAGGAGCGCATTTGTTCAGGCAAAGATCTACCGGAAAGTCCAACTGTGCCATCAAATGGCCTTTCGTGGGTAAAGGAAGGTGAATTTAAACCTCTAACCGTTGAGTAATCATTTATGACGTTATAAAAATGTTAAGTATTAAAAAATTGTGTAATGTAGTTAGCAATAATATAATTTTTAGTTATTAACAAAAAAAACATTTAAAATATATTTCCTTAACTTTATCACAGTATTAATTGCACTCTTCTTCTTCAAATATACCAAGGCGTTGAGTATTTCCTACCCAAGTATTTTCCAATTCCAACCGCTCACCACGCCATGTGAAATGTGTAGGCGGTGCTTGTTCTCCGTTAACAAACTCAAAATTACGACTTAGCTCTATAGCTAATTTCGAACGTATCAAACCAATACCTCCAACCTTAGACCATGCAGGATGGTAAACGCGACCTGTTTTAGGATTCATATAAATCTTTCGAGGTAAAAATTCAGTAGTAAGCTGCTCTGCGGCATGAGCGTATGATATACGATCAGGACCTAATAAACATTTTTACGTATTATTATCGTAGTGCTACTGTGCAGTAAAATATTTACCCTTATCGTCTGATAACACATGTGTGAACACAATTGGTGTATCATCACAGCGTATGAAGTTACGTTCACGTCCACATAAAGATAGATACGGAAAGTGTTCACGATATCTCTTGGTGTCATTTAGTTTTACTCGACTAAAGAAAAATTTCAAGAATTTCTTTTCCTTAAAGCAAGAGGTGAAGTTTTTCATTTTGGCGTCATCTAAAAAAAGCTGTTTACATTTAAAATTTTATTACTTTGCAAAATTATTTCCAGTTCCAAAGATCTCACCATGCCTTCGTGATCAATATAGTAGAAATATTCACGTATTTTCGGTTCAGGTTCCTGGCCCTGCACATAACTTACGCCACTGAAATGATTGCACCTTAGAAGGCATGTTGAAGCGACAATAGTTTTATATTTATTTTCAGCGCGTCTCAACACGTACCGAAAAATCATTTTAATTGCTTTTATACTTGTTTGTACAAGTTGTTCGAGTTTAATAATAAAAACAAATAAACTTGTCAAAACAAAAATCAGCTGTTATGATACAACCTACAAAGTGACATTCAACGGCTAACACAAATTACCGGAAATTAAATTTCAAACGGAAATCTGTAAAAGGAAGGTCAACTTAACAAGAAGCTGCACTATAATCACACATGTACATACACATATTTATTTACGTAATTGCACATATCATATATATTGCGTATATTTGTATGGAAAAGTAATAAACTTCATAAATGTGATATTTATTTATGATTAAATAAGTAAACACTTTTTCAGAATGCTTTTTTGTATTTACCAATCCCTAAACAATTAAACCAAAATCAGGTTGGATGGATTATAGTACAATACAACATATACAGTTATTATACATTAATATATGAATTTATCATATGAATATGTAAAGTGCATGACTAGAACCAACTAAATTATGGGTTCAAATAAACAGTTGTTAAACAAACGAAAATTGAAGATTTTTTCTCTAGGAAGTGGCGGAATAAGTCCAGGACTCTATATTTCCTGAAGAACATCTATGAGCATATTACACATGGAAGAAGCTCGGCCAATTATCTAGCAGCATTGTACTCGCAACAAATTTAAATTATTTATGCACATACAAATGTATGTATGCATGTATGTATATACAAAAAATATGTAAATACGCGTATTCGTTTATACAACTTTTTTACAACTTCAAATATAGGCATCATACATCTTCATCCATTCTACATACGTACATATGCAATGTTTTTATTATTTAATCCAGTCTATATTTAGACTTAAATATGTAGAACTGGCTGAATATTCCTATCTTACAAATTCAAAAGTCTTATCAGTGTTATTTACCTCTGAGGTCATTAAATTTTCGTAACAATCTGAGACTTACAGCAGACTTGAATTATGAAATTTTTGCACTTAAAATTTAGTTTATTAAAAGCTCATAAAGAAGCATGATTAAATTGCAAAACTGTATCATCATAGTTCTTCTGGCTGCAAGCGTTGTTGCATTTCAAGAGGAGTCAATATTCGAAGATGAAGATATCTACAATCAAGCATTACCATCAGTTCCTTTCACCGGTATAACCGTACCAGGTACAAAATGGTGCGGACCTGGAAATACTGCAGCCAATTATAATGATTTAGGAACTCAACGTGAGTCTGACACATGCTGTAGGGAGCATGATCATTGTGAAGAAATACTGGAGTCAAGACAAACTTTACATGGACTTAATAACACCGATTTATTTCCTATGTGAGTGATATTAAATAAGATCAATAAATTGAAATCGTAGTTATAATTAAATATAAAACTTAATGTAAATATTTTCAGCATGAAATGTACTTGTGAACAAACTTTCTTGAACTGCCTACAATCTATTAATGATATGGTCGCAAATACATTGGGACGTGTCTACTTTGGTACACGCAAAAAATGTTTCGCTAATGGATATCCAATAGTAAGTTGCAAAGAGTATCAAAAAGGGACTTTTAGGCAGCGTTGCATACGTTACCAAGTGGATAAAACACGGGCAAAAATTTGGCAGTTCTATGATATACCATTTTATAGTTATAAACGATAGCTTTCATTTGAACATATGTACATATGACTTTTAAATTTAATGAATACATAGAGAAATAAAGGAAAAAGATTAAATTCTTTGTATTACTCATATTTTATTTAGGATGTTTGCTCAGTTTTAAAATTCGCTATAATTTAGACCTACACACTTGCACAAAATACTCAACTTTCGCATTAATTATTATCTGTGGAATCGCTCCAATATCAGCACTAATTTTCAGATCGGACCATTCTAGCTTAAAGAGCAATTCAATATGATCATTATCATAATAAAGACATTTGAAAGCCGACATATCAGTCGAAGTTAACATTTAGTCCTGTTTGTTATCTTTGTATATACCAATAGATATATTCAAATCGTACACTCTTCATAATATATTCCCTTGTTATAACATAACAATCTTACTCATAACGCCGAATACCATAATGAAAAATACATTAATTATTTAATTTCTAATGTAATTTATTCACCCCACTTGTTTTCATAAACAAGGACGCGGTGCTCTATTGTACACAAAACTTGTCTTCCACAATTCTTATATACTATTATTAAAAATAAAATGTAATGTTAGGGACTTGGATTAGAACACCGATGCAATGCGCTCAATATCCAAGAGATCTGCAAGAATTTCCTCTGTTCTCGTGCCAATTTTTTTCGCCACTTCATTTTTCTCCGCTGTAGACATCATTGTGTATGTCCAAATAAGATCACCGTCGATTATACAACGACAAGGATTTAGAGATAATTTTTTGGAGCTTTTCACCGTTCGAAACTCTTTAGGATTCAAACCACCCAGATGCTCTTGATAGGATAGTAGAACGTTTTGCAACATCAAAAATCGTCGGTATACTTTCTCAGGCAGTGGCAAGCAATATCCAAGCGCACCATCCAATGTGCCGAAAAACACCAAGTGTTTATTTTCATAGAGGAATGGTTGCCGTTGGTGTTGACCACGTTGATGACATTGCACACGAAACATTGTATTCACCGCCTGGCCGAGGTGATAATCAGATTTGCGTAGTAACTTCTGACCTCCAATAGATTCACGAGATTCTGGTTGGTACATGTAAACTATAAGGTTTTTATCCGCGTCTGTCACTAGGAAACCTAAATTATTGTTGTCCACCATGAACTCAATATTATAGACTTGTAAATGATTAAAATCACGTGATGCAAGTGAAAGCGTGCGAAACTCTTCTTGGAAACGAAGTAAACTGACTGATTTGTAGACATCAGCGATTAAAATTAACGATTTAACAGATATTATTTGATGCACATATATGTTTGTGTCAATAAATGCGACACCAATAAGATCATCGTCTTTCAACTGCCACAAATAGATCTTTTGACCGAGTGCTGTTACTAGAAAACCGAGTACATCCGAAATGGCTGATACGGGGCCTTTTTGTTCTTTTTTGAAAACTTCTTTCAATTTGAATTTTGTTAACGGTTTGCCTGGTTCAGGTACAACTTCAATGATGTCGTAAATGTGTATGTTTCCGCGTGAGGTGATATCTTCACTATAATTAAAATTTGTGCCAATACAAAGGTACTCTTTAAGACCGGATCGTGTGCCCTCATAAGCGAGCTTTACAATCTTAAATGCTGTCACGTGTTCCCATTCCTCGAATTGTATGGAAGCGTCTGGCACAATTTCCCATGTTTCCGGACTCATAAGCACCATTGCAAATTTGGAAGCACTAGGATAGATGAAGCGTTCGCCCTTGTTTTCTTCTGTCAACTCTTTGTCTTCACCATTGAAACGATAATACTTGTTAGTAGGCTCCTCGGTCTGCGTGATCAAGCAATAAACACGATTTTCACGATGATACACAATCTGTCGCGGCGTACAACGTAACGGTACTTTACGCACTGGCCAAATAGAATCGTATGTCAAGTAGGTAGGCAATACAGAGATCTTTAGCTCGGCTGTATGATCAAAATATAAAAAGCCAAAGGGACAATTTACATTGTTGAACGGCGCAAAACTACGCACGACACCATTTCCATAAAACTTATGTACACGTAGCTCACCCTTGGAGGTGAGGAAAAGAAAATGTGGATTGACGCCGCAAACCATCACACCATTGTGCCCACTAATGTTGGCAAAATAACGTAATTTGCTAACATAACGCTCTTGCAAATTATACGATTCTAGTTCGCTTTCCAAATCATCTACTTCCATACTTGTTGGTTGCACGTCCAACATATTGAGTGTTTCCAGTTTTCTGAAACGTATTTTTAAATGACCTTTGGGATAGCGAAACACTTGATAGATTAGCAACTCTAGACGCGTACGTATTAAAAGTAGTGGACGCATGCCCTGATTTCCCAAGCCAACCATGCTGATTTCGAGTGCCAAAGGCGAATTTGCATGCTGTGGCATACAATTCAAAAGTATGCCAGTTTTACTGTTCTCCTGATTGCTTAGTGGCACTGGCACGAACTCCATTGAATCGCTAAGAACCATACCGCCATTGCCCACATCATTAACTAGATACATTAACTTCAAATCGGGCATAGAATATATTTCCAAAGTGCCCGATTCACGAGCCGTGATCAGCCAGTAAGATGGTTTTATTTGAGGCAGCAAACGGCGCCACCAATCAGTATTTTTTTGTTTGGATTGTTTTGCAAGATCGGCCAGACTGTTCATCTTGAAGGCGTTGCCAGATTCACCATATAGCAGATCTTCCTCATCTTCGATTTTCATATGCGGCTCCGCTTTCATGTATCCCAAACCAGCATACAATGAATTGCCATTACTGCCTGTGAGATTGAGTACATCATCCGACTTAGCTGTGAATAAGCCAGATATATCCTTGTATGCAGCTATTGCAATCACAGCAGGCACACTACTGATCGTATTCTTATTGATTGCAAGACGTGGAGTCCCCTTAGTCTCACGTAAAGCCAATGTTATCACTTGTCCGTTCAGTACACGTAAACAAACATAGGGATCTGCAGTCGAGACTTGCACTACCGGTGAGCCCACATCGATGGGTACATTTTGTATGAGGCGCGTTCCTTGCAGCAGTCTGACGTTACGTGTTGTTGCTTGTATAATGAAACGATTTTGTCCTAGGTTACCCACGAATATAGTTGGTTGTTGACAGCTAAAGCCGGTATTTTCGATCTCGTTGATCTCATCGCCAGTCTGTAATACTAGAGATGTTGAGCGTTGCGATAATATCATAAAGTCATGATGATCGTGACGTGTAGACTTTTTACTAGCATCGTCATACACAGTCCATACATCTAGGCAACCTTCCAGCTCAAAACTAGTAATAATTTGGGGTGTAATGCAATTTACGAAGACACATAAAGCACCGTTCTTGTTGTGGCCACTGGAAGCAACGACTTCAATTTTTAGCTCAGCTAAGTTTTCTACGTGTGGACGTAATGTAACACCGTCTTCCTCAAATTCAACACGTTCACCAGCACACATGAAGTTTATTGGTCCCACATTTAGCAAACTGTCACAAACTTCGAAAATGTATTTCCGCAATTGAACCGATGTTTTAGCACCGGTTCCATATACCTAAAAAGCGAGAACCAATTAATTTTTAAATGTTATAAGTAAGTCAATACTCTTACCTCCAACTCTTCGTCTTCGATACGCCTCGCTTTAGGTACAGATTCGTCGTTAACTGCAGCGTTCGCATCGTTTGTTTCCACTTCGTCCAACGTTATAACAGTACTCTGATCTTCTTCAGTAAAATGCAACAATAATGAATTTCCCAATCTTGAACCCAAAAACAAATATTCTGATTGACAAACACACATACAACTGGTCAGAACACTAGCAGCTGCCTTATGAAAATGGAAATTTCGAACCGTGCGCATGGAGTCAACGCATAAGGTCAGCACATACAATTCACCTCCTTTAAGCGAAATCACTAGTTTGTCAATATCAATAAATGTAAGATTGGCTGCATCAAGTGAGATCCGTACACCGTCTTGTGGCTTGAGTGGGAAGCTTGTGCTATGATCTGCTGAGCTATTTAAACTCACACCATACGGCGGCACACTCTGATTAAGGTAAATTATGGAATTCACGGTAGTGACGAGGCAGCCACCTATTGGCTTTTGTATTGGGAAAACTTGAAGACTATCAAATGGCAAACCAGTAACTGTCCAGATTACAGGGTGCACTCGTTGTTGAATATTTAATGAAATGGCTACTAGTACACACGTATCGGATCGTACACAGACACGTCCAGCAAATGTTCTTACCGGTTCGTAGAGAATCAGCAGTGTTGGTTCATAATAGCCGTATAGAAATTGTAAATCTAATACGTTGTCAATTTTTTCGTCAAGTTCGCGAAGTGCTATTAAGTACGAAGCTAATATTGGAGTACGAGCAACTAGTGCTGTAGGTGTTTTCTTTATGGGTTTCACATCCGCAAGCTCGATCTCATCTAAACTATTATCCTTTCGAAAGGGTAAAACCACCAACTGTTTACCATAAACCAGCATTACAGCGCAGCGGGAGTCTGGGTCAACTCGTACCATTGGTATGAAGTAGCGTCCTGTCCATCCACCACGAACGTCGTCCTCTTCGAAAAAATGCAGTGAAAGTGTTTTTAGTGCAAACGTATCGGGATCATGCTGTACTACCGATAGCTTGGCATCTTTAAAACTTATAAGTAGTGCATCGCGTAGTGATCCTGCCAACGACACGCTCTGCAATGACATCACGTTACCATAAAGTGTGTAGGTCGCCAAACATTCTAGGCGCATTTTCGGAGGTGTACGTAAGTCATTGATATTTAGCAATTTTTGGCGTTGCGCAGCATCTAGATGAGGGAATATACGATATACTTTGAGTATGTTTGCACCTGCTACGACAAGATTCTCCTCAAAATTGTTGAAGAAATGACAGCAAATTGCAAATTCTACTCCAGTAGCGGGATGTGATTGTTTACACAGCGAAAACATGATGAACAACTGGCGTTATTGTCGGGAAATCTATAAAATATAAAATAATCAAATAAATTGCAGAGAAATTACTAAAAAATGTAAATGTATAATAAACAAACAGCTGCTTACCGACTTATTTTTCACGCGCAAACAAAACATTTGCCGGCGCCAGAGAACTTTTAATATAGAGAAGGTTCAACTGCGGACAAGCGTGTGAACTGTCAAGAGCTAACAAAATCCTATTAGTGGATTTCACCACTTTTGGCTCAGAAGGAGAAATTTTAACAGAAATGAGTGAACAGAGCTAAGTATTGAATGAAAATTATGCTCAGAAATATACATTGCTATTAGAGACGCATGTTGGCCTTTTGGCTTATATTTTTATACGTTTACATGCTATCATATCAATTGATATGAACATAATTTTGCGTATTTTTGTGAATTCATGCAAAATTGATAACATTATTATTAAATTATGCTATTTTCATGGTAATATTTGTAGTTAATGTCCAAATAAAAGCTACTTTTTAAATATTTTTTATCTTTGATAATATTAATGTATGTGAATATGTGAACTTTATGCGTACGGTTTTTCAAAATCTGTTTGCATGTACACATATTTATACGCATATGACATCGTCTTTTAAGATGTTATCAAAACTTCTAATGCCCAAAGCAAATAAATACATACATATACAAATATGTACATATATAACTTTATAAACCTATATTAATTATAATTAGATTAATTAAATATTTAAGTAATAATACAAACTTTACTCTTTATTATACATTTCAACAGATTTAATGGAATTTATCATTAAATAGGTCAAATTGCACATACATACATACTAATGAGCTTTGTTATTAAATATATGTACATACATATGTACATATGTATATAAATGATATCCATAGCCGTTGGCGCATTGTAAATATGCGAATCTGTAAGCGTACATTGAAATTAGCATAATTTTTCTCATTTAACACTGAAAATGCTCAATTCTGCTATTTTCGACGCTCCTGTTAAATATTGCTGAAATCCGCTCTTTTTGTGGTGAAATCCACTAATAGAAAAGAGTACCCCTACAAAAAATGAAATATCGTAAAATTGGCAGCACCGTGAACCTTCTTTATATTAAACGTTCTCTGATTAAACGTTCTCTGCTGCATTTCCATCATAAACTTGGTAACACTTTGATAAAAAAAAATTGTTTGTCAGCATTGATGTTTGCACGTTTTTTCAGTTTATTTTGCTATGGCTATTGACAGTTTATTTTGTTAAAACACGTTCTATACATTTGCAATTGAAAATAATTAAAGTTCCATTTTTTTAAAGTATGGAGTCCGAAGTTAATGGTTTTGCAGTCGACCAAAATAAAAAGCGTCAGAGGAAAAAGAAGAAAAATAGTAGATTTCTTCGAAATGCAAAGGGTTTTGCCAAACAAGGAATTTATGGTCGCGGTACCCACATTGATGATGATCAGTACAATTACTTCATTAATATTTTGGATGCAATGAAAAATGGATTTGAGGATGTCGAAGAAAAAGGTATATTTGTGTGTTTTTGGAACATATTACATTGTACCGCTTCTTATTTATAGTTAATATGGCTAACAACGTATTTGCACAAACGAATGAACAAGAGATTCATTTGGCATCCAATCAAATTGTGTGTAAAGTGCTTGAGTCGTTGATTGGATTTGTGGACGCAGAAAATTTGGAACGTTTCTTTAATGTATTTGCTGATAATTTTCGGCCGATCTGTTCCGACCGCTTTGCATCACACGTTTTACAAAAAATGGTTGAAATAGCCTTTTTGAGAGCTTTAGGAAAAGCGAGCCTAAAGAATGTAGGTGAAGCCGATGATAATACAGATGCAGCGGATCAACCATCTGCACCGAAACGGCTTAAAACTGAAGTGACAGCTTTTAGTGAAGAATCGTATAACGCTGAATCTGACTTTAGCGCTGACCACCGTAAGCAGTGCAGCAAGTTTGTCGATCGCGTGAGTAAGTTCTTACTTAACAATTTGGAAGATTTCGTTTGGGACCCCTGTGCTAATCATATTATGAGAACTAGTATCCTCAGCTTGGCCGGTGTGCATGTGGCAAAGGTGGCGTTCGAGAAGGGTGGTGCTGACATGGCAAAAAATCGAAAACTGTACAATGTACCAGATGAATGGTTGGATGTGCTAAAGGAATTTCCACAACGATTAGAAATGTGGCCTCAATTCTCAGATTTTCCATTCCAAGAACTATCCTCAGCTCTACTAGGGGTTATTTGTATTGCACTACGCGCAACAGACAAACAACTTTTGAAACATTTTGGAAAAAAAATATTAATGGAAGCATTCCTTAAAGTTGAGCACATTGGCGAAGAAAAGGATAAGAAAATAGAAATATTGGACGACGACGAAGAGTCATCGGAGAAAATTGAGGAAGTTGGGAGTAAAAATGCTGAAGGCGCGGAAGAAGAAAAACCTACTGTCAAGTTACCAAAGGTTTTTGAATACCAATCATCCGTTATTTTATTGGAAACTTTGATCACTATAGCTGGTCCAAAATTATTGACTCAACTTTATGCAATGCTCTTTACCGGACGTTTATCTCTATTAGCTAAAGAACAATTAACTAATTTTGCCGTGCAAAAGCTTTTGCAACATATTAAAGAAAAGGAAGATTTTGAAAACGTTTTCAACGAATTAGTTAATGACATTGAAGATCTACTAAAAATTGGCCATACCGGTGTAGTAGAGACGCTTGTTGGCGCCTGTCTACGCATCGGTTCGAAGCAAGCTCAAAGTATAGTATCGTTACAAACAGCGCTTCACACACCTGCGAGCGATAAGCAAAAAGTTAAGAGCTTCTTTCATTGTTTAATCAAATTGAAGCCGTATGAAGTAACACAAGCGGATAACAGCGCTTTCGTACATCTTCATGGCTCACTTATTGTTCAACACATTTTGCGTTTCAATAAGCCTATTTTTTTGGTCAACTGTATATTGGACACACCTGCCGAACAACTAGTGACCATATTTAATACACCAAATGGTTCACATATCGTTGATGCGTTCCTGCAAAGTAAATATATAGGCGAGAAATCTCGAGAGAAGTTCATTAGATACATGGAGGGTTTCTATGTGGACTTAGCCACCTCTAAGTTCGGTTCACGAGTTGTGGACAGTTGTTTTGTGGCCGCACAGGAGGCCCAGAAAGGGCGTATAGTAAAAGAACTAGCAGAAAAAACAAACATGCTAAAGAGTACACCATTCGGTAGATTACTTTACAACAAATTCCGTGTTGAAACCTACAGACTTTCGGCGACGCAATGGAAAGCTAGCTTTCATGCGAATAAGGAGCAACGAGTTGATAAACTATTTAAGGACATTGTTAATTAACTTTTCATACTAAAAATTTTATTCGACCAGAATTCACAGTTTTGTCTTCTACAATTCTTCAAAGTGTTATTACATAAAATAAATTAGTGTAATGGAAGTTATTTATTCATGTGTTACCCAAACATCGAGCATCTTTTTGTAGCCAGCATTTTTTTAAAGGGTTCACAACCGTTTGATGAATGTAACGGGGCATCTCGACAGGATAAAATTTATGTTATACTAACTGTCAAACGTATTGCTATCGCCATTGCCAAATCTGTATGTGGGCATTTGTTATCGTAACATAATCATTTGCGAAAATGCGTCGGGTAGGTAGGTTCAAGCTGATGTAGCGCATATTTTGAGCTCTTGAAAATTTATTTTATCATTTTCGAAACGCCGTCGGGTGGTAGTTGATATCAGAGATTATCCCTAGTTGATGTAGCGCTTGCTTTGAGCTCTTGAACTCCATAAATAAAATTTTATGTGGAAAATGAAAAAAGGATACAGATCCTTTTTTTTTACAAATGTATTTCTGGGAAAAATAAGAATTCATATTTATGGACTACTATATAATAATTGTGGCATAAATATATATATAAATATATCAATTAAAATAATAGATTTAAAATGAGCAATGATATTTTGATTTATGCTTGTTTAAGTTTATAAAATTTAAGACTTCGCTCATACCCAACCCAATTTGCATAATTTTTCTGTAAATTAATTTATTAATTTTTTGGAAAAATTTGAAAATGTACTTTATTTTTATAATATAACTCAACCGTCTTAATACTCGCTCTACTAAATTTCATATTACCGAAATGAAAATCATGGTACAAGGTAATAAAATGTAAATGAAAATACATGGTACTCCTCTACCGTGACGAAAATACCGTCGGCATATGTGCAAATCGGATATGTTGCCTCTTCGAAATTTTCATAGAAATGAAAACTGCGCTGTCAAACTGCTGAAGTGACAGCTTATTGCTTACAATATATGGAATACTAATTAGTATAAGCAATATGGAGTCAGCACGGCAATACAGTAGTATGACATAAATTTTATCCTGTCGAGATGCTCCGTTATCTCAAAATGTCTCAAATAATGACTAGAGACTGCTCACAGAATTGCGCTATTAAAGTCTCACCTTTCCAACACAATATGGTTGGTAGCACAGGAGATATACGGCTGCGACGACATCTATTGACAAAATACGAAAACACTTTTTCGACTAATCAATATTTTAAATAGACCTTAACCTAAAACAAAAGTTTACTGTACAAATTCCGTTTTCTGCTGTGAATGTTTTAAAAATATTTCAAACACGTATTCGGTTTTCCACTTTTAGTGTCACCCTGTAGAATTAATAGTCGACTTTCGTTCTCAAAATCAGCTGTATTTGATTAACATTTTCATTTGGAGTGTAAACAAAAATTTAGGAAACAAATGGAAAAGAAGGGTGAAAATAAATGATTTAAATAAACTTACAAAGAGAAAATATTAATATTTACTTTTAGGTAATACAAATAAGACAGTTCCTTCGGATTCGGCATCAAAAAATTCAAACTCTACTGAAGCAGCTCTAGATGAACCACTTTTTCCGATAGCGCCAGGAAAAACTCGTCCAAACTATGGCACCAATAACACCTTAGAGCTTTTAGAACGCATTCCCACAGAAGTCGTTAATTTAAAGTTAGATGATGTATTGACTGCAGTAAAAGATGTAGATAACTTATGCGATTATGCGCGATGCAAAACAAAAACAAAACTTATGGGCCAAGATTGTGAGCTATGCCGTAAACGATTTTGCTTCAAACACGGATTGCCGGAGGTCCATGGATGTGGAGAGGCAGTAAAACGAGAGGAAAGAGTCAAATTCTTACACCCTAAACCAGTCAAGACCGTCCGCGAAGAAGCTGATCTTGCACAGGCTAAGAAAAAGTTACAAGCCAAATTAAAAGATATGCAAGTTGGACGTATGCAAAAAGTAAATGGTGGTCCTCCGATGGTCGTGAAAGGTGGCAAAGGTGGAGTTGATGGAAGTGGTACAGGCGATGGAAAGGGAGCAAAGCGGAAGAAAGGGAAATAAGTAATATATATAAATGTAATGTAAAACGCGAACAAGTTTAGTATACAAAATCAATAAAAAAATAAAAATTCTCGTCAATTTATATATGAATAGAGACAAAAACAACGTTAATCCGTTTAAAGGCAATATTACGATTCTTGCGGCGGTATTTGTCATGACATGTAAAGAAAAACAAAATAAGAGTGAATTGCATGTAAAATTGTGGAACTTTGAAGTGAAATATCTCGAAAACTATGCGTCTGAGGACGGTATATGCGTACATATTTTTTAATCCTGAGGACCTCCTCTATACATCGGTACCATCAAATCGCGGCGCCGCAAGAATCGTAATCGTGCCCATTAAAAACGTAAAATTTCGCCAAAAAATAAAATAAAATTCGAAGTGCATTAAATTCAAACAAATTGACGATCAGTGAGTTTAGTGTTCGTACAGTACTCTTAACAACTCTGTGTTTTCAGCGTCAGTTGATTTTGTTTGACGTTAATTCAATTTTGACGGCAGCAAGCGTCGCACAGAAGAAATTAATTTTTTATTGTTGTGAATGCTTAGTTATAACATTACATTTCCAATTGTTTTGTTTTTAACAATTAATGGTTAATTGATAAGTTAAACAATACAAAATATTGTGTGAAAATCAACGAGAAAGTGAGGGAAATTAGAAATCTTATTTGAAAATAGCGCGCCATGGATTTCCAATTCGTGTTACCTACCGCCAATGCAGAGCTGCTAAACTCAAGCGGAGATAGTTACTATGTGAAACAAGTTTATGCGCCAAATGAAATTGGGGAACGTTTACGATGTTAGTGAAACTTATTTATTTTTATATTTTAACACGCATTAATAAATTCTTGATTTTCTTTTGAAAGTGTGCAAACAAATGGTACAACAAGGTGATCCGTTCTATCTCTTTGATCATTTTGATACATATTTTACTATAATTGAAGGACGCGGTTGTGACGCGGCAACTGTTACCAATCTAATGCGAGCCTTTGATTTACTGTACATTACTGTAGACAAGCTTGGTCAGAGGCTAGCGCCAATATTATCCAGTAGTGACACAGCACACAGCTTAGAAGACCGTCAAAAATATCTGAATTTATCAAAAATGTCACTATTTTTACAAGTCAATGTAGTGAGACGTATTGATAGTGTTTGTGCTCAGGTTCAACAACAACAACAGCAGAGTCAACAGAAAAAACGTTCGAAACAAACTGAAACCCTTGAGCAATACCCTGATTGGGATTCTAAGCGTGGTCGTTTTCTTATACAACTTTTTAATATTTTACAGTTTCCGCTGGAAAAACTTTGGGATCCACCTGTAGCTGAAGAAAATTTTGTAAATTTAATTTGTGACATTTGCTATCGTACACTCGAATTAATACAACCCCGTTCAGATAATCGACATATTACAGATACGGTTTTTCAAATTTTCGGTACCGCCATAAAACGCTACAATCATGCGCTCACTTTTCCCGTGCGTATTTTACAAATATTACGAACGACCGAACATGCTGCTCTATCGATTGCAAGCGGTATAAATGTATTGCAGGAAGAGTATGGTATATCTAGTGTTTTCTCAGTACTCATTAAGGATATTGTAGAGACTCTAACCGTCGATTCAGCTGATACGGTGGTATCAAGAAACTTTTCTAACTTTTTAATGGAACTAGCAACCATAGCTCCAAAACTAATGATACCACATCTTTCTACATTATGTGATGAGCTGTTGAATTGCGAATCTCATACACTTCGAAATTGTATTTTACAAATTATGGGCGATGCAATCGTTGGTGAGCTAACCTCAGAAGAGATGTCAGAAGAATTGAAAGAGGCGCGAAATGAATTTCTTGAAAATTTATTGGCGCACATTAATGATGTGTCAGCGCATGTGCGCGCGAAAGTTTTACAAATTTGGAATAATATGAAGGAAGAAAACGCGGTACCGTTGTCTTTCCAGTTAAAAGTGTTATGTGAAGCTGTCGATCGTTTGGAAGATAAAACTTCCTCTGTACGCAAACATGCTGTTCAGCTTATTAAATCATTTTTGGAACGAAATCCTTTTGCAGCTAAACTAACGTTAGAAGAGCTAATAAAGAAACATGCGGAAGAATGTGAGAAAATGGAGAAATTAAGTGAAGTGTTGGCGGAGGAGCGTAAAAAAGCCGAGGAATTGGATGAGCAATGGAATATGTTAATACCGGAAATATTACCCATTGTGGAGACACACTTGAAAGAATGTTAGTAAACTTATTTGTATATATGTATGTATATTATAGATATACATTTATTTCTATGTACATACATATTAATATTTATTTATACTTTTTATTTGCTTTGTATTAGGTACCGAAGATTTGCCAGAGAATATGCAAGAGAACTATGAAGATATGATACAACGCATTTCCACATTGTTGTTGGAGAAGAAATATCGCGAGGCAGTTAATTTGTTGCGAAAAGCCGACCATGTTGCCGGCAACGCTGAATTGAGGTATATATTTTCAAGCCGTACAGTTTGAAGAATTGACTTAGAATTATAATACTTATTGCAGGCATACGCTAAAACTAGAAGAACAATGCGCCTATTATATGGCATTGTTAAAATCATACATCTTTCTGGCAAACGGGTGCAAAGACAGCGTAAGTTTACTATTCATTTCAATAAATTCGTTTTGAAGAAGTAAACATACTTTCCTCAAATTATAGAACGAAGAGCTGGGCACACAAATCAAGACCGTACAGTTTTTACAAGACTCGATCGATTTTTCTAAAGTCATAACAAAAGCTGTGCCAAAAATTCAAGAATTATTGCTGTCCAAAACTAACACTGATGTATTTGAAGCTGTTGATCTCTTTACTACCGGTTATTTATTTGGTATTAAAGGCACTGAAGGTGGTATGCGACAGATGTTGTATCTGGTATGGTCTTCGGATAAGGAAAAACGTGATGCGGTTTCTAATGCCTACAAAAAAGTACTATTCACTACCGATCAAACGGGCAGGTTGGTTGAAGAGTGTTTATTCATATATATGTGTATCTTCATACAATATTCTTTTGCAAATTTAGGGCACATGGCATTAAGGTCGTGCAGAATCTTATGAGGTTTCTTGAGGAACTCGAATATGGTCATTACACAGCCATGGAGTGTTTGATGCGCGAATGGGTATCCACGGACGATATTGATGCTGCTATTATACAAGTGCTTTTTGAACGTTTTACGCAGAAATTAGAGGGCACCTCCGACAATGAATCTCGCCTAGCATTACAGCTGCTGATAATGGCATCACATGCCAAGTCGTCCATTGCATCGGCAAATATTAATGTAATTGAAACGATTGGCTTGGGCGAACGTGCCAAATCCGATCCACGTGTTTATACTGGTTGCATGGAGTTTATGCTGAACTCTATCGATTCAAGCGCACACTCGAAATTCTACAAACGTTATGAGCCAGATGCAGCACTTGTGCAAAAAGTAATCGAATTCTTCCAACGGTATTTCTTTCATCCCGGCGTGCCAGATTTTGATAAGCTAGCAATGCGTACGTTGGAATTCTTCTATCACCTCTGTCAGACGCCGGATGTTATTTGTCAAAAAATTGTTGTTGGCTTATTGAAAAAATTCCGTGATTATGCTATATGTATCACCGATATTACACCATCGCAGCAAGCGCACGCGCTTGAAACACCCTTTTCGCAGCCCATACCGGAGACACAACCAACTCAGTCACAGATTGCTGCAGTGCCACAGCAAAAACGTATGCCTGTATTTTTACTAACACGCTTCCTCTTCACCATTGGCTATATGACAATGAAAGAGATGATCTTTCTCGATATCGATGTCTATAATAATATGAAATTCAGACAAGAGTTGACCGAATGTGAAGAGAAAAAAAAGAAGAACGCATTCAACACGAACAGACGAAAGACGGGGAATTTGAATATGTCAGCGACGGAATCGTTGAAACGATTGTCGGGTACAGCTGCCGAACCACAACAGGAGGTGAGTGAAACCAAGGAGACATTTGTTTTTTTTTTTTATGCTTAATAATGACTTTGTTAATTTTAACTTTACAGCCAGACGAGGATCTTGTTGGTGCCACTGCTGAAGACAATATAGCTGAGCTTATTAACCATATCTGCGAGAATGTACTACTACAAGACGAAAACTCACTGCTTACAAAAATATTTCCCTACGTCATGGAAATATGCAAATATCCCGTTAAGTATCGGGATCAATCACTGCAACAAGCGGCCACGCTTACGCTCATTCGCTTCATGTGCGTGTCCTCAACGTTCTGCGAAGCGAATATGCCTTTCCTTATGAACATCTTGAATCACACGAAAAATATTAAGATCAAATGTAATATTGTAATTGGTTTATCCGATTTGACCTTCCGTTTTCCCAATATAATCGAACCCTGGACGGGTCATTTCTACTCGACGCTGCACGAAAGTAATACTGAATTACGACTGACGGCGGTGAAAATGCTTTCGCATCTCATTTTGCACGAAATGATACGCGTGAAAGGACAGATTGCCGATTTGGCTATGTGTATTGTGGACGCTGACGCGGAAATCAAGAATATTACGCAGCAGTTCTTTAAAGAGATCGCCAACAAATCGAACATCCTGTACAATGTCTTGCCGGACATCATATCGAAATTGAGCGATACTAGTTTGAATATCGAAGAGGAAAAATATCGCACGATTATGCGTTACATTTTGGGTCTGATACAAAAGGATCGACAGGTCGAAACTTTGGTGGAGAAATTGTGCTTGCGCTTCCCAGTGACACGTGAAGAACGCCAATGGCGCGACATTGCCTACTGTCTGAGTCTGCTTTCCTACAATGAACGCGCCGTAAAAAAACTGATAGACAATGTACAACATTTCAAGGATAAAGTACAAATCGACGAAGTATATCAGTCGTTCAAGTTGATCATAAGTAACACATCAAAACTGGCTAAACCCGAACTTAAAGCCGCCGTTATGGAGTTGGAAACCCGTATCAATGAATGCTTGGAAGTAAATGACGGAAAGGAGCGCGAAGATAAGGAAGCTGGTGGTGGTGGTGGCGACTCGAGCGCTGGCCGTGGCGAAGCGCGTGCCAAAACCCAAAAAGGTAAAAAGGCAGGTGGTAGCAAACAACGTGCGGGCAGTAGCCGACGCGGTAAGCGTGACAAATCTTCCAGCAGCGAAACAACAAGCAGTAGTGACGATGAAGCGCCTACAAAACAAAAACAACAGAAAAATGCGCGTGCGCGTGCAACCGTTGCGGATTCCTCATCGTCGGAAGAGGAAGAGAGTGCGCAAGCAGCGCGGGGTGGACGTGGGGTAGCAAACTCAGCATCAGCGGCGCGCGACAGAAGTAGAAAAGCGGCGAAAGTAGCAACAAACAAACCGCGCACTGGTGCACGCAGCAAAGTTATCGAAGAGTCAGGCAGCTCGGATGATGAGGAAGAACAGCATCCCCAACGCAAACGTGGGCGTGCCAATCGCAAATGAATGGAAGCCATATTTAGTAGTAGTTTAGAAACTCTAGAAAAATAACGCACGGAACGTAGTTTAGTTAATAAAAATTAAAGCAAATAAATTGCTAATATAAATTTAAAATTAGATTTACACACACCTATTATGTATTTATAATAGCGCGAGTATAGCTGCCCTTCGACAACAGTATACCAAAATTAATTTACGAGTGGATATTGACTACCCAAAGCAGGCCGTCACCATTTTATATACTTACATATTTATCGCTTATTATCAACCTATGGGATAGTATGTAGAAATGTGGAAATCGATTTTGCGAATTTTGGCGTTTAAATACATTGAATGTCACTAAAGAAAATATGTATACTCTATTTTTATATTCTTGCTACAAGTTGCTATGATTGTTGTTGTTGTTGTTTTAACGGTTATCTAGTCCCCGTTAGGACGGTAAGTATTATCAAAGTTGTCGTCGACGTCATTTAACGGGAGGCCCAAGAAACGTGCTGTTTCGACGGGGTTGGACCAAAGGGAAAAGGGTGTCAGATGTGTGGGGTTGGCGGGGCATGCAAAGAGGTGGCCAGTGTCATGCGAAGACTCATTGCCCGCAGGACATATGTTGGATACATCGGAGTCTATTCTGGACAAGTAGGAGTTTAACCTGCTACGATATCCAGAGCGAAGCTGCGCAAGGGTCACTCTCGTTTCTCGCAGCAACTCGAGCTCTTCGTCTGCAATGGGTGGTGATTTGACTCCAAGAACGCCATTCACTGGAAGGGAGTCGGTGAAGGTGTTAATAGCTCCACTGTGAATGTCGGTCAGTACCTGTCGGAAATTAGTTGCTTCCGAAGTCTGGCCGGCGTATTTTTCGATGTCGTCGACATAATTGAGGAAAGACCTCTTGATGTTCCTAGGAGGCGGTTACGCTCCAAGCAGGTGGCTGCGGGGGTGATTTTTTTGAAAACTTGACTTGAGGATTTTGTTGCGTCTCTGTACCTTGGCGATAATCGCGGTCGTATGAGAAGTGAAGGACCATAGACTATCAATGTTACATCTAAAATCTTAGGATTGATGACTGTTGGAATCTTGATATCATCGACTGTAATATTAAGCTCAAGTCTATACTCCTTTGTTCAGTTCGTGAATATGGTCGCTGTGAATTTGGTGGGGAGGAGCCATAGGTTCCATGCAGTGAAGAAGCGAGAAATCATCAACGTAGATTTTTTCTTCGAAACAGTACGCATGATTGACGACCGCTCAAGTAGTTCATTGTCTACCTCTTCAGTCAAAAGCTTTTGACAAGTCCAACGCTACGAGGATTGTTCTCTCACAGGGTGGTTTCTGGTTGGGGCCATGAACTATCTGAGCGTGCTGTGGTGGTTCTGTGCACTTTTCGGAATCCATGCTGGTGGTTGGCTAGGCTCAGGTGGTGAGTGAAGGTCGGGAGTAGCAAGGCCTCAAGTGTCTTCACTAATGGGGAGAGGAAAGTTATCGAGCTCCCCTTTGTTGGTGGGTTTCTCAGGTTTCAGTAGTGGGACCTCTCTTCAGACTTTCCACACGTCGGCCATTTGAAGAGTGGTCAGCGACAGATTGAGGACCTTGGTGAGGTGGCTTACTCCCGTCGAGCCTAGATGCTTTACCATAAGCATGTTGATTCCATCAGGGTCAATAGTAGGGTTACCATATTCCCTGATTTGTCGAAGAATTCCCTGATTTTGACCTTCGCTACCGATTCCCTGATTTAATTGAAAAATGCACTGATTCCCTGGTTTCCTCCTGAATCGGCGATTTTCTTTTAATTATTATTATTTTTTGAGCGAGTGCGTGAAAAAAGTGAGCATCACAGAGTTTTAGTCTACTTGGGATGCATTTACATGAATCATATCATTCTTGGTTGCATTCCAAACCTCGACCAAGTTCAACTCGCGGAGGTTTTTTTCGGCATACAATTTTATTCGGTATAAAATTTGCTGAATTTACTTATATAATTTACTAATCACCGGTGTGTTCAATCCGAATCTGGAATGAGCAATTTTTTAAGCCTATTAGCTGAATTTGCAACGGGACTAATTTTGACTGAGACCAATATGGTAACCCTAGCCATTGGATTTAAACGATTTCGCTTTGTTGATGACATTCTGAATCTCCGCATTGGTGAAAGTAAGTGGGGCGCAGTCTTTTGGCATTTTTCGCAGCCGTCGGGGAAACACATCGCTTGGTTTTGTCTACCGAAGGGTGTAGTGTGAATTGCCGGTAGCTGGCGCACTTCTTCGGGTCCAAAGAGGTATGACCATTGAATTGAACTTCAATTCAGTCATCTTGTCTCTTCAGGTTAGACAAAGCTTTGATGGTGTTCAAGTCAGAATGGGAGCTGTGTTGCCTGTTTGAGCTTCTGGGGACCGTGGACGTCCTCTGTTGCTACTCGTGAGTGGCGGCGCAGTACGCGAATTCAGATTGCACAGCCGTAGAGGCTCATGTGGCAGTAGTGCGTTGGCAACATGGGGCCACGCAACTCGTGGTGCAATCCCTATGTCCCTTAAGGCCTGAGCAGGTCTTACGCTGGCTCCATCCATTGCATGTATTACACCCGACCGAGGTGGAGTTTGGATGGAGCCTTTTGGCTCCATTTTTATATCCGAAATAGTATCCCGAAATCGGGTGGTCGGCTCCCGAGATATGGGATTGCACCAAAAACTGGGCGGTGCCACGCCTAGCGTTCAATTTTCACACCGGCTCCCATAAAGCTTTCTCATACCATCTCGGTGGGAAATTTTGATGCCTCTGGCGTATTTAGTTATTGATTTATCGCGCTTTTAGTAGTTTTAAACAGTACCGGCATAGAGTGAACGGTGTTACCCTCCGATTTCATTCATTTTCACACTGTCGATTGGATTTGGTTGTTGTAGCTTAAGTGGTTTAGGAGATATGTATGTACATTAAACATATTAGAGGGCGTGGCCACGACCACTTTTTCATTTCATTTTTTACACACAATGCCCCTTGCTACCGCGATACCCTGTGTCAAATTACAAAGTAATTAGTTATGGCACTTTATATGTTTTCGCTTAATGGCTGTTTGTGGGCGTGGCAGCGGTCCGATTACGCCCATCTACGAACTCAAAACTTTTTTGTATTAAGGAACCTAGGAACCAAGTTTCATCAAGATACAAGTATCTCAATTTTTACTAAAGTTACAGCTTGCACGGCTGGACGGACGGACAGACAGAGAATCTACCGGATTTCAACTTTTCTCGTCATCCTGATCATTTATATATATGTAACCCTATATCTAGCTCACTTAGTTTTAGGTGATACGTATAACCATTAGGTGAACAAAACTATAATCTTCTGTAGCAACTTAAAACAAGAGTATAAAAATGCACGACCATATAATGTCACACCATATCAGTTACCGAGATCACGTGATGGATAATGGATGAGTAAATAAATAGTATATTTTAGTTTATGAACTCACATCCGCTGATTCTATAGCATTTCACTTTGAAATAAAAACTATCACGTCGTCACTTGGCATTAATTCAGAGAAAAATTTGAATGCATCACATGAAAACAAAAAATAAATCAAATGAAGAATTTTGTGATCCTTTGGCATTTAAATTCTAGCTATCACTCCCACATAATGAGAAGCTATTTTTAATGTGATGAATATATTCAATGGTAATATTATAATATGACGTCTGAACCATATTCTGTTAAATTTTCATAAAGAATTGAAATATATACATATAATACCCTTTAGAGATACGAAAGATTCCTTTAAGAACTTTGAACTATCAGTTTGTATGGCAGCCATATGCTATAGTGGCTCGATCTGAACAATTTCTTAGGAGATTTTACAGCTGCCTTAGACAATAATCCATGCCGAATTTCATGAAGATATCTCGTCAAATGAAAGAGTTTTCCATGCAAGCACTTGATACCGATCTTTCGGTAAGTTTGGCAGCTACATGCTAAAGTGGTACGATATCGCCGGTTATATCAAATGAGCAGCTTCTTAGGGAGAAAAGAACGGGTTCAAAACTTCAGATTTATATTTCAAAAACTGAAGGACTAGTTCGAGTATATGCTGAAAGATAGACGAACACGGCTAAGGCTGATACTTTATAGGTGTAGGTTCTTCGACGTTTTCTGCTGGATAAACAAAGTTATTGTGATATTATATATGTATTCATTTGAAAAAAATTTAAAGCCCTACTCCCAACTTAAGAAGATCAGTCGGATTCTATATACATGCTATAAGTTATCATATTTTCCACATTACGACGTGACTTTCGTCTGACGTAGATCAATCAGATAACCAGGCACTTTTAAGGGGAATAAAATCACTGTGATCAAATATAAGACTTAATAGTTCTGCCAGCCATGCAAGACTGTAGCAAAATCCAAGAATGTTTAAAACCTGCTGTACGAAAAGGTTTTCTAAATGAGTGGGGGAGCGGGAAACCCCACTCATGTATTTATTCATCAGTTCCAAACGTCTGTTCGGTGTTAATTAATCCACCAACCAAAGTCAAAATATTATGAAATGTGATACAAGGTGATGCAAAGTGCAATAGCAGGTACAGCTTTTGCGAGGAGGGGGAAAGCGCACACGTTGCGTGCGGAGGCGGCGGTGGTGACACAGACGGCTGTACGTCTGCACGTGTCTGGCATTAGGCGGCGGCCGTTGATACACTCGTTAAAGTAACCGTACGTTTGTAAAAAGCCTCAAATGGACCAACAGCAACAAATAACACCCTCCAAGCAGTCGCAACAGTGCATGAGATTGAGTGGTTGGCAACGCGACAAAGCGCTGTCAGCCAACCAGCGTGCCGTATTCGGCACGTGGGTTAACGGGATAATGAAGATGAAAAGGGTGCACATAATCGACCACCAAGCTGACTAAATGCGGCGGTGATGAATAATAACTACACAAAAGGCAAATTATAACGAAACATAACTGCCACATATGTATGTATGAACAGTCAACAAACGGAGGCAATATGCCTAAAAATTCCATCGAGATTTGCACTCTTGAGGGGAGTTGTCAAGGACTGCAAAACTTCTGCCTTTGACTGCATGAAAGTACATATGTATGTATGTATGTATGTATCTATACGTATTTAACTCTTATTTGGATAGTGATTTTGTTGTTGTTTGTTTGGCATGAGCCTACAACCAATATAAGCCGTTTCTTAGCAACTTCTTAATGAGATTTTCAAAGCCACTCGGCACACATTCAATATTAAGCGGATGTGTGGGAAATTTGAGTTGTGCATTTTAATATCTTATTGCGGTTGATTTAATTATGCACTAACAACTACCCATAAAAATATGCAAAAGGAACTTTTAACTCGTAACGCAGAGCATCTCAGCCAACACTTGTCAAACACCTACCTATGTTAACGTCAAAGGATATATTTAATAAAAATAAATAAATATACAAATATATATTTTTTTATTGCAAAATTGTGCATATTGATACATCAAGACGCCTGCGAAATCATTACCATCATCATTACTAATGGCTACCCATTAACGACGGCGATGCGCCTGGCACGTGATGAATATGATGCAGCGGTGTTGGTTTGGGATAAGTTAATTAATTCACTGTATAATAGATAAACATACTTATATACAACTTACAAATAGAAATAAATGATTTTTTGTTTTCAAATTTGGGGAAAGTTTTTGGATCCGGTGTTTCTTAAGGTTTGCTAGTTAAGTTCCATCCTCCGTCTTTTAGACACTGTTTTATAAGATCTATTAAACATGATTATGAATAGCAGTCAGACGCTGGGCATATCTAAGATCCAATTCCAATTTCTCTACAAAAGAAGACCTCGTAACTTTATTCTTTTACTGCAAGACGCTTAGCGATTATATATTCTTCGGCGTTAGATTTTTTACATCTAAAGAGAAATGAACCTTAGTTACGTAAAAAAGTGTAAATTTGCTTATACTACGAAAAGTAAAGGCCTCCAACTTAATAAATTTCATTATTAGAAATTAAGGGCATAAATAGGAAGTAGGTCCAGTGTGGTACCAATCACAATGTGGTTAAGAAGCAGATCCACCTAATGCCTATAAGTTAAATGTTGTAATGCTGTAATCTCATTTCTTCGAGGACCTTATGTGGGCATTTCCGTCCTATCTTGTTGTATTGGGTATTTCAGTAAATAATTTATTTTTTTGCAGTGCAATTTAAAGACGATTTTATATTGTGTAAAACATTTTTTGAAATCATATACTCTCCATTTTGATCTCATACTTCTTGTCTTTTTTCGGGAAATAGATTGATTCCATGCTCATAAAAGTTTTGATCCAGTCCTGATTTGAGGGGAAGGTTCTCGCGTTCCAAAAACCCAAGCAATAGTCCGAAGGTTATAAGTCTGGCGAATATGGAGGGTATGGTAACACATCTCATTCAAAAGTTTTTGGCGAGTCATCAAACTTGTATGAGGTCTCACATTATCTGGGTGGAACACTACAGCTTTTTAATTGATAAATTCTGGCTTATTCTGTTTAAGTAGATCACTAAATTAGTTAGAGAGATTCTATCCTCAAAATAGTCGGCCTTTTTCGACACTTTTTAGCATTTATATTATTTCTACAACGAATATATTCACGTTAAATCAAGGAACCTCTGTGTATGTTGTAGAATTACTGGTGTTCTTAAAGGCAAGGCATTTATTGATCACCGGCCTCTTACCATCTTCAACTTGTGCCTTGTTTTCGCTAAGCCGTTTCTTTAAAAATCTTAAAAATGTGCAGAATATAGCAGAAAAGGATTATTAAAAAATCTCATTTCTTATAATAATTTTTCTAATGAATGGGCCAAAGCAACACTTTTCATTCATCACAAACATTAATTGTTTATTTATAATAAGCCACACACACAAAAAAGTGTGACAAAAAGACAAAACAAGACCGTAAGTAGGTGTTAAGTGAAAGAAAATCCGCTTAGTGGATAAATGAACATTGTTGAAAAAGAGTAGAGAGAAAAGGGCTCACCTCTACGCATGTGAGTCTTCACTTTGTATGTTTAATGATTAGACCTCTCATACATTGGCATGCTTCCACACGATTAATTGGGATTATAGTCGAGAGCGTAGCTTGAATGTTGAATGAATGAATGACTCGCGTTGATTTTTTGTTTTTGTCACATATTTAAATGTTTACATATGTACGTAATTGTATATAGAAAATATGTATGTATGTATATAATGCTCTCGAAAACACACACAAAATAAAGCGTTTTTTTAGTTTTTTATTTATTTCACACCATATAGGGATCGTCATCCTACATTAGTGATGAAGCCAATAAAACACAACTCCCTTTCATCATGGATTGCTTCTCTTGTCTGACCGCTTTCACATTACTTCAGAGCATGGATTCCGGGATGGGTCTTTGAAGTACAGTTTCAACTCTTCCTGCGTCGAGAGATGCCTACAATTGTGTAGCCAGCATCAAGTTATTTGGTTTATAAGTCCTTTTTTTGACTCAAGTTCTCCAGAGCGGTAGAGTCTGCGCCCATGTCCCCTCTTTTGGTGTGTAGTCATATCCCACATACAAGGTAATTTGCTGCCAATTTGCGTGGATGGTTATTATTTGTTCCACTCGATTTTCCGGGTTGAGTAGCCCATATTTGTTTTCTTCAGCTTTCTTTCCATCGGCGGTACTGAAAAAATGTATGCTTTGCGTCGATAGGGAGTTGCCTTGTCTGAAACTTCGTTTGCTACCAAACGTCTTGGATAGGTTCGTACCTATCCTGACGGTGTTTTTGCTATTGCTCAGCGTCAGTTTACACAGCTGTTTTAGTTTAGTTTTAGCGGCATAGAGGCAGCTCCTTTTTGAGCTGTCAAAAGTAGCTTTGAAATCGACAAAGGGTTTTGTGTGTCGATCCTCTTTTCACGGGTCTTTTCAAAGATTTGGCGCATGGTGAATATTCGGTGGGTTGTTGATTTTCCAGACCTAAGACCACTCTTATACGGTCCAGTTAGATTGTTGACGGTGGGCTTTAATCTTTCACACAGTACACTCTATAGAACCTTATATGAACTATTCAAACGCGGCGGCGAAGATCTGATAAGGAGCAAGCATCAGCTTCTTTTTAAAATATGATCGGACGAAAGCATGCCCAACGATTGGAATTTAGGTGTGCTATGCCCAATCCACAGAAAGGGAGACCTCACAATCTGCACCAACTACCGTGGGATAAGTCTCCTAAACATTGCATATAAGGTTCTATCGAGCGTATTGTGTGAAAGATTAAAGCCCACCGTCAAGAAACTAATTAGACCTTATCAGTTTGGCTTTAGACCTGGAAAATCAACAATCGACCCGATATTCACCATGCGCCAAATTTTGAAAAATATCCGTGCAAAGAGAATCGACACTCAACACCTCTTCGTCGATTTCAAAGCTGCCTTTGGCAGTACGAAAAGATGTGATTATGTCGCGATGTCTGAATTTGGTATCCCCGCAAAAGTAATAAAGCCGTGTAAACTGGCGCTGAGCAACCCAAAAGCTCCGTCAGGATCAGGATACCGTTCGATACCAAACGAGGTTTCAGACAAACAGTTGACAGTCATAACTTTGAAGCCGTAGATAATTTCGTCTATCTTGGAACCAGCATCAACACCAACAACAATCGAAATCCAACGCAGAGTATCTCTTACCAACAGGTGCTACGTCGGACTAAGTAGGCAATTGAGAAGTAAAGTCCTCTCTCGACGAACAAAAACAAAACTCTATAAGTTATTCATTATTCCCGTCCTGCTATATGGTGCATAGGCTTGGACGATGACAGCAACCGATGAGTCGACGTTACGAGTTTCCGAGAGAAAGGTTCTGCGAAAGATTTATGGTACTTTGCACATTGGCCACGGCGAATATCGCATTCGATGGAACGATGAGCTGTATGAGATATACAACGACATTGACATAGTTCAGCGAATTAAAAACAGCGGCTACGCTGGCTAGGTCATGACATCCGAATGGACGAAAACACGCGAGCTCTGAAAGTATTCGACGCAATACCCGCCGGGGGAAGCAGAGGAAGAGGAAGATCTCTACTCCGTTGGAAAGACTAGGTGGAGAAGGATCTGGCTTCGCTTGAAATTTCCAATTTGCGCCACGTTGCGAAAAGAAGAAACGACTGGCGCGCTGTTGTTAACTCGGCTATAACCGCGTAAGCGTTGTCTACGCCAGCAAAGAAGAAGAAGAATAAACCTATTTTTGTTTTTATACGGCTTTGATTTAAAGCGGTTTGAAAATAAAGCAATTTTTAATTTTTTCAAGATTTTACTCCACTTTTTGTGCTTTAACTTTGTTTGTCAAATTTAAAAAGTGATCTAAGTAGAGGCATTGTTTTAATATCGTTTTTTGAGATCTTAAATTTAAAAACCAACAAAATACAGCTTTTGCAAGAACTGAAGCCGCTCGACCTTCCCAAGCGATATCACTTCGCTCTATGGGCTCTTGAAAAGTTCCAAATTTTTATTCAGCGATGAGGCTCATTTCTGGCGCGATGGGTATGTAAACAAGCAAAATTTGCCGCATTTGGGACGAAGAGCAATCTGAGAAGATTCAAGAGCTGCCATTTCATCAAATCAAAAAAAACCACGGTTTGGCGGGGGTTTGTGAGACGGTGGAATCATCGGTCCACATTTCTTCAAAAATAAAACGAACCGTTCATGGCGGCCATGATAACCGACTATTTGATATCTGAAATTGAACCTCGTAATTTCGGTGACATTTGGTTTGAATAAGACGACGTCACTTCGCATTTCGTCGCATCAATCAATGGATTTATTGAGAGAACACTTCGGTGAGCAGATAATTTCACGTTCTCGATCTCCCTTTAAAAGTATAGAGAATTTTTCATCTTTATCTAAGGATAAAACAATTTGAAGCTTGTGTATAATTTAACTTTTTATCATTTTATTTAAATTTTTGAATTTTTTATTATTTAATTTTTGTATGTATATAATTTTTTTTTAATTTTCATATTTTTAGTTTTGAACGTGTTTTTTATGCTATCATATAATACCTTCAAATAATTTAAAATATTCGATAGTTTAACAAAAATTAAAAGCGATACATGTATGTATGTACAACTAAGAAATAATATGATTTCACTTGCACATATTTGATTTTATTGATTGATTTAATTTAAATTGCCACTATTTACAATAATAATATAATGTAATATTACAATTATTTAAATACTTTAAATAATTCCTTTCTTATTTGCTCTAATTAGACGCTCTTTTCGTTTATAAATACGGCGATTTTTTTACAATTTATATTCGATATATTTTAATTTTAATTTGCGTCTATGTTTGCTATACAATAACATAATATATTGTGTTACTACTATTTGTTGTAATAGGTATTGCTAAAAAATTGCATGCAACATTATTTTCTTTCTGTGTTCCATTATGGGGCAAGTTTATAAGTATGTAGTTGTGGGTTGATAAAATGCACTGCTGATTTTAGTGCGACTTTGACGTAAGTTTCTTTCTTTTCCTTATTTAAATGACAGGACATCTGATATTTGTTTACATTCTTGATAGCTTTGCTTATAATTACTCAAAAATTGAATTTTTATTTTGTTAAAAATAAAATCCTTAAATAACCACCAGAAATAACAGTGAAATATTGGTTTTAAAAAATATTCTACTGTTTCCAACTATTGTCTTAATGAATTTCGATAATCAAACAGCTGTTGTGTTGAAAACAATATAGTATTAAAGTCAGAAAAATACTATTTAAGTGGTTTTAAATGATGAACATAATTAAACCCCCACAATGAAGACCTAACCTTTTTTATCTAAATAATGTCTAACTACTCCAACGCAGTACAATACAGGGTGTGCCGCTTTTAGCGAAAATTTCAATTTCATAGCAGCCGTACAAATATCACTCATTCCCTTCAAAGCCTCATGCTAACAACTGCTCTATTTGCGTTATTTAAGGTTTTTCGATTCACTGGTTCGTTCTAAGTACAAACTCGCATCATTTCATTTAATAGTAGAAATTCGTCGATTGTTGCAATTCTTGCCGCATGGCCGCCACTGCTGTTTCTGCCGCCGTCATACCCGCCTCATTGGCCATTGCTGTATGCTCAGTGCCCACAGTCGACGTCGCCGTAGCGGCTGCTGCTGCTGCATTGGCCATCCACTCTGCTGATGTTTCCAACTAAAATCATAAATGCTGATATTCACTCATATCGTAGATGGGTATCGAACCCATGACGCTGTGCAGGTGTGGATAGGCGACCGATAGTGGCGCCATTTGTCCAGCAGCCGCCGCCGCCGCCGCTGCAGCAGCAGCAGCATTATTGCCATTTTTACTATTCGACGAGGCAGCGGCAGCAGCGGCGGCGGCTGCAACGGCTGCTGTGGTGAGACCGCTGCTGGCGCCACCCGAACCACCATTGCCGCCCGAGGTGGGTGAGAGTCCTACCAATTGTGTGGCATTCAAGCTGTGCGGGTGTTGGTGATGTGCCTGTTCCATGCTAGCCGCTGCGCTGGCATGATGTGTTTGTGGTAATTGTGCGGCTACGGCGGCCGCAGCTGCAGCAGCGGCAGCGGCATGATGATGGTGATGATGATGATGATGGTGATTGTTGTGTGTCGTAGTTGGTGATAACTGTTGTGCTTGCTGTTGCTGTGATTGCGTGTGCGCGCTGGGGTGTTGTTGATGATGTGGCGATTGGTGCTGATGCACTTGCTGTTGTTGGTGGTGATGATTGTTATTAGCTACATTATGCGTTTGTTGCAGTAAAGAACCCTCCATCTCGGAATCACTGGATGAATCCAAATGTTGTTTGTCCGACGCGCCGCTGTAATGAGAAGATAGACGGAGAATTGTATTAATTCAGCAGTAATTTGGTTTATTTCATAAAAAAAATAACTCTGGCAGGTACATTTCAAAAACAGTTCTTATAATATAGGCCTTAAAGCGAGAAGGCTCAGAAAAAAGCCTTCTCTAAATGTAAAAATACTCACGTCACGCCTGATTATTGCGCGAGACAATCGAAATTGGACTTTAGGAGATTGGAAAGGTATTATCTTCACTGATGAATCGAAAATGAATGTGAAGCAGTCCAATGGAATCCAGTACTTTCGGAGGCAGCTACAAGAAGACTTGCTCCCAAGTACTTTGACAACCAGAAACAAATTTACAGTGGTTACATGATGTGGGATGGGATTGATTACAGTGAATTGTCAATTATAAATGATTCCTTAGATGCGTCTGGATATACTGACATTATTAAGAACCTTTTGGAGCCAGCAATGGCTGTCTTGATTCCTGTAATCAACGACCCAGTCTTTCAGGATGACTCTGTGCCGTGCCACCGAGCAAAAAGTGTAAGGATTATATTTGTTATAACCATTCTCTCTTTCTATTCAAATAAACAATACAAAAAAACTTTTTTTGATCGTATTTCAAAAATCCAAAGGTGGTAACATTCATTGACCACTTTTGTATTTATTGAATATAAAACAGTATATATTCTTGCTACGAGTTATTAGTACTCTACCGCACCGGCTGGAACCATCGCTCTCGCCAGAAAACGCTAGAACCAGAATAACGTAGATGTCTACTGTCGAAATTGCTGCCAAATCTGAGCTTATGCATGGTTTTGAATCGGTCAACGAAACATGGCACCTTTTGTACACTTTAGAGGTAAAGAGAACTCAATCCTCGAATCTGCTCCGAAGAAGGTGCAGTCTCAAGAAGAATAAAACGGTAATGAGGCTTTACTATTCTAAATTAATTGGACGATTCGACGCCGAATTGCAAAAAAAGTGGCCTCATTGGAACTATTCATAGAGTTCCATTATTCCTCTCTCCCCAATGGCATCATAACTTAAACGTAATTTCTTCATGAACTAGAGTATGTAAGTATCTAAATACATTGTCCGACTTGTTAGCGAGTAGTAAATTTCAAACCAGCCAGAAATCGATTTGTCTGGCTTTTATACTTGAACTTGTGCATTTAACAAATTTCTTCACACAACACGTTCAATGAATAATTTCGTCGCTGTTAAGACCAATCAAATTGTTGCCGTTAAAGAAAATTGCTGATGGCAATGCTTTGATAAAATCTATAGAAATCATATCTAGCATCAGCTTCCTTGCAACAACAAATAAACGACTTAACCACAGCTACTTTGCACTCAGGGCTCCCCTACATTCGGAATATCCCGTGCAGCATGCCATTAACAACGCATTTATCAGAAACGTGTAAATAGGTATGTATCAGCATGAATACACACATACATATATATGTATGTACGTAAAATAAGCATATTATTGCTTTTGTTGTTGTTGGCTGCCGTTGCTGCTGCTCTTTTCAGGATATCAAATTTCACGCTACAAAAAGAAGTGCACAACAACAACAACAGAATTCACTAAACAAACCAACAATGACAGTCAACAGTCTCGGCCTCGCTTCAGCTCCGACTATGGCTACGGTTACGGTTGAGATGATATTATTGCCTGAACCACTGTGTTGAGTGATGGGACACAACGAGCAAACGCGAAACATTCATTCGTTTATTGTTGTTAAATTTGTTCTTGCTGTTTTTGCAGTTGACGCTACTGTGGAGTACATAATGATAATGCGGTTGACAATGATGATGCTGCCGCCGATGCAGCGACGAAGATGTGCCATGCCGAAGTAGTTATTCCAAACAGCTCTGAAATAGCCACACACACACACACATTAACACATTATACATAGTAAAAGTGTAAACGTACAAATACAATAAATATGTACATATCTAAATTTGTATATGAATTTGTATGCATTCCCGATAATGTCAGTACTGTTTTTGAATCGCTTCTGATTGCGATTGCCCGTCTCTGTTCTCATACAAGATCAACGACATGCTGGCTGGCTGATCAACGTGTTGATCATCTGATGATCTGTGATGTGACGACAAAAGGCCCTACAACAAAGATGTCGGCGCATATAACTAGATCTGGGTCATCAACCAATACCAAGTACATAAATGTATAAATATGTGCGTGTGTAGAAGTTACTTGTAAATTATGTGTATGTATGTTCGTATACAACAAATATGTATGTATGTATGTACAATTCGGAGTTATCGAAAATAATGCTATCTGAATGCTGCAAAACGGCTTGATTCTCATTAAAAAGATGATTCATCGAGATTCCAAAAAATATATACAGTGGTGATCAGAAAAATAGAGGTGATTCAAGGTTGAAAATAACATACTTTTTGTATCAGAAGCATTTTTTCACGAAACACCGAGAGGCTTCTCTTGAATTTCAGAAGTAGTTTAACGGTAGCTTACTTCAAGAACTTAAAAGTCTTTTGAAGGTTTTCCATGTATTCAGTGAAAATACTTTCGTGGTAGTCTAAAAAATACTGAACTAATCCCCGGAGGCTATGTTGGCGACGTTTTTCGGGTGTTTTAGATGATTTTCGTTTTATTTATTTCCTAAAAAGTGAAAATATTGTAGGACCTTACATTTGTCGGATAAGTACTAGATACATATGTACATACATACCAAAGGACAGTACAACATGAATATGTAGGATTACCAACTAACACTATTTAAAAGAAGAGAAAACGTCGAATTCGATTGCACCGAACCTTTCAGAAATAAAAAAAAAATGGCTTGATTCCAATTCTTCAGTTTGTGTGGCAGCTAGCATATGCTTTAGATCCGATCTGAACAATTTCTATATGCTGTAGAGATCCGATATCGGCGGTTCCGAAACATGAGAAACTTTTTGGGAAGAAAAAGACGTGTGTAAATTTTCAGGTCGCTATCTCTAAAATTGAAATTGTCATTTATACCGACAGACAGACGGATATGGCGGATTTCAGAAAAGTTTCTTACTTTATCGTCCAACTCTTTTCATAAACATAAAAATGCTAGAAACTACACTAATTTTAAAAAACAATACCTCACACATAAACAGAACGACTTACATAAATTGAAATGAAAACGAACACCGGAAGTAAATACGAGATTTCGAATTCGTGTTGCACTTGGCGGAAAGAAAGAATAACAGGACGGCAAAAAATCAAAAATCTGGCGGAATGAGCCAACTGAGTATGGCACGAGTCAGCTAGATTACGTAGAGGCGTTTCAAATTAAAAATTCCTCAGAGAGTTCGCTGTGAGAGTGAGTCTTGTTGAGGGTGTCGCAGCAGCAGTTCATGTATCTGCATAAGTATGATTTCTACATATATAAGAGTACATTTATTCGATCAAAACAGTTAGAAAAACGCAGCAGAATACGAGAGCATCCACTTTAGGTGTACAATTACAATATGCGGGGGAAGCGCTAATCGCATTTTAACGCGAGAGTGTCAAATTTGACTTTTATACGCATAGGCCAAGTTTTGTATGTATTATTGATATCAACATATGTTCGGTTGGTGGGAATTGTGGTGATGATACATTATATTTATGTACAGGGTGTAAAAATATTTGACAAATGCCACTATATGGAATTTCACTTTGGGGAATTGGGAAGTCGTGTTTATGTTACTGGAAGCAGTTAATTGTAATTGCCGTAGCGGATGTTGTTTTTGCAGATGATTGTTGTTGATAGACATGAGTGGTTTTTTGGTTAATGCCTGCATTTCGGTGGAATGTGTGAAAATGTAAATACTCTAGAGACCGCAAAAGACATACATATGTATTGTATAAGCAACAGCTGAGATCTTGGCGTGGCTTGAACTGTAGTGTATGTCTTTGACGCAAGCACTCCATAATATTATACATACATACATATGTATGTATGTACATACATATATGAATATTTTGAGTAAATGAAATTTAACAAGTAAGCCATGGTTAGCTCCTATAGCAGCGAAATGAAATTCAAAAGATTTTTTTATATTTTTTATTACTGTGCTTATCCGTATTAATAACAGGTGTATTCTATGCAAGCACTTTAGTTTCAACGGTCAGTTTGTATGACAGTATGTACATATGTATGTATGTATGCATTTGCTATAGTCGTCCGATATTGTTGATTCCGACGAGTGAGCTGCTTCTTCGCGCGAAAAGTACGTGTGAAAATTGTCAGATCGATATCTCATAAACTGAGGTACTAGCTCCCGTACACTACAGATAGACGGATGTATCCCACGTTTACTGCAGAATATTTCAAATTCTTAGTCAAATTTGTATATCATATTCAGAGTATAAAAATGTCGTTGTCGTGATCTCTCTGTATTCGTGTATAATATACATATGTATGTACATATTTATTTTCACCTCGGCGGAATTGATTTCAAACCACTTTGCTCTTCCAAAAGAATAGCATAAAAATTAGCTCGACATGGCGAAATTGTAGTATAAATTTTATACTAGCAAGATCGATGTATGTAGATCTATTATCTCTTAAGTTACCCAAATCTTTAGCCTACAAGATAAAGACCCGATCTCACACACCTAGCACAAAACATGTAAATATACTATGTAGATACATAAGTATCTAATGACACGATAGTACTATAGTATATTCTGTCACAAATACATTTTAACCAAAAAATATATTTTTTGAATTAAACAAAAATAATTTATTTTCGAAAAATTTTGCTACTAAATAATACACATAATTTAATAATTCAACAGGACCACCCACACTTGTCCCCCATAAATTTGCGAAGGCAAATTTGCTTGCTTGCATACAAGCTTACATACATATGTAGTACATATATACACATGTATGTATGTACTCATATGTAAATTAAAACGCGTTGCGTCTCCACCACTTGACACTCGGCGTACGCGTCATTGCTTTACTTATTTCCCCCCACACCATTGACGCCACACAGCGTGCTCACAACTTCGCGCTGGCGTTCGTGAGGAGAGCGTCCATGCCACAAATTGCCGACCAATTCTGTTTATTTTTGCTTTGCTTTATCGAGTTTTATTTTTCTTTGTTTCATTTATTTTGTAGCTTGCGAATTTTAATTGTTTATTGTTCTTTCTGCTTCATTTCGTTTGAATGCCACCAATGGCGCGGCGAGTACCAACAATCACAGCAAGTGAGAAGTGTAAATAGGCGTGAGTGAGTGGGTATTTTAAATGATTAAAGAAGAACAAAGGAAATTTGAGGAACAACAACAATAAAATAGAGAAAAAATATTTATTTATGAAGAATCGCAGAGAAAATTGCAAGTGTAGTTTTAAATTTCAAAACAAAAATGCAAAACTATTATGTAAAATGATAACAGTTAATCTAAATATTTAACTGACAGCAGTCACGCATTCTTAGAAACCTGAATGCCTGGTGGAGAGGGGAAAATTCCTATCCATATCCTGTAATCGGTTTTGAAACTAGTAAATTTTGCGCATTGTATATGGGGCATTTTGAAGTTTGGGGAAAATTAAAATTTATCTTAACCTCAACACATATATATGTATGTATGTATGTATGTACATATGTTTAATTAAGATCCCGTTTTTTATTAAATTCATATAAGTAGCTTGAGTTTCTAGAAAAAGGTGTTGACCCCGGATTGGCTTTTTGTCTAAAAATGAGAGTGTATCTTATACTATTGCAGTGGATAACAATATCGAACAAAAAATATGTCTAAAATTTTGTATTTCTCACAAAAATTTCGTTTTGCGGAATCGTTGCGAATGTTGGAAAGGACTTACGGTGATTCAGTTTTTACGGAGATTCAGTTTTATTAAAACCACAAGCTTACAAGCGGTATAAAGCCTTCAAAGGAGGTCAAGAGATCGTTAAAGGCATGCCTCGTTCTGCGTGACCTTCGACCACCGTATTCACCAGATCTGGCTCCGTGTGATTGTTTCTTGTTCCCCAAACTGAAATTGCCGCTCTGTGGAACCCATTTTCAGTCAATCGAAGAAATAAAACAAAATTCGCTTAAGGAGCTGAAGACGATCACAAAATGTGCTTATGGAGAGTGTTTCGAGGACTGGAAAAATCGTTGGCATAAGTGTATTACATCTATTGGGAATTACTTTGAAGACGATAAAATATATGTATGTATATCGATGAATAATTAAATATTCTGCGTTTTATTTCCAATTTCCGATTACCCAGTAGGGCTTTTTTGAGGATATAACTTCTTAAATTATCTTCCTTTATTATCACTGCTCCTTTTACTTCGAACATTTCTCCTCTTACAGGCACCAACTTCTCTGCTACAATATTCCAAAACGTTTCAAGATTCCATCAACTTGTTGTCTTTATAAATATAAACCAAGCGTTCAAGTGGCACAAATACATACTAAAATAAATACGCATGTAAATATGTATGTGTGTACATATGCTCCAAAAAGCAACAACAATACTAGTCCATACTAAATTGAGACGAAAGTGTAGAGAAAGCATAAGCCAAGGCGCCAACAAAAATAATTATAAAAGAAGAACCTTTTGAAAATAACGGATGTAATATGATACTTTTGAATGCCTTTGTGCATTTCTTTCGCTTCGTTTTTGTTTATTTTTGTTTGCAACCATACATTTTTACGGCACTCTCCCTCAAAAGCGCTCTGCTTATTAAATAGAAATAGAAAAAGTGAGCGAGCGATCAATGTTCCCTGCACCTCCCCAAATTTATACGGCCCCTACTTATTTATTTAGCTAACAGCAATGGTGTTTAATGCGATTTGAAATGCAGCGAATAGAGGAGTATGATAAAAAGGGGAAAACGCAAAAATTCATAAAAAATCAGCATTGGAGACACGTGATTCGTGGTGTGGATTGCCATAAGGCGTTGAAAAGTGGGTGGAGTAGTGGAACGAAGCTAGAAAGTGTTTCAATAGCGCCTGCAATAAATGAAACAAATCGTAAAAAAGCCGGTAAATAGGAAGTGTAAGTTGAAAGGTAGGGATCTAATGACATTAGCAGAAGCGGAGAACAACAAAGTACAAATATGATTGGCGAGCTTGCTAAACAACGAAAGCAAAATTAGTTCATAAAAATAGCAATGGCGCCTTATACATACCATACATGTAGTAGTGACAATGAAATTTGAAAGGTAAAGGTAAAGCCACGAAATGATTGGAAAAAGCGGTAAATTAAGAAAATTATAAAATAGTAATAAATAAAAGAAATCAGAAATAATTGAAATGGATAAATAAATAACAATACAGATTCAAATAAATAAAGTTAGAGTAAGACAATTCAAAATAAAATAAAAGAAAATGAAAGAAAGCGGAAAAAATTTAGTGTATATTCTTAAGCCTAAAACATTGAACGCATTATTAATTTTATTTTTATTGTGACAAAAAAGCACCCGGAAATTTTAATTAAATTTCCCGGGTAAATGATATTTCAAAAATATGTATTTTGCTTGGTTGGTAGGTATCCTTAATTACTATGCCAAATAAGGGCGCGATCTGTCAACCAGTTTATTTGCAGCAGTCGCTTAAGTGGGTACACCTCAGTAGTCGTTGCGATTTTTACAATGGATAAAAATATTGAAGGAAGAATTTGTCTCAAACTTTGTATTCCTGATCAAATTTCGTGTGCGGAATCGTTGTGAATGTTGGGAAAAGCTTACGGTGATAAGGTTTTGTTAAAATCACAAGGCTACGAACTTCGACCTCTTCAACTGGAGAAAATATTAAAAAAAACGAAGAAAGAGAGCAAGTCCGTTCGAATAATTTTGGTGGATATTTTGAATATGAAACGCGTTCTAGCTTGACTCGTCCCGATAAAGCATTGTTTTTAACACTTGGTATAGGCCCAACTAAGTGTACCAAATAGCTGAATCAAAAGAGAAATGACAACCCAAAGAGCTCGAGAACTAGAAAATACTGGAAGAAAACGAACACACGGCGGGATCAGAAACCAACATTGGAGCGGGATAAGTAAATGAACCTTGTCACTAAATGCATACGGACTATTATTAAGGTATGAGCATTGTTCAAAACATCCTTCCGGCGAAAAACTTGTTGGTGGTACCAGGCAGATCGGACGTTGAGCAATACCAAAAGCTCTGTCAGGATCGGGAAGGACCTCTCCGAGCCGTTCGATATCAAACGAGGTTTCAGACAAAGCGACTCCCTATCGTGTGACTTCTTCAATCTGCTGTTGGAGAAAATAATTTGAGCTGCAGAACTTAATCGACCCCGTCCTGCTATATGGTGCAGAGGCATGGACGATGACAACATCTGAGGAGTCGACGTTACGAGTTTTCGAGGCCCAATTGTGAGAAAGGTTCTGCGGAAGATTTATGGTCCTTTGCGCATCAGCAACGGCGAATACATATCGCACTCGATGGAACGATGAGCTGTATGAGATATACAACAACAATGACATAATTCAGCGAATTAAGAGACAGCGGCTACGCTGGCTAGATTATGTCGTCCGTAAGGATGAAAACACTCCAGCTCAGAAAGTATTCGACGCAATACCCGCCGGGGGAAGTAGAGGAGGAGGAAGACCTCTACACCGTTGAAAAGACTAGGTGGAGAAGGATTTGGCTTCGCATGAAATTACCAATTGGCGCCACGTAGCGAAAAGAAAAAACGACTGGCGCGCTGTTGTTAACTCGGCTATAATCACGTAAGTGGTGTCTACGCCAGTAAAAAAATACAGTGGTGGCCTTATAATTAGAAACGATACGCTAGAAAAAATCAAATCACTGTATAATATTTTAAAAAGCGCACTGTAAATTATAAGTCCCGTTATTCGTAGTGTAGACTATGAACGTTATTGTTAAATAAACACGTGACTATTTGCTGACTGGTTATTGAAAAAATTAAAATTATTTCTCCGGTTTGTGTTTCTTGGCTGGCCACGTAATTTGAAACGCGCAGTTCTTTCTTTTGATTCTCGGATTTTTTAGAACTTAGCGATAAAGTGAGTATACTTTAGTTAAACAACGTTCAATTAAAAACGTTTTAATTATTAGAATATGCAAAAAAATGTCATGTACTCCCAAAATGAGAGAGTTAATTGTAAGGTGCTATCAAAAGGATGTCAATGTCAGCTGACAGCACAAAGGTTTGCATGCTCCAAAAAAATGGTATTTAGAGCTATTCATTTCTATAAAAAAACAAAGAAATTTGAAACCTCTATCAGAAAGACCAGACCTCGAAAAATCACTCCAGCAGAAGACCGGATAATTTATAGGACAAGCAAATGCAACCCTTTCATGACTTCGCGTGATATAAAGGCTGAAGTTGGTCAAGAAGTTAATGTAGAAATCTCAGCTCGGACGATAAAAAGGCGTTTACAGGAGTCGGGACTTCGTGGGTGCACTGCTAAAAAAAACCGCTCGTATCAAAAAAAAAAAAATATTAAGAAGCGGTTGCGATTTGCAAAAGAAATGCTGAAGAAAAATCCCCAATACTGGAATAGAGTTCTCTGGAGTAACGAATCTAAGTTCAATTTATTGCAGTCCGACGGAAATTCTTATGTACATAAGACGTGTTCCTAACATGGCGCTGAACTCCAGGTACACTGTGAAAACAGTAAAACACGGTGGTAGATCTGTTATGGTTTGGGGAGCCTTTTCCTCCCGTGGTGTTGGCCCAATTGTGCTTGTTCAAGGGATAATGGACCAACATCAATATAAAAACATTCTGGAGAATGTAATGGAACCACATTCCTTTGAATATGCCAGTCCATTACATTTTCCAGCACAATAATGGCACAAAACACACTTCAAGGTTAGTGAAAAGCAGGCTTTCGGATAAAAATATTGATGTTTGGGATTCGCCTCCGCAAAGTCCTGATCTCAACCCAATTAAAAACTCTTGGGCAATTGTTAAATGAGATCTTAAGGACAAAAAACCGCGAAATAATGACGAGTTGTTTCAAATGGTTCAACAAAGTTGGAACAGCATATCAGTGCAAACATGCCAACCATGTTGTTAAAAATAAGGGGTATCCAACAAAATTCTAAAAAATTTAATCAATTTTTTCTATTTTATATAAATAATTTTAAGTTGTTACTGTCGTTTCTAATTATATGACCAAACTGAATTTGGCGTTTCTTTCTTCATTTTCTTAAAAATAGAATTAATGTTGTTGATTTTTGTAACTCAAATAAAATGTGTTACTTTGTTGATTCCAATTTATAGTTTTAATGTGGCAATCTAAATTTCTAAAATAAATTAAGAAAACTATATGCAGCAAAGTCGTTTCTAATTATAAAACCACCACTAGATATATATATATGTACATATATGTATATAAACAATACAATAAATAATAATATACAATAATAAATTAAAACAAGAAAAAACGTTAACTTCGGTTGCACCGAAGCTAATATACCCTTCACAGGTGCATTTCTTTTAGTAACTATGTGTTCAGTTTGTATGGAAGCTATACGTTATAGTAATCCGATCTGAACAATTTTTTCGGAGATTACATTGTTGCCTTAGAAAATAATCTGTATCAAATTTGGTGAGGATACATTATCAAATGTGAAAGTTTTCCATACAAGAACTTGATTCCGATCGTTCAGTTTATATGGCAGCTATATGCTATAGTTAACCGATCTGAACAACGGCTTTTTTGCAATAACTTGCTACAGGTAGCATGAAAATTCCCCATCGACAGCTCGACGTTGTATGGATCTCTGTAATATATTTAACCGTAATTGTCTTACAATAGATATTGCCGATATAAAAGGGTAATTTTTTATTGCCCGAATGACTCCCTTATCCTCTCGTTCGGTTGCTCTCCACGGCCGTCTACCTCTATGCGCTGTAACCAAAGAGCTTGATTTGCTAAATCAGCTAAATGTTCGGGAAACATTAGGATGATTTATTCCAAACTTTTTTGTAATAGTCATAACCGATTCTCTTTTCTTAAAATCCTTAACAAATTTTTTTCTAAAATGAACAGAATACTTATTTCGAGCCATTGAAATATCTTTCTCTTTAACATACAACCAACCGTACTGAATGACGAACTGCAACTGAATATGCATTAATATTTTTCTAATTAGGTAATAACTACACATATCCAACATTTTTGATCATTAAAAACCGTTTGACAAACAATTAATGTAAATTTTAGTTATGTGCTTTTGTTTTGTCGCACCAGATTTTTGGAGTTCTTCATATATTTAATTTTATATAATATTTTAGTAAGTTAATTTGTTTAATTTTTACTAATTTTAAAAGAAGAATACATGAACTAATAATACAAATCAATAAAACATCACGTAATGGCTGCTTTATGATTTTATTCGGTTAAATACCGACAAGGCAGATTCCGTGCTTTAGTTTTGTCGCACACTGTATATGCTATAGTAATCTGATCTGAACAATTTCTTCGGAGATTACATTGTTGTCTTAGAAAATAATCTGTACCAAATTTGGTGAAGATACATTGTCAAATGTGAAAGTTTTCCATACAAGAACTTGATTCCCATCGTTCAGTTTATATGGCAGCTACATATATGTTATAGTGGTCCGATATCGGCCGTTCCGACAAATGAGCAGCTTCTTGAAGAGAAAATGACGTTTGCAAAATTTCAAAACGATATCTTAAAAACTGAGGGACTAGTTCGTATATATACAGACGGACGGACGGACGGACGGACAGACAGACAGACGAACATGGTTAAATCGACTCAGCTCAACATACTGATCATTTATATATATGCTTTATAGGGTCTCCGAAGCATTTTTCTGGGAGTTACAAACATCGTGACAAACTTAATATACCCTGTTCAGGGTATAAAAATATTCATCAAGGTATTTTTCTTTCCTACTTTAAATACACCTACTAGGTATATTTACTTGTATATACATATGTATGTGTGTACATATGTTCATACATGTACATACCGACATACATATTTTATGTATATACATACATATGTACATACTTATATTTTCTCCTCTCTTAATATTTGCACTGTCTTCCTTTAAATTTTTTTCCGCGCGTTTTTCATTTTTTTTCTTTTGCATTTGGTAATTTGATCCTGTGGACACACTCGCTGCACCATTTGCTTATACCCATTATAATATAATGATGGCGACCAGATCGGTGGCAACAGCAACAACGTGTGGTCTGGAGTGCGGTTTGCGATGTGTAGTGGGTTTTTGGAGGTGGCATGCGTACTGGTTGTTTATGTGTATATGTATGTACATATGTATATACAAAGATAAATATTCACAAGCGTGAACGAATTGTAAGGCATGCATATCAACTTGTGCAAAGTCAAGTAATAATTAAAATTATCCTAATTAAAAAATATTTTATATAATGAATATGTGATGTTGTTATTATTGCGAATGGTTAGTCTTTCAACTTGATATCGAAAAAATAAACAATTTTATTATTAATATATTCAATTAATTGTAATAACATTTTATGGTATATTATTGCAAATTTTAAAACATGTCGTTCATCATTTTAAGTAAACCGCAACTCATAATCATAAATCACATACGCTTGCAAACTCATAGCCTTCAAATTCTGTAAGTTCAAAAAGACAATAGTACAACAAATATGTACATGCGTACCTATTTGTGGTAAATTGTAAAAAATAAAAAAAAAATTAAAAAATTGATACCCACAATGCGCATGTCTTTTGAGGTTACAGAAGCACTGATCATTGCTCTCAGGTTACAGTTTAAACCCAAATGATGCAAATAAAAACATTCAAATAATAGAATTAAAAATATTTAAAATTAAACATTAAAGTAATGTAATGTGAAAACTGAACGTGAATTAATATTTTTCAAACATCACATAACAAATGAGGAAAAGATGGAGTCGGGTAGTGAAGGGAGGTCGAAACTGACGTCTAGATCTATCCCTGGGAGCGCAGGATTTCCAGTAACGAAACCGTCACCTGCCAATACTACTAAAGGGGACGGTTTAACCACTATCCGGGGTACATATGTATATATAGGTCAGTCCCACTAGGTATAGAGAAGACGGGGCAAAAAATCGACTGACTTCAGACAAATTTAAGCGAATTTTACATGGCGGTATCGCCATTACCTGAACATGACGTTCCTAAAAGTCAGTTAAACACAAATGTCACTTGATGGAGAAGTCTATCTCAATAAAAGGTCGTGCACCAAAGCCGTGCAAACGTTTAACGAAATTGCCAAGAACTTGGTGGAAAAAGATAGCTGCGGCCGTTTCCGCGGTGACATCACGGACTTCACGATGTTCCGATCCGATAAGAAGACAGTGATATTAGCTTTGAGTTCGCTGACAGTGTGCTCAAAACTATTGAAAAGATGTGTAGACACCTTATCTCTATCATCGAGTTATTTTATGATGAGATTGGCTGCGAAGATATGCAGCAAACTGTAAGACTAATGAGCTTGCTGCGACAGGCACTTCAGTCTAAATAACAGCGGACTAGGAGCGGGTCGGAGCTCCTTTGGCTTCCTGTGGCTCACTACTGAACCGTAGGGCTTCAGACCAAATCAGTAAGCGCTGGTCGACAAGGTCCTTCTGGAACAGGATAAAGCGCAGCAGATCTAGAGTATTTTTCGATCTCAGCAAGGTCCATCTCTCAGTGGTTGCAAGAATTCTAACTGAACACTGTCCCAACGAGATTCATTCAGTTAGATTGAATATCCTATCGGATGCCAGGTGCAACAGCTATTTGGAAGAAGGTGAGCGAGAATAATCTCAACATTTCTTCCTCGAATGTTCCGCTTTTGCCAGATCAAGATAAAACACCTCGAATGTCATACTTTTAGACATTTAAGGGAAATAGCGGATAATAGGTTCAGAGCGTTTTTGCCGATAACAGATATCCAATTATAGGAGATTTTTCTTTTGGCATACATAATCCCCTCCGCAAGGTTGACGGATCAGCCATTTTAACTTAACCTAACCTATATTCGTCTAATCGTCTAATCGGTTATACCAAAATATCTATAAATCCTAGTTAAATTTAATTAATACATGCATATGTATGTACTTATATACATACAAAAAAAGTTCACCCAATCAACTTGAAAACGCCTTATTATGCATTTAACAAACTCTTAATGGTAAGCCAGATCTCCTTAACTAAATAACGAGGACGTACTTCGCAAAGTGTCGAGAGAAATTAACGAAACCGACTGACGGAGCCATTAACGCATCAAAATTAGCCCGCAATATAGTCTACACAAACGGCAGACTGCAATACACAGAAACAGTTTTGCTAGTGCCAGCCAGCAGCCAGTGAAATATTGAATCTACGTCATAGGCGCGCACACCTCAGCGGTGAGTCAGCCAGCAGGCGATGGCATGGCATGTCCAGCAGATAAGGGTGCGAGCAAACAAACAAGTAAATGCATAGTAAACAACAGAGTTCCCTGCGACGCCGATGATTCGCCATTGTGAGCCACCGTCAACGCCGTCGGTCGTGGTCTTCATTGTCAACTAAAAGCGCGCTAAAGCAACAACAAATCAGTAGCCAGTGTTGAGCTATTTGAAGCGTCTCATGTCGGCTCTTGCTGCTGCGCACTACTTCTCTTGCCAAGCCTTAACAACACTGTGCTGAGGTGGTGGTGTAAGCTCCCTTGTGTTCCCCTCATTTCTGTAGTGACATTTATGTAGTTCGCTGCCGTCTTTATTTGCTTGTTGTTGTTGGTACTTTTGCATACTTTCCTGTCTTCCCCACATTAGCGCCTCTGTGCGCTTCGGTAACGCTCGACTGCGCGGCGTTTTGGTTCGTTTCATTTGTATGCATTCATTCGCTCGTTTGCAGCTTTCGGTTTTATGGTGGTTGTTGCGGCGTTGTTAAGCGTATGTTGATGCTGTTGGTTGTTGTTGTAGTTTTCTTTATTTTCTACTTGCTGTCAGTCGTCGCTGGCTATGCTGCCCTTATTGTTGCTGTTGTTGTTGCTGACGGCTGCCGGCGGGGCTAAATTCAACAACGTATCAAATTTCAATAAAATGTGCGTGTGTTTGTCATGTTTTTTTTTGCTTCAACTTCCATTTTTCATTAAAATTTCCCCTCTGTGCTCTGCCTTTTTCAGCTTGTGCTTTTTGCGTTTGCTTTCGGTGTTGTTCCTGTTGCTTATGTAAACATATACATACATACAATATTATATTTTCCTACTTTTTGCAATTCTTTTTATTTTTGTATTTAACAATTTTGTGTTTATTAAATTTCTCTTTGTTTGCGCTTTGTTCGGCTCTTCGTCTGCCCTCCAATCCCACCTTTGGTGTATGGGAGTCATTTGGCTGCCCTGTCGTCGTGCAGTTATTTGCCTCGTGTTTATGTTTGGAAATTTCGTCAGCTGTTTTTCTTTGGCACGACTTGTGCCAATTTCTAGCTGCTAATTTACTCGTTAGTCATCTTTAGTTTCGCGACTTTAAGTCGAAAATGAATGGACGAGGAAGCGTGCGAACGCATCAATGAATGTTCTTTTTCGTAACTCATGTCTGTTGAAACAGATACTATGTATACATATGTATATGGTACATACATAGTATGTACATATGTACATACGTACATACATATGTATATAAATATGGATGCAGTTTAATACAGTTGTACACTAACATTCATATAATTTAATACAGAAGAATTTATAATAGAAAGAGAGAGTGGACCTGAATCAGGAAGGTAACATTTTTTCTCCATCCTCACCCATTATGCTCTCATGTGAGCCCCTACTAAGCACCAAACCTGTAGATTTCATATAATTTTGAAGTTTTTCGCCACTATCTCTCCAATCCCTTTAAAATAGGAACTGTGAACGCTGTCCCGTTTAATGGGTTAGGGGTAGTCAGAATTTTCAAAAAATTATTTTTTTTTTGCATTTTCGTCAAGTGTAATAATAAAAATATTCTTCTCTGACAATTTCACGTTGATCCGATAATTAGTTTTTGAGTTATTCGACAAATAACAATGAGAGCTCGGGCACTTCAAGGCGGTAGTGTGAAACTTTAAACGCGTTTTTCTCAAAACTATGTTTTTTGAACTGGTGACAACTGTAACTCGAAAACCGCTCAGTAGATTTTAATGAAATTTATACAGCTTTTAGAATACATAATAAACTCGGGCCTGATCGAAGGATTTTTGTTTTTTCAAAAATTTCAAATTTTTAAAGATCAATTGTTGATTTTTTCGGAAAAATTTAGACAAAAATTTCCTGAGCCCGCCATTTTGTTAATTAAAAAAAAAAAAATCCTTCGATCAGGCCCATGATTATCTATTTATAAAACTAATTTTTTTTGTCCGATTGATTTTAGATGAATCTCCAAGGACTTATGGTTGTCATCGCAAGTACCTTTTCTGGAACTGGGTCAACACAAACAACTATAACTTTGGAAATTTTTTTTTTTTTGATATTTTCGTGACTTCAAGTCAACACATTCTATAATAATGCCATATTACTACTTTTGTAAAATAACACGATTTAATGCAAAAAAGAATACTGAAAAATCTCATTTTTTCGTGCCTCTGACTACCCCTAACCCCTTAAATTCCGGAAATTCGCAGGCACTATTTCAGTTCCACGTTGCTTAGCTTCTGAAGGTTATATTGTAGTATTAAGTACCCATTGATGACCACTACGATGTAAGTTAATACTTTCTTTTCTTAGTCGTGGAAGCCTTTTGGTCTATCTACTATCAACACTATCTCAAAGTAATTTTGTGGTTCGCCCTATGTTCGTGGTGTTCCAAGCTCTGAGTTGTTCCACTAACACTACTGAGCTTAAGACCACACCAGAATACGATAACTCTTCCGATTTTCCAGTTCCTTATAACATACAGGTTTATTATACTGTTAAACTCAGAGAGCTTCTCATAAAACCCGCAATACTAATACTTCAAAGATACCAAAATCTGTTGTAACCCGTTACGTCATAACTTTTATTCGCATTGGAGATACTTTAGTAATAAGTTTGGAATTTTTCAGAAACATGTTCGGTCCTGGTATCCTTGATAATGTGATGTTTTTGATATCTGAACAACTTCCATCCTTATTTTCGGTAAAAGTTGGTACATGCATACAAACATATGTACGTATTTTGAAAGCTTGAGGAGTCTTCAAATTGATCAAAAATAGGTGGACTTTTATGTAGATACTACTACTCACGAAAATATAATTCATGACAAAAGCGTGGTTTCGACGACCACTGACTGACTCAAATTTTAAAATAATTTGATAAAACTTGGTACACTTATTCCTTGGGAAAAAAAAGGCGGAAGGCTACGCCCACAAAACGCTATCCAAAGAAAACCTACAAAATAACTGTTCAAGCCCTTTGGTACCGAATATTTGGACCCACTATAATTAATTTTTTTACCCTTAATATCAATCAATGTATGAGATATATGTACTTATACTTGAAATTCAGGGATAATCCTTCCTTGATAATAGTATATCCGTGTGTCAAAAATGGTTTTAATCGTGTCAATACTTCCCTTAGCTCCCATATTCCTAACACAGCACTTCCAGGAACTTTTTTTCGCATATACATACATATGTATATATCGGCCAAAATGTGAGTTATCTCAATGAAAATGAGAGAGCGTGCTTTCCTGATAACAATGTGCCTAAAATGGATAAAATTGGGCCTTCCATAAGACGAAGTCTCCCTAACTCGAAGTTGTTTTGTGAATTATGTTGATTTGAGTTAGGGAAGTTTCACCGTATATATGTATGTATGTATAATTGCTTGGAGTCCTATCATCTGGTTGGCGGTATGCATCTTAAGGTATTTCCCTGGCTTCTGCAAGTTGCAAGAGTCCTTCTTACTTCCTTACTTCCTTATTTTGTTTTTTTTTTTGTTTATATCTTTTCATCATGGAAAATGTATGACATACCAAATTTTCACCTTTATACGATCTATCCCCGATTTTTAATCGCAATTTTTATATTATTTTGTTCTATCCACAGATTCTCAAAATGGATCTGATCTCTCAATTATAATTACCTACCACACACCACCTACATATAAGATTAGTTAGTTTTAAAATATTTATGTATACATATACATATGTACATATGTACATACATATATCAAAGAATGCAAAACATTTATGGGTCTTCTCGCTTGACAAGCCTATCCACATGTCCGCCACCCAATTGACGTATTCACACTTGATGAAACATACCACTAAGGTAGAACTCGTTTACGACCTTCATTCAACAATTAGCCAAAGCATTGATGTCCACTTGTTTTAGCTTATTTTTATAACCGCCATATATGTATATATGTACATACATACATATGTATACATACATGAACATAAAGATGATGAACATATACATATGTATGTTTGAATGGTATTCAATGTAACAACTTCTTGAATTGGCGTAAAAATATGTCAATGTTAATACTTTTCTCTACAAAACTTATGTGTGTGTGTGCGCATGAAATGTTATGAAAAGAAAGAGAAACATACTCAGCCATTTTTGAGTAGAGTGAAACGGCAATAAAAAGTAAAGGTGATTTTAAATGGCTTCACGCCTTTCCAATAGCAAACAGTAACGCAAGCGAAGCACTTGAAAGCGCCTATTCATTAACTGTGTGTGGGGCTAATGTATGCAAGTGTGTATGTAAGTTTGTACCGTAAATACTTATGCGAAGTCCGAGAACCACAGAAGCAAGTTGAAGTTCATTGTGAGAATTAAATTAGATAAGAAGCTTAAATGTGGCAGGAAAGAAGAGTAAAGGAAGCTTGCTCGTGAACATACATACATACACACTTATACTACCATGAGCAAAAAGTGGTAAGACTTTGTTCATACATATATGTACATATGTACAGTTTCGGACAATAAAATAGAATCAAAGCTTTTGCCTTGAAACAATGGTATAATTTTTTTGAAAATTTTCATTTATGAAGTAACTTTTCTGCACAATGACAAAGGCAATAAATAATATGTACTTTTAAAAAAGAGGAAAAGATAGCATTGTCAAGTTTTACAGTTAACTGTAATTTAAAAAGTGTAAATAACGTGCCTCGTGCTTAGTGACAAAATAATAGAGTCAATAGCGAAATGGATTCATAAACGAAAAATATTGAATTTAAAAAGCGTAATAAGTAGTTATATTACTTAATTAGATCTGCAGAATGAATATTTGTGTCAATTATGAATTTATTAAAAAAAATGGGTCGAGCAAAACATTGTTTAGAGGAGGAAAGATTGTGCGTCCAAAATTTGCAAGGAATGGGTCACGCGTAAGGGAAAATTGCAAATCGAATATGTCTCAAAAATTTGTGTTTGATGCCTTAAAATTTCCGAAAAATTATTGAAAAACAGGTCGATCCCAAAAAAATTGCTGCGGAAGTCGATCGAAATATTGCAATATTGTCGATGCGCGATCCGTTTAAGGCCTCTTCAGCGAATTAATAAGTATTATGTGCAAAAATTTCTTCAAGAACAGTAAGAAGATAAATTGTGGAGAAAAATTGCTTTTGGTGACAATGCTGAGAAATCGGCATTGATGCAATCGTATTCAGTTGGTAAACGACATTTTATGGTCTGAATGTAAAATTAATCTAATAGAAAATGATAGTTGGGTGGCAGTCCGCAACCAAAAAAACAAAGAAATGTGCGTCCGCTATACGACTGGGTCCTTCAAACCTCGTGTCGACAATATAATGGTTTAGCATTGTTTCTCATATTGTGTTTCGGGACCTATTTTTTAGATGCAAGAAAACATAGACTGCCATATATACGTTAAAGTTTTAGATGAGGTCATACTCCCAAATGCTGAGTGGAATTCGCCTTGCATTTTGGCAATTTCAGCAATAGGGCGATCCGAAACATATTTCGGGTCTTGCAAGAAATGGTTTTCAGATAATGGTGTTAGGGTTATGGCTTGGACAGAGCAATTAGCAGATCTGAATCCAATCAAAAACTTACAGGAAAATTGTTAAGGAAAATATTGCACCCGTTAAACCGAAAATTAATACAGAATTCTGAGAGAAGGTGCAAAGTTTTGGTATTCTGTTCCACAGAACACTTTCGGTAGCCTAATTAGTAGTAATATTTAGTAATATTTATGAATTGTTTTTTCCAATATTTTTACTGCCATCAATAGCACTTGATATGAAGTAAATAATAAAAATATAACTTAGTTGAATTTAAACCAAATTCATATTTCTTTTAGACCGGAAAATTAGTACCGTGGATGATTCTATTTTATTATCTGTAACTGTATGTATGTACATATGTATATATTCATATCAAAGTACAAAACATAAAACAATTTTTATTTTGTTGTATAACAAAAAAAAATCAAAAATAAAGTTAAAAAAGTTACTATTGATGTACTATTTTATGAATTTTGAAAACCTTATTTTCACAAAAAATTAAAAACTAAATATTAAAAAAAGATATATACCCTCTTTATGTACCTGATCCGCATTCTTTACCTTAAGATCCAATCCAAGATTGTAAAAAAAGATTATCCACACTTTGTGCATAAGCATAAAAATGTACACATGTATACATATGCATACATATGTATGTACATATGTACACATGTACATCATGTATATATCACATCATGTAACTACAAACATGCGTTCACACAAACACACACAATAAAAGTTTTAATAAATCGTTTTTCGACCACAAAAAGACATGTTACCATTAAAAAACAGTAAAAAAGTAAAAAAAATAAGAAATAAGATAACATGGAATACAGATTTTTTTATCAGCCAGCAAAAATCTCCAAATGAGTGTCACAGCAGCTATAATTTTTATTATCTTTGTGCATACAACCTTGCGCGAGGCTCGTTGGCTGACGGTTTGGGCTATTAAAAATTTACGAAAACGATAAAGAGCATTAAAAAACACGACAACAAATCAGTGTTGGGTGAATTGGAAAACAGTAAAAAAGACACAACAAACAAATCGAAAAAGGTGTCGATCATAAATTTTCATATAATTTAGTGGATTTTTTATGAGCCAACATACATACATATGTTTGTATATAGCATATGTACATATGTATGTATGTGTATGTGTATGCATTTAAGTCAAGCAAGCGGTCTTCGCAAACATTTGTTGCCGCTGATTTCGTTATGAGACTACTATTTAAAGAAACAGGAGTTCAAAGTGTGAAGAAGTGGCTTAAGATGAAGTATGCCTCGAGAGATAAAAGCTGTTGCTGCTGTCTCTTTCATTTAGCAAAATCTTGAATCCCTAATGTGACCCAAACCGTAGATGGAGAAGTTCTCTCTATTCAAAATATTTTTGTTATTATCTGTAGGCAAGAAAGCCCCCCAAAAAAAGTTTGCTTTAAATACTTGCATAACACACAATTTCAAGTGTCAGAACTCTATTCAAACAGAAATTAGCCAAATAGTCCTTCAGTCTTTTGAGATATCGCTTTGAAATTTTTCACACGTCTTTTTCTTCTCAAGAAGCTGCTTGATACCGCTGATATCGGACCACTATAGCAGCTATGCAAACTAAATGTTCAAAATCGAGTTCTTGTCTTGTTTTCATTTGACGATATATCTTCACCAAATTTGGCATGAAATATCTGAACAAATTGTTCAGAATGCATAAGTATTGCATATAACGGGTGATCCGTGAGTAAGGTGAGTTACTTCTTTTTTGACTATTTTTGACAGAACGCCTGAACGTCGTTTACAAATCGTTCAACTTTATTACGAATATTCACGTTCTGTAAAGAGCGTGTTTCGTGAACTCGTCATCACTCATCTTGAGACCCAGCATTCCTTATTGTATAATATTCGGCCAAATAGACCACATCCAGCACGCAGTAAAAAATATAATGGAGATTCGATTCGGCGTCATTCGCAGTAACTCGGACTGACATATCGAACGACTTGGCGCATTTTTCGTCGAGATCTTAAATTAAAAACGTACAAAATGCAGCTTGTGCAAGAAGTGAACCCGCTCGACCTTCCCAAGCGATATCACTTCCCTCTATGGGGAATATAAGATCCAATGTTTTCGTGCCAAATTTTGTTCAGCGATGAAGCCTCTGATCGCCATTCACTTGGGAGTGGCCAGAAACGATTCTTTTACATATGACTCAAGCAGCTCACGACTTCCGGTCTTTAACCAAGTATCCTCTGGGTAGCCTAAGAACATCCGTTTGAAGGCGAGCTAAAGTGAGAAGGTGAAACATCCCCTCCGGAGGATTGTGCGCTGGGTCTGGAACCCGCCACGTAAAAAAAACACCCCAATGAAAGGAAGCAACAAGCCTCGGATGAGAGACCCCCCTTTTGATGACGACCATGGCAAACGAAATAAGGGCTACGAATTATGGTCCTTTGCGCGTTGGCCACGGCGAATACCGTATTCGATGGAACGATGAGCTGTACGAGATATACAACAACATTGACATAGTTCAGCGAATTTAAAGACGGCGGCTACGCTGGCTAGGTCATGTTGTCCGGATGGACGAAAACACTCCAGCTCTGAACGTATTCGCCGCAGTACCCGCCGGGGGAAGCGGAGGAAGAGGAAGACCTCCACTCCGTGGGAAGGACCAAGTGGAGAGGACCTGGCTTCGTTTGGAATATCCAATTGGCGCCACGTAGCGAAAAGAAGAAACGACTGGCGCGCTGTTGTTAACTCGGCTATAATCGCGAAAGCGGTGTCTACGCCAATAAAGAAGAAGAAGAAGAAGATGAGGCCCATTGCTCATTGGTTATGCAAGCAAAATTTTCCGTATTTGGGATGAAGAGCAACCTGAAGAGCTGCAATTTCAACCAGGAAAAATAAGAGTTTATGTGGTTTGTGGGCTGTTGGAATCATCGGTTCATATTTCTACATAATTGATGGCGGTGAGAACGTAACCATGAATGGAGACCGTTATCGCGCCATGAAAACCGACTATTTGATGCCAGAAATAGAAGCTAGTGATCTCGGCAACATTTGGTTTCACACATCCCGCTTCGATTCAAGCCTTGGACCAAACAAATCGACTGATCAAAACCGAGTTGTTATATGAAAACTTTGTTGTTTATGAATGATATTCTAGCGTCGGATCTACCGAAAGTAACGTGTTTATAGTTTAATAATCAAATATTTAAAACTTTTTATGTTATTTTTATCTACAAATTACTTCATTTTAAAAGAAAAAGTCCGTAACCGCGTATAAATTTACATATTTCGTCGTCTTTTAATAAAGTTAGTTTTGACTCTTCTTACTTACAAGATAACTCAACTTCCCTACCATTATTTCCAGAAAAACTGCCAATAAATTTTATTAACTCTTGTTTCATTTTTATGCAATAAATTTTGAAGCATCTGTGCAATGAAACACCAATTGATAAATTACACGAAGCGCGAGGTGAAAAAACAAAGGACCCAAAAGCACTGTAAACATTTGTCAAAACAACTTTACATATGTATAGTCATCGGGGAACCAAAAAAAAAATATTTTGAAACAAAAAACGATTTTTTTTTTGAAGAAAACGCGTCTGTCAGAAATTGTTGTTACGTATACATATGTATGTATGTACATACATATATATGTAAAATTATTACATAATTAAAATTTACGCAACTGTAGTCAAGTAAAATAAAATTAGCTTATTGTCATAAAAACGTTTTTAATAAATGAATGACCGACATACGTATCTTAATTGAGAACCTTTAACATTCTAAGCAATAATTGTATACATACATACATACATATGTATGTTCGTACACCATTATGTACATATTAATGATCACTTGTGATCGCATCAGCGCCAATTGTCAACGATTGTCATTTTATGTCATCGTTAGACGCTTTTATTGTGACACATTTGAAATAAAACGTGATTTTTTTCTGTACAACTGTAAACTGGTTCTTTTTCGACTTGCATACATTAAACAGAGATCGACTAGGCGATCGCGCAGTGCAGCAAACTACATTTATATACTTATATTCAAACATACAGACATACAAACATATATGTATATGTACATACATATGTACATTTGCATACACCAAAAGCACTTTACAATTCAGATATTTAAGTATGCGCTTTTTAAGCGTGGAGACATACAGTCTGGCCACGCACAGCTCATTTGTCATATTTCACAGCCAATTGACACTATCAAGCATCGTAGTCGCGGCCAAGCAGTCACATTACAGAACAACACGATCACGAAAAATTTATGTATGTGTATGTGTATTTCATACATACATACTTATGTTCCCGTTTTTTGTTGTTTTAATGTTGCCAACTACACTGGACCACCACCACTGACTTGTCGTGCCCGCTGCTGCTCCTTTTGCTGTCACACCACACACACCAGTTATTGAGTAGTCTCAACACCACAATTGTCGTTGGACCCATACCAGACCGACTGCACCGCCTCCCCCACTTGTTCGCTTTTACGCGTTATCAGCACTGATCTGTCTGTCTGAGCATCACACTACGCATTGTTATTTCATTGCTGTCGCACGCTAATCTCTAGGCTCGTATCTGACAAATTCCTGATGAGTTTCCCGGCGCATTGTTGGCTCGGTTTATTTAGTCTCTGCGACTGTGTGTAAGACGCAGACTGTATGCGGCTGCGCTGTTGGTGGCTTTCTCAACAGAATGCAATGTTTATGCTTTCTAGCTTGTACGAGTGGTGCTGATTGAGCTTTTAAAAGTGTGTGTCACAGTGGTGTTGCTTTAGACAATTACAAGATTAAACTTTTCTTAAGGGGTTATATGGGTATGCAATTCTACAACTCCTCTAGAATATTGTCCCAAATTTCAAGTTGATCCGAGTAATAGTTTCGGAGGAACAGCCTTGAAAACTTTTGCGCTCGAGGCTAGATAGGCTAAGTGAGCCGTCTTTAAACGTGTATTTCTCGAAACTGTGTTTTTAAAGTCGGTTGGCAAGATTTCTCGTGAACTCTCAACCGATCTTCGAAATCGAAATTTTACACAGGTCTTTGAGATACAATTCTTAAAAACTTCGACAGATGTATTTTTTTATTTAATTTAAAAATGTCGCAACGCGGGCGTATCTTTTCTGCGAGGGGTCAACGGAAATGGCGTCGCTATGGCTGAGTTTAAAGCATTTTTTTTTTCAAAAATTTCAGAATGTCTTCATTTCATTTTTTATATGAGAAAAAAATTGTTGAAAAAGGAGGCTTTTTACCCGAGGAAACTCATGTAAACACTTAAAAAAATTGTAAGTGCTCATATTAATTTGATTCTAGGAAGAGCTTATAAATCTAGTGTGCTATTAGTCGAAAAATTTGGGATTATAATTACACTGTGCATTGGACCATACCAATAATTCTCGAGAAATCACGTCGTAAGTAAAAAGGTAATTTCTTTGTTTTTCGAAGTCAGCCTCGGATATATTTGCATTTGAATGTCGAAATTGATTAAAAACATCGTTATTATCGTCAAAATATGGTAACCATCCACGCTTACCTCTCATTAAATGGTGTTTAATATTTTTCCCTTAAGGATATTTACGTTTCAAAGTCGGACCAGTATTTTTGAAACATAGCTTTTCTTCGAGTATCCGACTTTGATTTCTCATAAAATGTTATACACCATTAAAATAAGAGTAACTCCTATTGTTTTTTACTATACGTAGGTTGCTTTCTATATTTCGGGATTTGGTAACTGTAGTTTTGCAATCTGAAAACTCACAACTTTATCGTACAGTTTGACATTTTTGACCATTGTTTACCGATGGTATGATGAATGCAAACGAGGTCGTAGATCACTCCAAGATTAATTATGTGTAGGTCGTCCAAAATCAGTTCTTGCTCCGGAAACTATCGATGTTGGGCTCAAACTGATATTGTATGATAGTCGTGTGACCGATCGTGGGTATGAGACAAATAAAGGCATTAATGCAGATGATAAATCGTGGATTTATAGGTATCAGCTCGAAAGTAAATAGCTGTCGACTGCATGGGTTTTTCAAAATGAAGCGAATATATCAAAAGCTCTTCGTGCCAAAAGCATTTCCAAGAAAATGGTTGCCTGTTTTTTGGAAAAACCATTTTTGTGCCAGTTGTCTTTCAAGAAGTCAGGAAATGTAACCACCGAAAATGGATCACTCTTCACCACGACAATGGGGCTCTCGAACATCGACTGAAACAACTGCATTTTTGAACCTTCAAAGCATCGATTTGATGAGTCTTCCACCGTATAGTCCTGAATTGGCAGCCAATGACTTATTTTTATTCCCGTACGTAAAAGTTAAAGTAAGAGGTCAACGTTTTCAACATGTGCAGAGGCGGTGGATGCGTTCCAAACGCATGTTCTTCAACAATTGCTTCAAACGCATTCAAACGGGTATAGATTATAATTCAGAATATTTCTAAAAACAGTCAAGTGATTATTGATGATTAAAATTTGTTTTTGTTCTCGAATCCCGAAATATAAAAGGCAACCCACGTATAAGTTTATATATTAGGTTGTCAAATATCTCCCTTCCGCCTTTTTGTCTTTTGAATTTCGCGGCTATGTATAAAGCGCTACAGAGCTCGTATCTGGCAATACGAAAAAAAAACTTCTGGACCAAATCAACGCCTGCGATATGCTGCTGAAACAGAACGAACTCGACCCATTTTTGAAGTGGATGGTGACTGCCGACGAAAAATGGATCACATACGAGAATATCAAGCGAAAACGGTCATGGTCGAATGGCCGGTTAATCGTCTCAAACCGTGGCCAAGCCGGGATTGACGGCCAGGAAGGTTTTGCTGTGTGTTTGGTGGGATTGGAAGGGAATCATCCACTATGAGCTGCTCCCATATGCCCAGATGCTTAATTCTACCATCTACTGCGAACAACTGGACCGCTTGAAGCAGGCGATAGTCCAGAAACGTCCCGAATTGGCCAACAGGTAGGGTGTAGTGTTCCACCAAGACAACGCCAGACCACACACTTCGTTGATGACTCGTTAGAAAATATGGGAGGTTTAATCGCATCCACCATATAACCCGAACACAGCGCCAAGTGATTACCACCTGCTCCTGTCCATGGCGAACGCCCTTGTTGGTGTAAAGTTGAACTCAAAAGAGGCTTGTGAAAAGTGGCTGGCCGAGTTCTTCGCAAATAAGGAAGGGGGTTTCTGCGAGGGGGGTATAATGAAGTTGCCGTCAAGATGGAAATAGATTATCGAACGAAACGGCGCATATTTGAACTAAATCCGAACACTTTTTATAAAGCATTGAATAAAGAGCAAAAAAGCGGAAGGGAGATATTTGACAACCTAATATTTTTTGGTTTAATTTTATTTTTTTCTAAAACATTTTTATTTAATTTGTTTTTGTTGATACATAACTATGTAAAACATTTTTGTAATTTTGTTATGAATATTTTTATTATTTTATTTAATTATATTTTTTCTATTGTTTTTTAATTTATTTTATTTTTTTTAATATTAATTTAATTTTTACTTCTCCGCATTTATAATTGTTTATTAGTATGTATGTATATATAATATTATTGTTTTTCCACACAAAAACTTGTGAATGCCCACTGTCTCGCTTTGTTGTCCTCCCGTTTCTTCAAGTGTTGAATTTTATGATCTTATTTACGCTGACGCTAGATTATTACAGTTGTTGCTTATGTTGTGGTTGTTGTCGCTGTTGGCTTTCTTGTTATTCCTGCTGTCGCTGCTAATGTTTTTAAGCGGATAATGTTGACCGCTGGCTGGCGATTGTTGATTGTTAATGTCGCTGATGGTGTGATCGTCTCGGCGATCTTGTGCACCAGTGCTGCCGAGTTGGAGTTGGAACTGAAGTTGACCACTGAGGCACTGCACACTATAATGTCTGTATTTTTGTATTCACATGCACATATGTATATACCATACATATACATACATATATGTACATATGTATATACATACATATATACAAACATATTCATTTGCAGTAATTTGTTAGTGGAAAGGTATAGCATTCCTTTGGAAGAAGAAGCAAGGATGCATGCTGTGACTGTGCTGTTCGTGGTTACAGTCACAATTCGCCAAAGAAGAGCTCGGTGTGGGGGCATAAACTGAGGACACTGTCTGGCGACGTTGTGGCTGTTGTTAATGTTTCATGGGTGCGTTTGTGGTGGCTTCTCATTTGTTTGTCACATTTGTAGTAGTAGTAGTTGTTGTTGCTGATTTTTTGCTTGCATTTTATTAGCGCTTATTTAGTTAGCGCACTTTTGTTGTTGTTGCTCGCCGTTGCCTTTATTAATTGTCACACAACGCACTTTTGCCTGATGACCATTTCGTAACCCACAGCTCATGTTGTTATTGCTCGCTCCACGTATGTACCTGTACATATGTATATATGTATATATGTATGTATGCATGTATGTATGCATGTACATATGTATATTTGTATATTGTTGCTGTTACAGCACAACATTAAAAATCTGCTGGTGATGGCATATAAAAATCTACAATTACAGACGATCATCGATAACACAAAAGAGCACAGCAAAGCAGAAATATTCAGAAAAAAATTAGTGGCGGGAAAATTGCGCACGAAGCTTGGTTTTAACGTTCGAAAAGCTACGCGACTTAAATATAATTTCTGTAGATTTCAACTGTAACTGTCTAGGCTCCAGACTCAGGCACACTCAAACTGCATTTCACATATGATTGGCCTCCGCCCCTTACATACATTTATTTATACTATTTAGTACTGCCACAGCAGCTTCCTTGTTGTTTTTGTTGCATTTAATTTTATTTCTGTTTATGTCACAATCATTTATTTTGGTCGCCGCTTACAACGGCACAGTATACGAACAAGGCAGCAGAATTTGCATGTCCTCCGCATTGGCATCCGTTGCACTTAGCGGCAAGTGCATCTTCCTACTTACATTCCTCTCTGTATGTATGTATGTATCCATATAGGAACTACGACATTTTTATGCAGCAACAGATCATTACAAATTGCCCGGCTATGCGCTTAAATGTTTCGTATGCGTTTTAATGTCACTCACAGCTTCGCACTTCCATCGTTAGTGCGTAAATATGTATGAATGTATGAGCATGTGTGCAGTGCTACACGTAAGTCAAATTCCAAACATGGCCATGCATTAGTGTTGTTTTTGTAGTTATTCGTTCCACATGTTCATCGGCTGCGAATTGTCTGGTGACAAGATTAACACTTTAACGATAAAGGGTGGCATGTTGTTGGCGCGATGCAGCTTTGTGCTCTTGAAGCGCCCTTAAGCTACTTTTGAGTCTTCGCTTTGATGTTCTCAATGATCATAAATATGTACGTACATACTTACATATTTATATGGTATAGTATGTAACACATATTTTATTAGCATATTCTGGTAGAATATACTCTCATGGCCAACTTGCTCTACTCAAGTTTTGTATTTATGCTCTGAACAAGGTATATTAAGTTTGTCACGAAGTTTGTAATACTCAAATGGGAACGTGGTAGACTCTATAAAAATTATACAAACGATCAGTGTTACGATCAGTTCGCCTGTATATACATACATACGTGCCTTAGTTTTTGAAATATTGAACTGAAATTTTACATAAGTACATTTATTGCCAATAAGCAGCTCCTTGTTAAGAAACGCCAATATTAGTTAAAAAACGTTTAGTTACTTTTAATAAAAAAAATGTTTTCCGGGAGGTACGCTCCTTTGTTGAATCGCGCTTAAGAACTAAAATTTACAATTAATTATACTTAACTCTAGACCTATGTTTGCCGCTGCAACGGGTACGGAGTTTGCTGACGGAGCGCTTCCCACAGGTTGCCACTACACGTGTCGCACTCTCAGCGATTTAGTGGTGTCATATTATATTACTATGTATCATATGATATTAATGCATCATATGATACTTTTTGAATGTATGGGGTGCTAACTTATAGCTGGTTGTCGCAACTAAAGCCCTTATTTGACAAGATATCTTCATGAAAATCGGTATGAATTATTTTTTAACCCAACGGTACAACCTTATACAGAAACTGATCGATCAAACTCAAGTCCTTGTACACAACTTCAGACAACTGAAGATATCTTCATCTCTGGAGAGAGATACTTATTATATTTTCTCCATGCTCAATGATTTTAAGAATATTCACATGAAGCCAAACAAAATTAAGAAATTGGCATAAAGGGCACAACATATATTATTTCTGAAAGATAAATACAAAATCATGGCAAACAAGAAAAAACGTTAACTTGGGCACAGGTGCATTTCTTTTAGTAACTATGTGTTCAGTTTGTATGGAAGCTATACGTTATAGTAATCCGATCTGAACAATTTTTTCGGAGATTACATAGTTGTTTTAGAAAATAATCTATACCAAATTTCGTGAAGATATTTTGTCAAATGCAAAAGTTTTCCATACAAGCCCTTGATTCCGATCGTTCAGTTTGTATGGCAGCTATTCTCTACAGTTAACCGATCTGCAATTTTTTTTCGGAGATTACATTATTGCCTTAGAAAATAATCTATACCAAATTTCGAGAAGATACATTGTCAAATGTGAAAGTTTTCCATACCAACACTAGATTCTGATCGTTCAGTTTGTATGGCAGCTATATGTTATAGTGGTCCGATATCGGCAGTTCCGACAAATGAGCAGCTTCTTGAAGAGAAATGGATGTTTGCAAATTTTCAAAACGATATCTTAAAAACTGATGTACTAGTTCGTATATATACAGACGGACAGACGGACAGACAGACAGACGGACATGGCTAAATCGACTCAGCTCAACATACTGATCATTTATATATGTATGTATATACTTTATAGGGTTTCCGACGCTTCCTTCTGGGTATTACAAACTTCGTGACAAACTTAATATACCCCGTTCAGGGTATAAAAATATGATAAAACCAATGACGAAAGGCTAATTTCGGGTATAATCTTGAAGGTATAATACCTTCAGGTACGTAAGGCCCGTTAGTTATATGAGTTTTAGATCAAGTTTCTGCTGACCGATATATGCGGTAGGAAGATCGAAAATGTTTATATTAGGTATATGGAAGTTAAGGGAGGTATTGACCTGATTCAACTCATTTGTTACACACAGACATACTAATATCAGTATATGTATATTTCACACATTGACCCATATTTTCGTTAAAAGTCAATCGGCACCAAGGGGCTTAAACAGTTTTGATTCGATTTGGACACTTTTTTGTCATAAGGTGTCAATCTTCAAAGGCACTTTTGGTGTAAAGATATAATAAAGATAAGATCCAATGCTATTATATTATTTTCACAATGTCGATAAGAGCTCTTATAATATTTGCTCTAAAGGAATTTGGTTTTTGTTACTTTGGTTTATGAGATATGTACAGTAAGCCTACTAGAGGGCGGAGCCACACTTTTTATGGGCGTGACAATGGTCCGACTACGCCGATATACGAACTCGTCCTTACTTTTTAGCCAAGAAACACTTGTCACAAGTTTCATCAAAATATCTTAATGTTTACTCGAGTTATCGCTTGTACAGACGGACGGACGGACAGACGGAGCTTCGTAATATATTTCAAAAGTAGTCTGAAGAAAGCTGCTAAGATGTCAGTTCAGTGGTTGTATAGCAACCAGAGTGTCCTAGACTATACTTTTTTGGAAACGAAATCTCCTTTTGTATTATATGCTGCTATAGTTTAGGGATCTCATTTTTTCTATTTCACCGTTCATTTGATTTTCCTACGAACAAAATAGTTTAACCATAAGAGTAAAAGCAATTTAATTTTAACATTCTCGCTTTTTAGCAATTTCTCTTTGTCCAGTCTCTCATTGTGCTTGTTGCGCGGCGAACACGTGACGATCGTTTGTTTTTAATCCAGTCAAGTGTATTTAATTTTTTTATTTCCAAGCTAATGCACTTGTGCCAACAACAACAAAAAGCTAAAAGATGCTTACAGAACGAAAAACAAAACTTTCGATGAGCGCCAAGTTGCTGCAGAAGGCAGCGATGTAGTGTCTACGTACATACTTACATATGTACATATTTTAAATAGCGACGCTTGCACGAAAGCTGTGCTCGAGTGGCAGCCCAACAATAACAACTGCTTAACGACACATTTATGAATTAATTCCCCGTCAATGAATTTTGAACTTCATTCAGCTAAGAAAAATTTGTGATGAAGGAAACAAATTTAAAAAGAAAATAAAAACTATAACCGTTGCACATATACGTATATATGTATGTAAGTTTGTGTGCACAAGTGAAACGTTAAAATCTCCGCAATTAAAGCCGCATTAAGAATATAAGCTTATTAAAGCCAAAAAGGGCCAGCGCACGCGACCACCCACAAAGCAGAGTTAAACGTTTAGCCGAGCTTAATTTTTAAAAGCGATTAAGCTCGTTTAATAACTAATAAGCTGTTGCTTTTATGACTGAAAATTTGTGATATAAGTTTTATTAGTTCTTTTGGCGTATGTAACAAAGAATTTCTCTTTGTTCGGGAGTAATATTTGCAACAAGAAACTACTGTCTTAAACTATAGTTACTGCTAAAAATGCCCACTTGAAAAAATTATTTCTACTTTCAGTCTTGTTTATTTACTCATTTTCCTTTAAAGATTTACTTCTAAGTATTTTTATTGGTTTTTGGAATATAGTGTTTTACTATTTTAACTGTTATTCCATACACAAATTGGTACAAAAAAGCACGCAGAAATTGTAATTAAATTACCCTGGTAAATAATATTTAAAAAATGTAATTTGCTTAGTTGGTAAAACTGTTTTTAATTGCTAGGAGTGGTTCAAAGCCTTCATAGACGGTCGAGAGATCGTTGAAGACATAGCTCGTTCTAGACGACCCTCGAACTCTTCAACTGATAAAAACATTAACAAAGTGAAGGATATGGTGCTTGAAAAGCGACAGGCAAGTGTTGGAGAGATGGCCAGAGAGCTCAAGCTTTGGTGGATATTTTGGGTACGAAACGCGTTCTGAAGTTTTTTCAAAAAGAGTACGATGGAGCCGAATTAAAAGCCAAAAACGCGGTGAATAAACCACCGTATTCACGAGATTAGGCTTCTTGTGATTATTTTCCGTTCTTTAAACTGAAGTTGCCTCTCCGTGGAAACAGTTTTCAGTCGATCGAAAAGAAAATTCGCTTAAGGAGCTAAAGACTATCGCAAAAGTGTTTATGAAATGTGTTTCGAGGACTGGAAAAATGGTGGGATTACTTTAAAGGCGACAAAATAAATATTGATAATTAATTAATTATTTTGCGTTTTATTTACAATTTTCGGGTACCATGTATACGATACAAATATTTTTGTGCATAATTAGTATCTTAAAATAAGAATTTTTAGGTACAGAATTGCATATATTTTTAAAGAAAACCTTCTTCTCAGCTAAATTTGTTGCTACCTTTACTATTAATTTTTTAGAATATTTTGTGCTAGAATGTTAAGAAAGAACACTTATAAATTATTACGATTTACATTTTGAAACAAGGAACTACGGATTAATCTCGAGCTGAAACTTTTTTGAAAAATATGAAAGCTGAGTTGCCTAAATACGGTGAAGATTGAAAATCAAGTGAGGAAAGTTCTCTGAGCGCCATTCACTTGGGAGTGGCCAGAAACGATTCTTTTACATATGGCTTAACAGATCACGACTTCCGGTTCTAGACCAAGTATTCTCTGAGTAGCTAAAAAATATCCGTTTGAAGGCGAGCTAAAGTGAGAAGGCGAACCATCCCTCACAAAGAAGAAAACAGCGGTTACAAACTCGGCTATAATCGCATAAGCGGTGTCTACGCCAATGAAGAAAAAGAAGAAGATTTTCAAAATTAACTTTTAAGCCTCAATATAAAAAAAATATTTAAGTGTCAAAACACTTACATAAATGTTTTAATATCCTAAACATGAATCTTACATCTTTCTTATATACTTTATAAGCAAATATCTTTCAATAATTTATTCGGAAGTCAAAGTTGTATTTTATCCGCTAAGTAAAACAATACTTTGCGTCAAAATACCCCCTCTTTCTTAACAAAAAAAAAAACTACTTTAAATCTCTTTTAATAAAATATAACCACGAGATTACGGACTCTCTCAACAGCAAAGAGATGAGTTTCGAGCCATTTTATTCATGCTGAAAATCCCGCTATTTCAACTATGGCAAAATCACGGTAGTGCCAAAGTATAACTAAATTATTCGAAACTTTGTACAACACTATATGTATGAGCACCCTATGCAATAACTGTTTTAAAGAAGATTGCAGACTAAAATCATTTTTCTAACTAAATCAGAATTCTTTCCCCGGAGTGGAATACAAAAGAGTTGGACAGTCTAAATTGCCTAGTTTCTAGTTTGTGATCTATAAGTGATTGGGAGACTACCAGCCGGTTTTCTACTGCCATTAAATATGTTCACATGTATAAAATTTTGTGGTTCAGAGTCATTCTAACCCAATATATCGAGAAGATTGCAGGAAATGTCTAGAGCAAGGCACCAGGGAAAGAATGGAGCATTTCTTGTGCACTTGTCCCGCATTGGCAAGACTACGCTGTAAGCATCTGGGGTCCATGATATGATATACTGGAGGAGGTGTCGATAGTGAGGCCGCAGAGTCTGTTAAAATTCGCGTCAAGCACATGCATCCTAAAGAATAACTACTCCTCATGAACCTAGTAACTGCACTCCTTCTGGCATCGCAAAGAACCAAAACTGGTCTATGCGTTGCTTATTGGCCTACCAGATTAACCTACCCTAAACTATTCTAACCAATTGGCAAAAATAAATTCTGGAATAGATTCTTCGCTTCAAATTCTTGCGAAAACGGCTGAGAACACCAACCCATTAC